>NC_092718.1:65873838-66173838 GCF_047496885.1 Scyliorhinus torazame
GCTGAAGGGACCTTTTGTTTGATATGATCCACCAATCATTGGGATGTATGTCCTGTACACCTGGCATTTCACCAGCACAAAGTCTGGTGTCACGGTAACACAGTGATTAGCACTACTGCCTCACAGCGCCAGGGTCCTGGGTTCTAATTCCGACCTTGGGTCACTGTCTGTGTGGAGTTTGTACGTTCTCCCTGTGTCTGCGTGGGTTTCCTCTGGGTGCTAGTGTTCCTCCCGCAGTCCAAAGATATACGGGATAGGTGGATTAGCCCTGCTAAATTGCCCCTTAGTGTCGAGGGATGTGAAGGTTAGGTTATGGGGTTGTAGGGATAGGGTGGGACATGGTTCAGTGCAAACTCAATGGGCTGAATGGCCTCCTTCTGCACTGTAGGGATTCTATTCTGTTCTATAAATTCATGTACCAAATTAATCATTTGTGAGATCGGCAGAACGTCTTTTTGACTTGATGGCAGCATTGAGATGGCGGAAAACTCGCCTCCTGACTCCCTGAAGCTGTCCACCATCAGGAATGTGATGGAATACTCTCCACTTGTCTGGCTGAGTGCAGCTCCAACACTCGAGAAGCTCAACACCATCCAGAACAAAGCAGCTGATTGGTTGCCACCAGTTCCACAAACATTCACTCCCTCTGCCACCAACACACAGTAGCAGCCGTGTGTACCATCTATAAGGTGCACTGCAGGAACCTATCAAGATTCCTTGGGCAGAACCTTCCAAACCTGTAGCCTCTACCATATAGGGCAGCAGACACATGGGAATACCACCACCACCACCTGGAAGTTCCCAAGCCACTTACCATCCTGACTTGAAAATATATCATTGGGTCAATATCCTGGAACTCCCTCCCTAACAGCACTGTGGTCTAACTGCACCGCGTGGGCTTCAGCGGTTCAAGAAGGCAGATCGCCACCTTCTCAAGGGCAATTAGGGATGGACAATAAATGCTGGCCTAGCCAGTGATGCCAACAACCCTTGAATGGATTTCTAAAAATCCTGTTTGTGGAGAATACCACTCGTGCTTCTACTGCATAGTAACAGTGTGAAACTGGCCAGAATGTTACACTCCCCCATTGGGTTCTATGTCGTGGGTGGGGGAGAAAGCGTACACTTGCAAGCACAGGATTCCCTTTCGGATCCCGGTGAGGTGGGCAGCGCCTCAGGACAGGAAGCCTACCCTTTGCCTGATTCAGGCCAGAAGTGGCCACTTAAGAGACTTTTCCCATCCAGCCTCAATGTTTAGGCCGGCAGATGCCAGTTGGATTTGGGTGCCAAACAGAAAAAATCTTCACCCTCGATCTTGGACGGGAAGAGGGGTTGGGGGGTGGTGACTTAATCTGAAGGCCCCTTCAGATTTGGGGCACCCTTCACTCAGGGACTTGGGAGAACCAGCCCCCCCCCAACCCTGGCCAAACTCCTCCCAACACCAAGATCACCCCTCCCCAGACCCCATCAGGCCGCCCCCGAGACCACTGGTACTTACCTGAAGTGCAGTCCCAGGACTTAGGCTTAGTCATGATGCGGCAGTACCTCGTACGACCACTGCAGCGCCAATCTGATTGGCCAACAGCTTTCTAAGGCGAGACTCCTACTGCGGACACCAGTCCCGCCTGCTGCCGATCAATGCTCAACTGACCATCAAATGACCGCGGGCCTGTCAAAGCCAGAAGAGAGGAGTTTCTCATCGACTCTCAGGATGGAGAGGACCAAACACTCACCATCTTGAAAATTCAGGCCACTGTTATTTTTTTAAATTTAAAGTACCCAACTATTTTTTTTCAATTAAGAGGCAAGTTATCGTGGCCAATCCACCTAGCCTTCACACCTTTGGGTTGTGGGGGTGATGAGACCCACGTAAACAAGGGGAGAATGTGCAAACTCCACACAGACAGTGACCCGGGGCTGGGATCAAACCCCGGTCCTCAGCGGTGTGAGGCAGCAGTGCTAACCACTGTGCCATTGTGCCGCCCAGCCACTGTTATTTAATAATAGATTCCAGCATTCTCCCTATGGCACTTGTTAAACTAAATAGCTTGTTGCTCCGTGCTTTCTATCTTCCATCTTGATTGAACATTCACAATTTTCCAATCTGCTGGGCCCTTTCCAGAAATCGGGAATTTTGGAAAATTATAACCAATATATCTCCTATCTCAGCATCCACTTCTTTCAAAACCCTAGTATGAAGTCCATTAGGATTTGGGGGATTAGTCAGCTTTTTAGTTCTAATAATTTTATCAGTACCCTTTCCCTAGTGATTGCAATTGTTTTAAGTTCCTCCCTCCCTTTCACCTCCTGATGCACAAATATTCCTGCTATTTGTATTTTCTGCAGTGAAAACAGATGCAAAATATTTGTTCAATTCAGCCACCATCACCTTATTTTCCATTATTAATTCCCCACTCTCACTCTCCAGGGATCCAACGCTCACTTCACTGAATGTTTTCCTTTTCAAATATCTACAGAAGCTCTTAGGATCCGTTTTTATCTTTCCAGCTAGACTTCTCTCAGACACCAATTTCGGAACGTGGGTGCAGGAGTAGGCCACTCGGCCCGTCGAGCCTGTTCGACCGTTCAATTCTATCAGGGCTGATCATCCATCTCAATGTCACTTTCCCCACTGTCTCCCTATCCCTTGAGGTCTTTAGAAATCCATCGATTTCTGTATTGAACATGCTCCATGATCGATCTTCTGAGTGAGTACATTCCTCCTGGACTCGATTCTTAAATGGCAGGCCCGTTGGGCTGGATTCTCCATTCTGGAGACGAAGTCTCCACGCTGGCGTGAAAACGGTGGCGTCTCACGACAGAAAAATTGTTGTGAAACAGCCACTGATTCTCCGTTCCGAGGGGGGCTAGCGGCCAGGCAGCATAGAGCACCCGGGCTCTAGCTGCCGATACTGCCCGGAAAATTGCCGGGTCTGTGGCCGCGCATGCACATGGCGGCGGCCTGCAGCGGCCGCGCTGTGCTTCATGGTGGATGCTGCTCGCGGACACGGCCCACAAAATAGTCCCCCCCTTCGGCCGGCTCGTGTGCCCTGGACCTCCCCATCACAGTGCCCCCAGCCCTGAATATGTCCACCCCTGACCGCGGATCACGGTCTGTGGCGGCGCTGGACTGAGTCCGCAGCCGTCACGCCAAGTTACCAACGGGTGAGACCACACGTGTCCCACGCCGTCGGGAACTCGGCCGGTCGGGGGAAGAGCATCAGGGGTCAGGCCTCAGCCAACGTACGGAGGCCGTAGATACGGTGTGCGGCATACTCTGCGCATACATTGCTTTTCAGGGGGCAGCACATCGCGAACACGATTCTGGCGTCAGGGATCAGAGAATCCAGCCCCTTATCGTGGGATTATAATCAGGATTCTCTGGCTGTTGTATTCTCTTTCCCTGCTGACAGTGTGTGATTTCACTGCACTTACCTCTCTTTGATGTGGTCAATGTTTACAAACATTGGGGTTTCACCACTTAGGCCACTGAAGTGTCAAAGAATAGGAATGGATCGAATCAGCAGATGAGTTTTATAAACTGTCAATCCCTGACCACTACACAAAAGCTATGAATGGCTTGCAGACAGTGGATCTGTGGATACCAGACGCAGGCACAGCTGCTAACTTTGGATGGATGGGCACATGGAGCTGCAAGGTAAGTATTACAACCATAATGCTTCCCACAGTCCCTGTCTGGATTGCCCTCTAGCTTCCAAACAGGGTCCCTTTTCTGGGCAAATTAATCAAACATGATTTGCCCTTCATCAAACCATGCTGATTCTGATGGATAGCGCTTTGACTTTCCAAATGTCCTGATATTACGTCCTTGATAATTGATTCTAACAATTTTCCAACAACAGATTTTAAAGTGACTGGTCTGTAATTTCCCACATTCTGCCTCCCTCCCGTTTTGAATAAGAGCGTTACGTTATCATTTTTCCAATCCACTGGAACCTTTCCCGTGTCCTTGGAGATTTGGAATATCATAACCAATGGATCCACCATCTCTGCTGCCACTTCATTTAATACCCTAGGATGTAGGCCATCAGTCCCTGGGGACTTGTCTGCCCTCAATCCCAAGAGTTTGTTGAGTACTGTTTCCCTGTTGATGCTGATTGTTCCAAGTTCCACCCTTTCTATTACCTCTGAATTGCCCGTTCCCGTAGGGATGGTACTAGTGTCCTCCAGCGTGAAAACTGAGGTAAAGTATTGATTTAGCATCTCTGCCATTTCTGTGTTCCCCAATATTAACTCACCGGTTTCATCTTCCAAGGGGCCAACATTCACCTGAGCGACTCTCTTCCCTTTTATATAGAAGCTTTTGCTATCCTTTTCGATATTGTGTTAGGTTTTTTTCTGTTATTTACCTTGGCTTTTTAAATTACTTTTTTAGTATCCCTTTGCTTATGTTGGAAAGTTTCCCAATCTTCCAGCCTGCCACTGGCCTTTGCAATACAACATAACTTAGTTTTTGTCTTTATAATGTCCGACCACCTTGTTTAGTCATGGATGTTTTTACCCCTCTTCCCAACTTACTTCCTCACTGAGATATATTTTAGTTGTGAGGAATTAAGTATCTCCTTAAACAACTGCCACTGCTCATCAGCTGTCCGACCTTTTAGCCTTCCTGCCCATTCTATACGGGCCAAATCTGTTCACCAGCCTATGTAATTTCCTTTGTTTAACTCCAGAACACTAGTGTGGGAGTCCACTTTCTCGCCCCCAAACTGAATCTTGAATTCTATCATACTACGGTCACTACTCCCTAGTGGGTCATAGATCATAGATAATAGAATTTACTGTGCAGAAGGAGGCCATTCGGCCCATCGAGTCTGCACCGGCCCTTAGAAAGAGCACCCCACTTAACCCCACACCTATCCCCGTAATCCTTAACTATGAGGCCATTAATTAATCCCTCCTCATTACAGAATATCAAGAGTAGCCTCCTCTCTGGCTGGTTCCCCAACATACTGTTCTAGGAAACAATCTCTAACGCATTCAATGAACTCTGCCTCCAGGCTAATCTTGCCAATTTGATTCTTGCAGTCTCTGTGCATATTAAAATCACCCATTATTATTGCCATACCTTTCTTGCAAGCCCCAGTATTTCCTGGTTTATACTGTGCCCCACTGTAGAACTACTGTTTGGGAACCTATAGATTACTCCTACCAGGGACTCCTTCCCTGTGTTATTTCTTATTTGACCCAGACTGATTCCACATCTTGATCTCCAGTGCTCATGTCATGTCACATTACAGCACTGATCCCTTTCCTCACCAGCAGGGCTACGCCACTTTGTTTTCCTTTGAACCCTATCTTTCCGAAATACTGTGTAACCTTGGATATTCAATTCCCTGACGTGGTCTCCCTGTAACCACGTTTCAGTAATCCCCACCAAGTCATAACCTTTTGTTTCTATTTGCACCTGGTAAGGTGCAGGGTCGAATTCAACCGGATGAAATTGGCCCTGTACAAGAGCGGAGTGAAGTTTGGAATGCTCTTCCCAGCCAGGCTCTGGGTCACGTTCCAAATTAAGGAACATTATTTCAACACCCCCGGCAGAGGTGGATGAGTTTGTGCGGACGAAAGGCCTGGACCAGGGGCAGGCAAGACAGCACTGAGGGTGAAACAGAGGAAGGAAGAAGGGGTGAAAGAAAAAGAACTATGATGGACTTGTACCATGTTTTCGCGGGAAAGTACTGCCTCGCCCTGAACAGAAATGTTAAACCACAGGAAAGGACAAGAGACAGGGGAGTGCAGGAGAGGGTGAAGGGGGAATAGCAATCCAGCGGCATAGGAAAGGTGCAAGATCAGCCCCAGGAGGGGGGTGACCACATTAGCGGGGAAAGCTAGCGCTGGAAGTATGAAAACAAGGGGGGCTGCAGCGAACCTCCCGACGGGGAGGGAACATCTGGCGGAGGGATGGGGGAGGGGAATCACAGAGGTAGGGATGGGCTGTGCAATGGGGGGAGACAGGAAAGGGGGGGGACACCGGTGGGAGGGGAGTGGGTAGCAGGAAGGACAGAAGGGGGAAGGGGGAACACAAGGGAAATACAAAGATAAGAAAGGGATATAGTTTACAGATTGGCTTCAGCAGGTAAGGTGCAGGTTGAGGGACCAAGATGGTGCCGCAAGCAGCCATGTTGGGTGCCCCCTGGACAAAGGGAAACCCCGGAGCGCAGGAATCCGGCCTCATGGTGAGAACAGTGGCGGCAGCCATTTTAGACGCCCCCCTAACAAAGGGAAACCCCGGAGTTCAGGGGTGCGTCCATCAGGGAAGTACGGTTGATCCTGCAGGAAGGGGAGGGGAACTAAAACCCCCACTAGGATTATCACCTGGAATATCAGGGGACTTAACGGCCCGGTGAAAAGAGTCTTTGCCTATTTGAGGAGTTTGAAAGCTGACATCGTCTTCCTCCAAGGGACACACCTGAGAGAGAAGGAGTGACTGTGGGCAGGGGAGGGCTGGGTGGGACAGACCTACCATTCCTGCTAAGGGACGAGGGTCAGGGGGGTAGCTATCCTGATTAGCATGAGGACAGTGTTTACGGCGACAAATACGGTTACGGGCCCAGGGGGACAGTTCGACATGGTCAGCAGTGTCCTGGAGGGGGCACATGGAGGTTGGACACGGACCTCTTGGCCAACAAGGCCTTCTGCCAGAAAGCATCAAAGGTACCAGGTGAGTACTTCACTAACAACCAGAATGGGGAATTCTCACCTTCCACATTCTGGGGGTTCTGAAGGCGGTGATTAGGGGAGAGATTATAGCCTACAAGGCTCGTAGAGACAGGGAAGAGAGGGCGGCTAGGCAACAACTGATCGACTCCATCCTGGAGGTCGACAGAAAATTCTCCAAGGACCTGGCATTAGAGCTTCTGGCAGAGATTAAAAAGCTACAAATGGACTTTAACCTGCTATCCACCAGGAAGGCAGTGCTCCAACTCCGCCAGACATGGGGGACCTTTTATGAACATGGAGAGAAGGCTAGCCGCCTGCTGGCTCACCAGCTGAGAAAGAAGGCAGCCATGAGGGAGATAGCGCAGGTGAAAGTTAGCAGAGGTGGACTCATAGCCGAACCAAAGAAGGTCAACAAACCATTTGAGGTCTACCAACGGGGACCGTACACCTCCGAGACCCCCGACGGGGACTTGGGGATGAAACAGTTCCTTGACGGACTGGACATGCTAGTCGTGGGGGACATAGACGGAGGGAGCAGGAAGCACCACTAGGACAGGGAGAGGTCATGGAGAACATCAACTCTGTGCAGGCGGGGAAGGTGCCGGGACCCAGCTCTGACCCCACACCTACGGGAGATGTTCGCAGATTCGCTACATTCTCCACGTGTCTGCGTGGGTTTCCTCCAGGTGCTCCAGTTTCCTCCCACAAGTCCCGAAAGACGTGCTTGTTAGGTAAATTGGACTTTCTGAATTCTCCCTCTGTGTACCCGAACAGGCACCGGAATATGGCGACTAGGGGATTTTCACAGTAACTTCATTGCAGTGTTAATGTAAGCCTACTTGTGACAATAATAAAGATTAATATTCTGCGTCCAGGGAGACAATCACCTCTGGTGTTCTCTCCTCGGATGGGGTCATTATCACATTCAGCAGCCGCCTGATGTCCACAGTTAGCTGTCTACCCTTGACAAAGCCAGTCCGGTCTTCTGTGGCCATCTCTGATACGCAGTTCTCCAGTCTCTTCGGCAGGACTTTCACGAGTATTTTTGCATCTACGTTATGCAGTGAAATGGGTCTATATGATCCGCATTCCGTCAGGTCTTGTTCTTTTTTGGGTATCAGCGATATCGTGGCCTGTGTTAGCTTTGGAGGCAGGGTACGCCTCGCTGGCGTGACGTCGTGCATTTTGTTATTTGCTGATCTTGAATGGGCTCCATGTTTCTTGTTCCCTCCGCCGATTCCTTTCATTGGCATTTGTTATTCATAGAATCCCTACAGAGCTGTAGGAGGCCATTAAGCCCATTGAGTCTGCCCCGATCCACTCCGCCCTATACTTATAATTTCATAACCTAACCTGCACATTTTTGGATTGTGTCATGGCTTTAAGCTCCCTCTGGTTTACTGGCTGTTGGCTGCAAACGGGTCTTGGAATAACTGAGTGAATAGCTCCCACGTTTTGTGGAAGCCTTCTTCACACCCCGGGATGGCGAATTTGATTTTCTCCGTCTGGAGAAATTCCGACAGGTCGCACAGCCAGTCTGCAGCTTTGGACGGTGCTGCTGATCGCCAACCAAGCAGGATTCTCTGGCGGGCGATTGGGAAGGCAAAGACAAGGGCATCGACCCTCCTCCCCATGAATAGATCTGGCTGTACTGAGACCCAGAAGACTGCCACTCTCGGGCATAGATCCACCCTCATCCCCACCACAATGGAAGGCTGTCTGGAACCTGAGTCTGGGGCAAGACCAGAACATGTGGGTTTGGTTGGCACTCCTTGGCACTGTTCACATTTATCCTTCACCTCCGGGAAGAGCCTGCTCATTCGGTTTCTGGTTAATTGGGTTCTGTGTACCACTTTCAGCTGCATTAAGTGCAGGAGGATATGGAGTTGATCCTATGCAGTGCTTCGCTCCAGAGTCCCCACCCTATTTCGTACTCCAAGTCCTCTTCCCATTTTTCTCTTGTCTCGTCCAGTTGTGTGTTTGCCGTGACCAGTAATCGCCCATACAGGACGCTGCAATTCCCCTTCCCTAAGATGCCCGCATCCAGCAGATCTCCTAGCAACGACTTTTGCAGTGGTCGTAGGTATGGCCTCGTTTCCCTGTGCAGGAAGTTTTTGACCTGCATATATCCTAGCTCGTTCCCCCTGTCAGCAGAAACTTCTCTGTTAGTTCCTTGAGTGTTATCAGTTTGTTGTCAGTGCAGGAGTCTCTAACTGTCAGCGTCCCTCCATCTTGTCTCCACCTTTTGAAGGTGGCGTCCATTGTCAAGGGCGTGCACCTGTGGTTATTACAGATGGGGCCTTAACAGATATTTTGGTCAGCCCGAAGTGCTGTCGCAGCTGGTTCCACGACCGGAGTGTTGCTATCACCACTGGTTGTTGAGTGTTTGTTCAGTGGGGATGGGAGCACCGTCATGACCAGGGCCCGGAGGGAGATTCCCCCTGCAGGAGCCCTCCTCCATAAGCACCCACTTGGCTTCTCGCTCTTTTGTCCACCCCTTTACCCTCTCCGCAGTTGCTGCCCATGCCTCTCGTTCTCTGCAGCACCCTTTTGGGGATCCTTGCGTTCTTTCTCCCCCCCCCCCCCCCCCGCCCCCCCCCCCCCCCCCCCCCCGCACACACACACACACACACACACACAAATGCCATGATCAGTTTTTCAAATGAGTTGAAGAAGGCCTCGGGGATATAGATGAGGATGGATCAGAGCAGGAAGAAGAACCTGGGCAGTATGTTCATCGAGATCACCTGCACTCTCCCTGCCAGCTCTGCTGGTTCCTTTTTTACTTCCTCCACTAGACTGGCCAGGTTCCATTTGGTTGCATTCCCTTTCCAGTCATGAACGGTTTGGATCTCCAGGTAGTGGAATTTGTGCCGGGCTTATTTAAATACAGTCCCTCCAGCTCTGCCCCTCCCGCTTCCGGGTTCACCTGGAAGATCTTACTTTTGCCTGAGAAGGCTCCAACCCATTTCTTTTTTTAAAAATCAATTTACAGTACTCAATTCATTCTTTCCACTTAAGGGGCAATTTAGCGTGGCCAATCCACCTTGCCTGCACATGTTTGGGTTGTGGGGGCGAAACCCACACAAACACAGGGAGAATGTGCAAACTCCATGCAGACAGTGACCCAGAGTCAGGATTGAACCTGGGACCTTGGCGACGTGAGGCAACAGTGCTAACCACTGCACCACCGTGCTGCCAGCTCCAAACTCGCTCCAGAGCGCCATGATTCCTTCCATGCTACTTTGTGGGTCTAAGATGTAGACCAGCAGGTCATTTGCATAGAGCGAGACTCTCTGTCTTCTCTCCGGATCCCCTTCCAATTCTTTGCCGCCCTGAGCGTGTTCGCCAGTGGTTCGATCACTAGGGTGAACAGCAGAGGGGACAACGGGCATCCCTGCCTTGTGTCTCTGTGCAGCTGGAGGTACTTAGAGATGGTGGTATTTGTCCATGCGCTCGCCATGGGGGGGGAGGGCGGGGGGGGGGGGGGGGGGGGGTTGTTATACAGGAGTTTCGCCCAGGCCTCCAGTACCTCGATGAAATACTTCCATTCGACTCTGTCGAAGGCCTTTGCAGCATCCAGGGAGACGATCAGCTCAGATGTTCTCTCCCCGGATGGGGTCATGATCATGTTCAGCAGGTGCCTGATGTTCGATGTTAGCTGTCTACCCTTCACAAAGCCCATTTGGTCTTCTGCCACCACCTCTGGTAAGCAGTTCTCCAGTCTCCTGGCTAGATCGTGGCCAGTATTTTCACGTCCACGCTTTAAATTTTTAAAAACAATCTTTATTGCCACAAGTCGTCTTACATTAATGCTGCAAAGTTACTGTGAAAAGCCTCTAGTCGTCTCATCCCGGCGCCTGTTCAGGTACACAGAGTGAGAATTCAGAATGTCCAAAATACCTAACAGCACATCTTTCGGGACTTGTAGGAGGAAATCGGAGCACCAGGAGGAAACCCACGCAGACCTGGGGAGAATGTGCAGACTCCGCACAGACAGTGACCCAAGCCGGGAATCGAACCTGGGACCCCGATGCTGTGAAGCAACAGTGCTAACAACTGTGCTACCGTGCCGCCCTGTTAGCAGCCAAATGGGTCTGTAGGACCCGCCTTCTGTTGGGACTTTGTCTTTCTTGGATATCTTCGAGGTTGAGGCTTGTGCTATCATAGGTGGCAGTGTGCCCCTTGCCAGCGAGTCTGTGAACACCTCCGGCTGGTGTGGGGCCAGTGCTGCCACAAATGTTTTTGTTGAAGTCCTCCGGGAATCCGTCTGGTCCCAGTGCCTTTCCTGCCTGCATGGAGCTAATACTCTCCATGACCTCTCCCAGTTCAAGTGGTGCTTCCACCCCCCATTTCCTGTCCTCCCCAACAACTGGCATGTCCAGTCCATCGAGGGACTGTTTCATCCCCGGGTCCCCTGCAGGCTGCTCAGATGTGTACAGCCCCCGGTCCACAGCAGACGCCATCTCCCTGGCCCTACACTCATCCCTAGAGCGTCTGGACAAGGATTCCTACATCAGACTCTGATTTGTTGACTCCAACTCCGCCTTCAACCCCATAATCCCAGCCAAACTGGGTTTGGGATTAAAGTTCCAAAACCTAGGACTTGGCTCCTCACTCTGCAACTGGATCCTTGACTTTCTGACCCACAGACCACAATCAGTAAGAATAAACAACAACACCTCCTCCACAATAGTCCTCAATACCAGGGCCCCGCAAGGCTGTATACTTAGTCCTCTACTATACTCCCTATACACACACGACTGCGTGGCAAAACTTGGTTCCAAATCCATCTACAAGTTTTCTGACGACACGACCATAGTGGGTCGGATCGCGAACAATGATGAGTCAGAATACAGGAGGGATATAGAGAACTAGTGGGCTGATGCAATGACAACAATCTATCCCACAATGCCAGCGAAACTAAAGAGCTGGTCATTGACTTCAGGAAGCAAACTCAACCCTGTCAGCATCAACGGGGCCGAGGTGGAGATGGTTGACAGCTTCAAATTCCGAGGGGTACACATCACCTAAAATCTGTCCTGGTCCACCCTCGTCAACGCTACCACCAAGAAAGCACAACAGCGCCTATACTTCCTCAGGAAACTAAGGAAATTCGTAAAGTCCACATTGACTCTTACCAACTTTTACAGATGCACCATAGAAAGCATCCTATCGGGCTGCATCACAGCCTGGTATGGCAACTGCTCGGCCCAAGACCGCAAGAAACTTCAGAGAGTCGTGAACACAGCCCAGACCATCACATGATCCTGCCTCCCATCCATTGACTCTATCTACACCTCCCGCTGCCTGGGGAAAGCAGGCAGCATAATCAAAGACCCCTTCCACACGGCTTACTCATTCTTCCAACTTCTTTCATCGGACAGGAGATACAAAAGTCTGAGAACACGCACAAACAGATTCAAAAACAGCTTCTTCCCCACTGTTACCAGACTCCTAAACAACCCTCTTATGGGCTGACCCTCTTAATGCTACATTCCTGTATGCTTCACCCGACCCCGGTGTCTATGTATTTACATTGTGGACATTACGTTGCCATGTTATGTATTTTATTTTTATTTTATTTTATTATCAAGTACTAAATGATCTGTTTGAGCTGCTTGCAGGAAAATACTTTTCACTGTATCCCGGTACACGAGAGAATAAACAAATCCAAAATCCAGAAGGTCTCTAGTGCTTTGTTGACCTTTTCCGGCACCTCTACTAGTTTGCCTTTGCTGTCCCTAATATGAGCTATTTCCCTCATGGTTGCCTGGTTTCTCAGCTGGTGAGGCAGCAGGCGGTTGGCTTTGTCTTAGTACAGGGTCCCTCATGCCTGGCAGAGTTGGTGCACTGCTTTTCTCGTGGAGAGCAGGTCAAAGTCCATCTGTAGCCTTTTCCTCTCCGCCAGGAGCTCTGTGGTCGGGGCCTTAAAGTATCACCGGTCTACTTCCAGTATGGAGCTGTTGCCTAACCACTCCCTCTTTCCTATCTCTTTGTGCTTTGTAAGCAATAATTTCACCCCCGGTCACAGCCTCCAGCGATATTTTCTCACAGAAAGCTTTATCTGCCAGGTGGGCCATGTCCAACCTCCATGTGGGGCGTCGGGCATGAGACACCGTCTTCAACCTCACATCTATGTAGTGTTATGGGCCAGGGTTTAGAGAACCCCAAAGTGTATCATGGAGTTCACCTGACCCAAACTTTTAATAAATTGTGGTATGGGGAACACACGGCCCACTCTACAGGTGTGGTACAGCAGAAATGGAAAAGTATTTTTTAAAGCAAAACAATGTTTCTTCTATGAACTCAAGTTAACATTTTTAAAACATACAGTGAACATATTAGCAACCATTAATTCAAATACAACCCCCAAAGAATAATCATCTGGAAAGGAATAATTTGATTAGAGATAGTCAACACGGTTTTGTGAAGGGTAGGTCGTGCCTCACAAACCTTATGGAGTTCTTTGAGAAGGTGACCGAACAGGTGGATGAGGGTAAAGCAGTTGATGTGGTGTATATGGATTTCAGTAAAGCGTTTGATAAGGTTCCCCATGGCAGGCTACTGCAGAAAATACGGAGGCATGGGATTCAGGGTGATTTAGCAGTTTGGATCAGAAATTGGCTAGCTGGAAGAAGACACAGGGTGGTGGTTGATGGGAAATGTTCAGACTGGAGTCCAGTTACTAGTGGCGTACCACAAGGATCTGTTTTGGGGCCACTGCTGTTTGTCATTTTTATAAATGACCTGGAGGAGGGCGTAGAAGGATGGGTGAGTAAATTTGCAGATGACACTAAAGTCGGTAGAGTTGTGGGCAGTGCGGAAGGATGTTACAAATTACAGAGGGATATAGATAAGCTGCAGCGCTGGGCTGAGAGGTGGCAAATGGAGTTTAATGCAGAAAAGTGTGAGGTGATTAATTTTGGAAGGAATAACAGGAAGACTGAGTACTGGGCTAATGGTAAGATTCTTGGCAGTGTGGATGAGCAGCGAGATCTCGGTGTCCATGTACATAGATCCCTGAAAGTTGCCACCCAGGTTGAGAGGGTTGTTAAGAAGGCGTATGGTGTGTTAGCTTTTATTGGTAGAGGGATTGAGTTTAGGAGCCATGAGGTGAGGTCATGTTGCAGCTGTACAAAACTCTGGTGCGGCCGCATTTGGAGTATTGCGTGCAATTCTGGTCGCCGCATTATAGGAAGGATGTGGAAGCATTGGAATGGGTGCAGAGGAGACTTACCAGAATGTTGCCTGGTATGGAGGGAAGATCTTATGAGGAAAGGCTGAGGGACTTGAGGCTGTTTTCGTTAGAGAGAAGAAGGTTAAGAGGTGACTTAATTGAGGCATACAAGATGATCAGAGGATTGGATAGGGTGGACAGTGAGAGCCTTTTTCCTCAGATGGTGATGTCTAGCATGAGGGGACATACCTTTAAATTGAGGGGAGATAGATATAAGACAGATGTCAGAGGTAGGTTCTTTACTCAGAGAGGGGCGTGGAATGCCCTGCCTGCAACAGTAGTGGACTCGCCAACACTAAGGACATTCAAATGGTCATTGGATAGACATATGGACAATAAGGGAATAGTGTAGATGGGCTTTAGAGTGGTTTCACAGGTCGGCGCAACATCAAGGGCCGAAGGGCCTGTTCTGCACTGTAATGTTCTATGTTCTATGTTCTACTAAGTAATTCTTAATAACTTCCCAAACAACATCCAGAAGGCAAAAGAAATACCTTTTAACAGAAGCACATCAGGTTTACATTCACTACTGAGAACATTTATAATTCTGAATTCACCAAATGATCGAGAGATAGTCTTTTCATGGCAGAGAGAACAGCAGTACACCTGCTTTGTCTGGCTTCAGCTCCAACACTGAAAAAAACGAAACCAAAAAAAAAGACACGCCCAAGCTTTTCTCAAAGTGAAACTAAAAAGCAGAGCCAGAGCTCACCTTCACCCACACTCTGACATCACTGCAGTAACATGAGCAGCCAAACATTTCCTAAAGCAACATTCTCATGGCACCTCCCCCCAAGAAAAAAAACCCATCAACTTCAAGATGGTTTCATTTTTCACCTTCTCACTATCCTTTAAGAAATGCACACAGTAAATATACTTTATCGTATCAGAAAACAACACATGCAAACAGGTATAATAATGTAGTCCATTTTTTTTTTGTTCTTCTTCCCCCAACTGAACTCCTTCTCGATTGACAGTCTCTTTGAACAATAAAGTCTCTGCATGATCCATCCATTTCTCTACGCCTCGGCATGTCTCTTTAAAGTCAACTACTTTAGTTCAATCTGATCACAGAGTCCCTTGCAATTCTCCAACACAGGAGCATTGGTTATCACAGCTTTCAGGCAGACAAATGCCCATTGAAAGTCTGCTGTCCATTGAAATCTTTGACTTTTCGTCAGCAAGTCCATCAGTGGAGCAATCACGCTACAAATCCTTTGCACAAATGTTCGATCAAATCCACTCATGCCAAGAAATCGCATTATTTCTGTTCGTCTTGATGGTATTGAAAACTCCTCAATAACTGTTGGTTTCACATCCCGTGTGACCATTCGACCCTGTCCAATTATATGGCCAAGGAAAGTGACTTGGGCTTTTCCAAATTCACTTTTGGCTAGGTTTATCACCAAACCCGCCTCCTGAAGTCGATCGAATAACTCCATCAGATGTTTCAAATGTTCGTTACATGTCTGGCTGAAAATTACCAGATCGTCGATGTATACTGCACAATTGGGTAATCCTGAAACGACTTTGTTAGTTAACTGTTGAAATCTGGCTGGGGCGTTTTTCATGCCAAATGGCCTAACTTTGAATTGGTATATACCATCTGGAGTCACAAAAGCTGAAATCTCCTTCGCCCTTTCGGATAAAGGTACCTGCCAGTATCCTTTAAGTAAATCCAGTTTAGAAATAAAAGCTGATTGTCCCACTTTCTCAATGCAATCCTCCAAACCTGGGATATGATAAGAGTCCTTTCTTGTAACTGCATTAACCTTTCTATAGTCCACACACAACCGTTGGGTACCGTCTGGTTTAGGTACCATCACTATGGGTGAGCTCCATTGGCTGCAACCCACTTCAATTAAGCCATTTTTAAGCATATTCTCAATCTCTTTGTTAACCTGTGCCAATTTTAAAGGGTTAAGTCTATATGGATGTTGTTTGATTGGAACAGCATTTCCCACATCGACATCATGTATAGCCATTTTAGTACTTCCCAATTTATCTCCACAAACCTGTCCACGTGATATCAATAACTCTTTCAGGTCAGTTTGTTTTTCCTCTGGAAGGTAACTCAACAATTTATCCCAATTTTTAAGGACATCCTCATTTTCCAATTTAATTTGAGTATGTCAAATTCACAGTCATCTGGATTTGGCTTGTCACTTTGAGTTAGAATCATTAAAACCACCTCCTTTTTCTCTCCTTCCCTTTCAAAGTACCTTTTAAGCATATTCACATGACACACTCGGTGAGTCTTCCTTCTATATGGTGTTTTTACCACATAAGTCACCTCACTTAATTTCCTTTCAATCTGATAAGGTCCACAAAACCTTGCTTTTAAAGGCTCACCTACCACTGGTAACAATACTAAAACTTTATCTCCACTGGCAAAACTACGAACTTTGGATTTCTTGTCCGCTACCCGTTTCATCACATTTTGTGCAACTTTTAAATGTTGTCTAGCCAATTCACCTGCTCTATTTAATCGTTCCCTAAATTTTGACACATAATCCAATAATATAATTTCCTATTTCTCACTCACCAATTTATCCTTAATCAATTTAAGTGGTCCTCTTACCTCATGACCAAAAATTAGTTCAAAAGGACTGAATTTGGTTGACTCATTAGGTGAATCCCTATTGCAAACAGTACGAATGGAATTCCTTTATCCCAATCCTCTGGATAATCGTGACAATAAGCCCTCAACATTGTCTTTAATGTCTGATGCCACCTTTCTAACACTCCCTGCGATTCTGGATGGTACGCAGTTGATTTAAATTGTTTTATTCCTAAGCTATCCATAACTTCTTTGAATAACCTTGAGGTAAAATTTGATCCTTGATCCAATTGTATTTCTGTGGGTAGTCCATATCTAGTAAAGAATTTAAGTAACTCCTCCACAATCTTTTTAGCTGTAATATTAAGTACTGGAATGGCCTCTGGAAATCTAGTAGACACATCCATTATAGTCAAAAGATATTGATTCCCATGTTTTGTTTTAGGAAGGGTCCGAAGCAATCACTTAGGACCCTTGTAAAAGGTTCCTCACATGCTGGAATGGGTACTAAGAGCACTGGTTTTATCACTGCTTGAGGTTTCGCTATCTCTTGACATGTGTGATATGATTGACAAAATGTAACTACATCTTTATGTACTCCAGGCCAAAGAGTTTTCCTTATTCCCAAATGACCTCCCACTGGTACCTCATGTGCAACTCGCAACACCTCTCCCCCATCAAGATACTACTTTTACGGTAATAACACTCTGGTACACACTCAGATTCCTCTTCCGTGTGTGCTTTCTGATACATCCGTTTTATTTCTATATCTTTCTGTTGTAACTCCGCCAATTTTCCTGAACTAAAAATATCCACCTCATCCTCCACCTGTTCTTGTTCTTTTTCAACCATCTGATCAAAAATCGTTTCTGATAATTGCACTTCAACTTCATCTTCATTCTTTGATTTCTCCTCTTGTCTTAACCTGTGACTTTGCGACCTTGTTACTACACAATCCGGAAAAGTCCCAGGATATTCGTCCTTCAACACTTCAGTTGTCTGATTTTCCACTGGCTTATCAACCACAGTAGGCATCACTCCTACCTGCGATCCAGCTATATCATTACCCAAGATAAACTGTATTCCTGAATAAGATAGTTTCTCTATTACTCCTACTACTACTTCACCACTCTTCACTGGACTTTCCAATCTTACCTTCTCACCCTGAATTCCACATATTACCAACTTTTCTGGCAACATTCTTCCCAAACGACATAACTCCTCATTTCTTACCATTAAAGATTGACTAGCTCCCGTATCTCTTAAAATTGTGACTCCTTTACCTGCTCCTCCTGATATACATGAGTACACTTTACCCACACAAGTAAATTCTTTAAAGAGGTCTGGCACCTTCTTATCAATCGTCTCTTGATCAGGCTGGACAATCTTTTGCACCTCCTTCGCTTCACTTGGGTTTTCCTTCACCACTTTAACAGCCCCCACTGTCTTATCCTGTTTTACCACATCAGCCTTCCCAGTGCTTTTATTCAACCACCAACACTGACTTTACATGGCCTAGTTTATTGCAGTGAAAACATTTGAAACTTTTCATTTCTTTTCCACCCTGCTGGATATCTTTTTTAATCTGAGATACACTCTCCTGATTATCTCCCATCAGATCACCTTTAGCTTTACCACTTGAGTATTTCTCGTGTCCCCAGTTTCTATCCCTCACAGGCTGAAACTGATGTCGGAAACTAAATGTTGATTTATGAACTAATTCATAATCATCTGCCATTTCTGCTGCTAATCTCGCAGTTTTATCCCTCTGCTCTTCCACATGAGTTCTCACTATATCAGGAATTGAATTTTTAAACTCCTCCAAAAGTATAATTTCTCTGAGAGCTTCATACGTTTGGTCTATTTTCAAAGCCCTTATCCACCTATCAAAATTACTCTGTTTGAGCCTTTTCCAAACTCTATGTATGTTTGACCAAATTCTTTCCTTAAATTTCTAAACCTTTGTCTGTAGGCTTCAGGCACTAGTTCCTATGCACCTAAGATGGATTTTTTCACCTCCTCATATGACTCAGATACCTCCTCTGATATTGATGCAAATACTTCACTAGCCCTACCTACCAGCTTTGTTTGAATCAGTAATACCCACATGTCCTTTGGTCATTTCAGTTGTTTAGCTACCTTCTCAAATGAAATGAAAAAGGCTTCTACCTCCTTCTCATCAAACCTTGGCAATGCTTGAACATATTTAAATAGATCCCCGCCAAGCCTTCGACTATGACGCTCTTTCTCACTATCCTCATCACGATCATCCAACTATACATTTTCCTTTACGCCTGGCAATTTTAACTGACTGTCATGTTTCATGGCCATTTTCTGAACTTCAAACTCTCTCTCTTTATCTGTTTCCCTGATCTGTATCTCCCTTTCTCTTTCTTTTTCTTCTCTCGCTCTTTCTTTTTCCTCTCTATCTCGTTCTTATTCAAGCTGCTTTAATTCTTTTTCATGTTCCATTTGTTTAATTTGTAACTGAATTTTTGCCATTTCCAATGAGTCACACTGTATCTCAGACAACTTTAAATGCGTAGCCACCGCCATAATTACCTCATCTTTTCGCATTTTGTCAGGTAATGTTAACTGCAATGTTTTTGAAAGATTTAACAGTCTACTTTTAGTCTTTGTCCGTAAGGTACTCCTTGGGGTGTCTCCACCCCCAAAAACTTCAGAGCTTCTGAAAGAGCCATTGTCCACAACACACTCCCCACTTAAACTAGAATACCACACTTGAAAAGGAACCACAATATGCTCACCCCTCACTGTCTTTAAGTTGACTAAGCCAATCCAATAGATAGACTTTTATCCCCCTCGAGCCCCCAATTTGTTCTGGGCCAGGGTTTAGAGAACCCCAAAGTGTATCATGGAGTTCACCTGACCCATAACTTTTAATAGATTGTGGTATGGGGAGCACACGGCCCCTACAGGTGTGGTACAGCAGAAATGGAAAAGTATTTTTTAAAGCAAAACAATGTTTATTCTATGAACTCAAGTTAACCTATTTAAAACATACAGTGAACATCTTAGCAACCATTAATTCAAATACAACCCCCAAAGAATACAACACTAAGTAATCCTTAATAACTTCCCAAACAACATCCAGAAGACAAAAGACACACCTTTTAACAGAAGCGCATCCGGTTTACATTCGCTACTGAAAACATTGAAATTCTTTTTTTTTTAAATCTTTTTATTGGCATTTCTCATATTTATAAACAGTTGTATATATACACATCACATTTTTCTCACCTGCTATATTTCCTTTATGATACAGAGGTTTAGCTTGTCCTTCGTTTAACTGACCCTACGTGCCTTTCATTGCCCTCTGGATCGGTCTATGGTTCCTCCCCCTTCCCCGTTCACTCCCCCTTTCCCCCCCCACCTCGGCTTCGGCTGTGCTTTTCTTTTATTTTCCGGACAGAGTGGAATCATCTCTCGTGGTTTCCCGGCCTTCCTTCACCGCCCCCCCCCCCCTCCCCCCGCCCCTGCCCGAGTTGTGCAGTCTTTTGGTAACTCATCTATCTTGGTGTTTTAATAAAAATTAAAAATAAATTCTTATTAGCTTACTCCTCATTGTTGGCCTCGAACAGGTTTTAGAACAGACCAACAAACTGCCCCCAAGTATCCAGGAAGCCTTCCTCTGACCCCCGGGTGGCGTACTTAATCTTCTCCAGGTGGAGAAATTCCGAAAGGTCGGCGAGCCAGTCTGCAGCTGTGGGTGGTGCTGCCGATCGCCAGCCGAGCAGGATTCTCCGGCGTGCGATTAGGGAGCAAAAGCAAGGGCGTTGGCCCCCTTCCCCATGTGTTCCCCATCAGCTGCTCCAATACCCCGAAGATTGCCACTATTGGGCATGGCTTCACCCTCACCCCCACAACCTTGCACATTGCCTCGGAGAAGGCTGTCCAGAACCCAGCAAGCTTGGGGCAAGCCCAAAACATGTGGGTGTGGTTGGCCGGGCCACATTTGCCCTCCACCTCCGGGAAGAACCTGCTCATTCGGGTTCTGGTCAGGTGCGCTCTGTGCACCACTTTGAGCTACATTAGGCTTAGCCTTGCACAGGATGAGGTGGAGTTCACCCTGCTCAGCGCTTCGCTCCAGAGTCCCCATCCTACCTCTGTCCCCAGTTCATCCTCCCATTTTTGTCTGATCTTGTCCAGTGGAGTGCGGGCTCTGTCCAGTAGCTGTCCGTATATTTTCCCACATAGCCCCCCCTTCTCGTTGCTTGTGCCTATCAGGTCCTCTAGTAGTGTGCTTTCTGGGGCCCCAGGGTACCCCACTGTCTCTTTGCGGAGGAAGTGTTTTATTTGGAGGTGTCTTATTTCCTGTCCTTTTGCTCGCCTCCACTTCCTCGTCAGTTCGTCTAGTGTCGCCAGTCTGTGCCCTACGTAGAAGTCCCCGACTGTCAATGTGCCCCCGTCCCGCCTCCAACATTTATAATTCTGGATTCACCAAATGATCAAGAGATAGTCTTTTCATGTGTTAGATCTACCATGCGGCACTTTGTGATCACTAAAGCTCAGTAGAAATTTGAGTTAAAACTTCTCAGGTGCAAATAAGAATCTGTTTTATTTGTCTCTATTGATTACAATTGAGAATCATTTAAAGTCATATTCTCTAATAAGTCCAGCTAGCAAAGGACTCAATAGAAGCAATCTTGTAGACAATTCAACTTTCAAACAATCACAGAAATGATTTTCTTGTTTAGACAAACAGCTCGCAATAACTTCAAAAGTCAAAGTCAAAAATTGAAATATGAAAAACAGAGAGACAGCGAATAGTTAAGTCAAAGTATAATTGATTCATGAAAGAAAGAGAGAAAGAGAAAGATGGCCGAAAATCCACCACGGTTATACCAAATGATATCAGACTTTAGCCATCTAGCTACAACCCAATGTAATTCTAATTGGTTTGGATTAACACCAAATTAGTTTGTTTTGAGGGTTAGTTGTCACTGATTAATAGGCAACATTAACCTAAAATGTATTCTTGTATGAGCTATGGATTGCGATTCGGCTTCCTTATCGCATAAACTTGCTTGTTAGGACAATGGTCTCTATGCTGTTGCCATGGAGCTTGCCTTGTCCTTGGGTTACTTTATCTTGTAATTGTATTTGTTAGCTGCACAGGAATTCTGCTGTTCTGTGTTCTGTTTGCAGCTATGTTCTGAAATGCTGAATGAGTGTTTTGAAATGACCTGAGGTTATGAGTGAGTTTTAAAATGGTATTTAATAGACTAGGGGCTTAATGCTAAATAGCTATCTTTTACCTATCACTTTTACCTATAGAAAATAGCTGGCTTCTACATCATGGCAGAGAGAACAGCAGTACACCTGCTTTGTCTGGCTTCAGCTCCAACACTGAAAAAACGAAACCAAAAAAACACAGACACACCCAAGCTTTTCTCAAAGTGAAACTAAAAAGCAGAGCCAGAGCTCAGCTCCACCCACACTCTGACATCACTGCAGTAACATGAGCAGCCAAACATTTCTTAAAACGACATTCGCATGACAGTAGTGTGGAGCATGGTCGGAGATTACGATCATGGTGTATTCCACTCTTACAATCCCTGGAAGTACCGATTCCCCCACTACAAAAAAGTCGATCCGTGTGTATACATTGTGTACCTGGGAGAAGAAGAAGGAGAACTTCCCTGGGTCGGTGAACAGCCATAGGTCCATGCCGAGTTATTTCGCCATGTTGGAGGTCTTTCCTGTTTTGTGATTCAACCTGTCCGTCCATGTGTCCTGTACAGTTAAAGCACCCCCCCCCCCCCCCCCCCCCGATGATAAGGCAGTGTGTGTCAATGTCAGGATTTCCGTCATGGTCTTCTTTATAATCTCCGTGTCGTCCCAGTTGGATGCTTTCACCAGGACTCCTGGTGCCCCATCCAGGACACCATTGACCATGACGTAACATCTCCCTGGGCCTGTAACCATCCTCGTTGCAGTAAACATCATCCTTTTATTTAGCAGTATGGCTATCCCCCTGGCTCATGTCCCATAGCAGGAATTATAGGTCCGTCCCACCCAGCCCTTCCTTACTCACAGTCGGTCCTTCTCTCTCAGGTGCGACTCTTGGAGGAAGACTATGGCGGCTTTCAAACTTTTCAGGGGGGGGCGAAGACTCTGGATCTTTTCACTGGGACATTCCAGATGACTATCCTGATAATAATCCGGCAACTCCCCTGCAGTAATAATAACAATAGTAATAATAATCTTTATTTTTGTCACAAGTAGCTTTACATTAACACTGCAATGAGGTTACTGTGAAAATCCCCTAGTCGCCGCATTGCAGCGCCTGTTCGGGTACACTGAGGGAGAATTCAGAATGTCCAATTCACCTAACATGCATCTTTTGGGGCTTGTGGGAGGAAACCGGAGCACCCAGAGGAAACTCATGCAGACACGGGGAGAGAGTGCAGACTCCACACAGACAGTGGCCCAAGCCAGGAATAGAACCTGGGACTCTGGCGCTGTGAAGCATCAGTGCTAACCACTGTGCTACTGTGCCACCGTGGGGGGGTGGTTTTGGCCCCCCTCCCTCTCCTGTGAGATTAACGTACCTGATGCACATGCCCCTGCGCTCTGGGGTTTCCCTTTGCCCAGTGATCCTCCAAAGCGGCTGCTTGCGGTGTCTTTGTGTTCCAAGTCGCCACATGTGGCCTGTTGCAGCCAGCCTAATGCTCT
Source organism: Scyliorhinus torazame (assembly GCF_047496885.1). Lineage (NCBI taxonomy): Eukaryota > Metazoa > Chordata > Chondrichthyes > Carcharhiniformes > Scyliorhinidae > Scyliorhinus > Scyliorhinus torazame. Next base: position 65,897,022 of record NC_092718.1, read on the forward strand.
TGCTATCTTTGTTGTTATGTTCCCTCTCAGGTATTTTCTTCCCCCACCTGTCCTCCTCTCCCCACCCCCACTCCCTGGAGCTGCCCCCCACCCCTGCTCCCTTCCCCCTGTTTCTTCCCCCATCTTCCCCTGTGGCTGATGTCTGCCCCCAGCCCCCTTGGCAGGCGATCTCTCTTATGTGGGAGATGCACCGCGGCCTCTCTTTCCCTCACGCTTCCCAGTGCTAACTTTCCCGCTAGAGTGGTGGTCCCCCCCTCCCGGGCTTGGTTGCGTGTCCTCCCATCACCTGTTCTTTGAGCTCCCTACCTGCTGTTCTCCTCACCCTTCCCTGCGCTCTGGCTGCTCGCTCTTCCTTTCCTCTATTTCACCTCCCATCCCCACAATGAGGCAGTGCGGTCCCGCACAGTGCTCATCAAGTTGGCTAACATTGAGTAAATAAATAAATTAATTCTCTTCAGCTGACCTCTTCGCCGCTGTTCCTGCTGTCCATTCTCCAGCCAGTTCCCCAGGATGAATTTGTCCACCTCTGCTGAGGTCATGGAGAAGCGCTCCCTGCCTTGGAACATACCCAGAGTTTGGCTGGGTACAGCATCCCAAACTTTGTCGCTCTTGTACAGGGCAGCCTCCACCCTGTTGAACTCTGCTCGGCGCCAGTCCAGGTCAGCCCCAATGTCCTGGTAAATCCTGATCCAGTGACCTTCCAGTTCAAGTTCTTTAACTGCTCGCCCAGCGCAGGATTCTTTCCTAGTCCTGGTACCGGTGCATTTTAGTGATTATCGCCCACAACTTCTCGATCAGTTTTCCTGATCCTCAATCTTTCCTTTCAGACTCCCCTGTGTTGTGACCAACCTTGCTACCGCCTTTTTCAGGGCAGCAATCCAGTCACCCTGGTCTGTTGCGGCCTTTTCCAGCTCTTTCATAGTTCTTTCCTGCGTTCCCAGTCACCTCTTTGCCTTATCTAGGGCCACTTGTATGATCGCCGGAGCTTCCCCCTTCCCCCTTGTAGCCATGTAAAATGGCTGTGTTCCGATTAATCTAGCCAAAACCCAGTTTAAAACGGCTAACCCGAAAGACTGCTGGGAAAAGCAGCCAAGAAGACACAAGCAGGCAGCTGCAGACAGTTTTGCATATTCGGCTCTGGGAAGGTAGCCCAGATCGATACTCAGGGCTATCAACAGCCCATCAACCCAGGTATTCGCAGTTGCATTCAGGACTGTTTGCAGCCCATCTATTCAGACATCCACAGTTAAATCGGCTATCCCCGGGAACAATTGCAACATATTAGCAATTGAATACCGGGCCAGACCTGTCGGCGCCTGCAGTGGCCGAAACAAAGACAGGTGAGCGACCAACCCCCGATCGAGGAATCGCCTCACCATTGGACACATCGACCCCAGAGATTGGGGACAGAATCCAATCACTTGGGACTCAGGGTCAAGGGCCGCCCAGGGAGGCGGGAAGCCCCTGGGCCCTATAAAAGTGAAGGTCCAAGTTCAGATCTCTCTCTCTCTCCTCTTCGCCTGCTCGAGACCTTCGCAAGACCAGCCACCGGCAACTGTAAGTTTGAATCCAACGCTCGCTATCCGGTAGAGACACCTAGCCACCGACCTGTAGCAGCCTTTTGAATCCCGCGGGCCAGATTTGATTGGACAAGCCATTCGTTTCCCTGACCTGGTGGGCTCTTCCTAAAGTTAAGTATTGGCCAGTAGTGATAGGTTAATTATATAAATAGTAATATTAGGGTGTTAATATTGCTTGTTGTATATAATAAATGACCGTTGTTTTAATCCTTACTAAGCGGTGTGCTGTATTATTAATCATAACCTGAACTTGAACCACGTGGCGGTATCATAAAGATACCTGGCGACTCATGAGCAAAGGTGACGTAATCAGAGCAAATAGACTAAGGTTAAAAAGAGCAACATAATTGGCGAGTCCGCCGGGACCCGACTTAGAAGTGGAAAACCACTCCGGGAGAACCCCAACATTTTGAATTAGAATCCAATCGGTAACAAAACAAAAAAAAAAAACCCCACAAGTGTTCAAGCGGTTCTGGTTAATAATTCACAATTCGGAAGTGTGTGTATGCATGCGTAACTAACAGGGCTATAAGGCAAAACTGATAGATTTTTTGTTGCGTTAAAACTATCGGCAGTTGGTATTTCGGAAATTAGCGCAAGCCGTATCCACATCTACGACACCACCTTGGCCCCCTGTTCCAAATTTGAACATAACGAGCAGATAAGAGAGAGCCATGCAGGCAATGCAAGCGATGCAGCGCCTCATGAACCCCAAAGATTTTGCTGTCGCACCAGTCAGCAGCGTAGGAGCGGGACAGTGTCCCGTTTGGGAAGTGGAAATCCGCAAAATTTCTGCAGGGCAAAGGATGGCCCGTGTGGAAGGATTTCTGCAGTAACGACGACTCAGGTCCTGGAAGTATAGGGCAAACTTGGTGGGAGAACCTGAGTGAGATCCACAGAATGAGTTTAGCAAAAGCGCGCAAGCCGATGGCAATTGTGTCCTGTCTGGCACAATTGCGAGGCACAGAGGAGGTCGTCAGGACGCTCCGCAAGGAAATGGAAGGCATACATCGGATGAATAAAATCGATGTATGCGAAATTGAGAAAGAGAACCTGGAGTTAAAAGGGAAATTAGCAGCAAAGGACGAAGAGGTGGCTGACGCCAAATGGGGTCACCAATCTTGTCTGGCGCACTTGAGTAGTTTCCAGTCGCAATATGAAAAGGCATATCAGGACCTGCAGCGTGCAGTCCTGGTAAAGAAAGAAACAGAAAACCAGTAGAGACGCTCCGGAAACAATGCAGTGATCTCAAGGCAGCCTTGAGAGCGCTCCACGCCACAACCACGGAACAAAGGCAGAGTACTTTAGACCATGCAAAGTGCCGAAAGCAGATTGCAGACTTGAAAGCACTGCTTTCTGTCCAAAAGGGATTTCAAGAAACCTTTGGGGAAAGTTTAGAACAGGAAGACGGCCCTGATTGGGAAGAATTGCAAGAGACAGCGCAGCGATATGTTCAGGGAGCATGTGCGCAGGAAAAACCCCAAAGGAGGAAAGCACCCCCACCCCCCACACAACAGATAATACAGGCTCCCATGAACCCTGTAACAACCCACCGCACCGCCACAGCAGACGAGGCGGAGGTCTTATATTCCACCCCCCTCACAGTGACCCAATTACGGGACGCGTGTGCCAAAATCACACCGTTCCTCCCTGCTTCAGACCAACACCATTTCTTTGCCACCGTCAAACACCAGGCGACCATGTACGGCCTGGATGAGAAAGAGCAGGTAAAGCTCACGGTCCTCAGCTTAGACCCATCGGTCGCAGCAGCCCTTCCCGACCCACAGAATGTAGGAGGAGGCACCCTTGCAGAAATGCATACCGCGATCCTGGATGCGATCGGGTACAACCGGGGCGACCCCGTAGACGGTCTGAATAAATGCAGACAGAAAAAGGACGCTTGTGGATTCATTTTGAAGCCGTTTTCGGCAACGTAGATCGTGCCCATTTGTCCCCAGACAATATGGCCAAGTGGACCCGCACCCTTATCTCCCATGCCATGGAAGCAGGACAGAATGCCTGTAGCAATTATGACCCCTCGGAGGAGGCTCATAATGAGAAGTGGGTGGTCAAGAGATTGTCCCGCGTTTGGGAACAAGTTGCTCACGGTAAATCAGCAGCTAGAACCCCTGAGGAAAACCAAGCCGCCGCAGACGTGCAGGCAGTAAGAACCACTCTCCACAATCCCAAACCGCAAGAGTGCTACAATTGCGGACACTTGGGACATTTTGCTAGAGAATGCAATGGCCCTAAAAACCCACAGAGAGCCCATCAGACCGGCACTCCCAATAAGAAAAAGGCAGAGCCCATACATAGCGTTAGCGCCCAGTCCGATCAGACAGACGTGACCGGAACGGACTGACGGTGTATAAGCTCCCCCAACTGGGTCTGCAATACCCTTTGGGATAGGTCAGGACGACCCGTAGTCGCAGCAAAGGTTAGGGGACAGCCGATCGAGCTTCTCTGGGACACAGGAGGGTCCCGCACAACCTTAAATTCCTCCATCCTTGGTAAGGACACGTGGCCCACCACATCCACAATCACCCTCAGCGGCTTCACAGGCCACTCACAACAGGGGCATATCATGACCCCTGTACCCATCCAGATCGGAAATATTAATACAAAGCACCCCGTAGTGTTAGTCGACCTGCCCCCAACAGCAGAGCACATTTTAGGGATCGATTTTATGAACTCACACCACCTCTCCTTCGATCCAGTCAACCAGTGTGTCTGGAAGATGGCGAAATCTGCTAGAGCCCCCTCAACACTCAATATAGGGGACTACATGAACAAAATCAGCACCGTAGGCAAGTTTTGGTTTAACCCCAGCACACTCAGCACGGACACACAGGTTAGGGCAGTCCTGCAGAAAAACAGGGCAGCATTTGCAACCCATAAACACGACTGTGGACGGATGACCGGCTCCGTACAGATAACCGGACCGGACCCAAGACCCCAGAAACAGTACGGATTTCCCCTAGAAGCAGAGGGAGAAATCCTAAAGGTCATAGAAAGCTTGTTAGAACAGGGCGTCCTAAGACCGGTAGCCTCGACTAACAATGCCCCGATTTGGCCAGTAAGGAAACCCGACGGATCATGGCGTTTAACCATTGATTATCGGGAACTCAATAAAGTCACCCCCGCAGCAGCCCCCACCGTTGCAACAAATCCCGAGACCATGCTCAAACAGGGACTCCAGGCCCGATATTTCACGGTTTTGGACATCAGTAATGGGTTCTGGTCCATTCCATTGGCAAAGGCGTGCCAGTACAAATTTGCCTTCACTTTCCGAGCTCAGCAGTACACGTGGACATGCCTGCCACAAGGCTTCCACAACTCCCCCTCCATTTTCCACCGACAGCTGGCAAATGGACTAGCAAAATTTTCTCACCCCGAATGTCTGGTACAGTACGTAGACGATCTACTACTGCAGACAGACACAAAGGAAGAGCACATTGAGCTTCTGTCCGAACTCCTGGAGTTACTACACTCCATTGGCTGTAAAGTAAACCCCAAAAAGGCCCAAATATTGGAAGAAAAGGTGATATATTTGGGTACTATCATCACACACGGCAAACGTGAGATCGAGCACAAAAAATTGACTCAATCGCTAAATTGCCCCTTCCCCAACACGTGTCAGCCCTCCGGTCGTTTTTAGGACTGGTTGGCTACTGCCGAAACCACATTGACGGTTTTGCCAGCAAGGCAGCGCCCCTCTCAGACCTCCTAAAGAAAGGAGCCCCCTGGGAATGGCTTCCGCAGCATACGGAGGCTGTGGAATCACTAAAACAGGCACTCATAGCCGCCCCCGCACTACAAGTTCCCGACCCGCTTTCCCCTTTCGCCATAGAGGTAGCGACCACAGACCGCACCCTTTCAGCCGTGCTCCTGCAGGAACGGCACGACCAGCTAAGACCCGTAGCTTATGCCTCCCGAATTTTAGATGCTGTGGAGCAGGGATTTTCAGCCTGTGAGAGGCACCTGCTCGCAGTTTTCTGGGCAGTCCAGTACTTTTCCTACATTACACGACTGAACCCCATCACCATCCTGACCGAACACACCCCCACACAACTTTTACTGGAAGGACGACTTAAAGACGGTACCGTCAGCCAAATCCGCGCTGCTAGGTGGACCCTTCTCTTACAAGGACGGGACATCAGAGTAAAACGGACAAAGACTCACACATACTTAGCGGACAATCTACAATACCCCGGAACCCCCCATGAGTGTGAAATCATCTCGCCCCACCATAATACAGGCCCCTTTATAGCCAGAACACCCCCCCAGAAAACTAGCCACCCCATCTCAGAACCCCCCTCACCCGGACACGTGTGATCCCATTAGGATCTATGTGGATGGATCTTCCACAATCCTGGATGGGCAACGCATAACAGGTTGTGGGATTTATGTGGAGGACGCGCAGGGACGCGCCCTCGAAGAAATCGCATTAAAATTGCCCGGGCACTTAGGCGCGCAGGCAGCAGAGCTTGCGGCCATTGCCTACATTGTAGACACCCAGATTCCTTCCCCAGCCCAGCAGACATATATTCAGACAGTCTGTACGTCTGCAACAGCCTCACCGAATTTCTGCCCCTCTGGGAAACAAGAGGATTTGTTTCCGGGGATGGAAAACCCCTCCCCTCAGCCCCATTACTCCGCCATATTCTGGAAAAGGCCAAGAACAGGACTTTTGGCATTATAAAAGTCCGCAGCCACCATCGTTCTTCCCCCCCTGGAAATGTAAAAGCCGACGCGCTGGCTAAGGCAGGATCCAGGCATGGGTACTTTTGGAAGCCCCCCGGGAGCGCCCCAGTGAGTGCGCCCGTGAGTGCAGTTCAGGTCGCGCAGACTAGGATCGAGGATCTAGTAGCGGCCCAGAAGCAGGATAGCGCTCTCACTGAGATCGTGAAAGGGAAGTTTCCAGCCTCATACGAGAGGTTACGGAATACCATAGCCACACATGATGGTGTGGTGCTAAAAGACAGCCTTTACGTGGTTCCTGTACAAGATAGGAATCAGATGATCTGTCTATTCCATGACGGCCATGGACACCAGGGAATAGAACCCACCGCAGCCCACCTCAAGCAGCTTTGTTGGTGGCCAAATCTTAAAGAGGATGTATCCCATTACATCGAAAATTGCCTCATCTGCGCGCAAAACAACCCAGATAGGTATGCCAAAAAGGCACATCTCAGCCACACCCGACCCGTTAACGGCCCCGGGACTAACCGCCAGATCGATTTTATAGGTCCATTGCCCCCTTGCAGGTATGGCTATAAATATGTTCTGGTGGTCATTGACACTTTTACAAAGTGGTTGGAAGCATTTCCAGCCCGCACCAACACCGCGAAAACCACCGCCAAAATCCTAACCCACCACATCTTCACAAGATGGGGACTCCCCCGCAGTATTGAATCGGACCAAGGTTCTCACTTTACGGGACGGGTCATGCAGAACGTCCTCACGATATTTGGCATAACCCAAAAATTTCACATTGCGGACCACCCACAGTCGAGTGGTATAGTGGAGCGCATGAATCGGACCCTAAAAACCACCCTTAGAAAAATGGTCCAGCAAAACAACACCACTTGGGATTCGGTCCTCCCCTTTGCGCTGATGTTTTTGCGTAACACTGTTTCCACCTCCACAGGTTTCACCCCGCACACCCTCATGACCGGACGCCCCATGAAAGGGACAGAATACTTGCTAGGTTTAGACCAAACCAGCCCCGAAGTCAGGGCCCTCACCCACGAGAAGGCCGTGGAACAACTACTTGCAAATATAAAAACGGCTCAGCTAGCAGCCGCTGTTAAACTGGGCACTAAAAGAAAACAGAGCAAGGCCTGTTTTGCTAAGGCAGTACATGCCACGGAGTACAACATAGGACAGCAAGTAATGTTGTCCGTGTACAACCCCAGCACGTTTCTGTCTCCAAAATACTCGGGTCCCTATTCAATTACGGACAAAATAAGCCCGTCGGTATATAAAATTAATTACCAAAATGGTAAGACTGCATGGTTTCACATAAACCAGCTCAAGGTTTATGGAGCACAGTCAAACCACTCCCACCACGTCATGCTTGACGCAGCCGACCAAACCCGCCCACATCCAACGTGACCACTCCCACCCCTTCCACGTCCAGCCCAGACACGGACTCGCCACCGACTCCACCCACGAACTTTACACTCCGCCCCGGAACGCCCACAGACTGCAGCAGCACAGACAGCGACTGTGACTCTGACGACAGCCACAGCATGCCTCCCTACCATCCTGGTCCCACACCCAGCAACTCCGACCTCGACTCCAGTGACCCCTTCCTCATCACCTACTTAAATAAACCCCACCACCGACCACCGAACTACACGGACGCCCCTGACTTTGTCCCCACCCAACTCGACACCACTCATTGGCACCGCGACAACTCCTGCAGACTCGTCCGCAACGACGAAGACGATCCCAACTCACACCACGCAGCCCTTTCCGCCCTGATCCACTCCAGAGTTTGGCACCCGGGAGACGGTGACGACCTCGGGCCTGACTCCGCCAACCCTTTTGCGACCCTGTTCGCAACCGAGAACTGAGGTGTACACATGATGATTTAGAGGAGACACTTGGTGAAAAGTGTTGTCCTTCCTGATGGAACCTGCAGAATGTTTTATGTTGTCTGTCTGTTTGTTAAATGTTGTTTGTCCTACAGGAGAATGTTCTCACCGCCCCACACCCATTCACCTGAACTTTTAGCTCTTTTCCAATTGGACAAGCCAGACACTTGTTCAGCGGTACCAACTTGTCCACAGATACCTGGTCACCAGACCAGACGCCCGATCGTAGCTACTCTTCTGATTTGATGATAGAATCAGAACAGTAACCCCACCATGATGACTACATTTTTGTCCGTTCTTTGGTCGCTCAGGCAGTGGAGAAACGGCGTGAGGCCCGCCCTGCCTGGGGACCCCCCGTTGGTCAAAAACGCTCGGGTAGGGAAGATACGGTATTGGTAGCCGTCCTACCCAGGGACTCCACCCAAATCTTACCCGTCGCGGCCCATACGCACCTCATTCGAACTTTTCTTTCAAAAACAGTTTTCTTTTATTTAGGCAACCTTTGGGTTGCTGCCACATGCTATTTACATGCTGGAACATTTGGACGATAAACCTGGCACTGGTCCACCATTGGGAAGTGTGCCGTGTCCAAACATTTGTTTTGAAAAAAAAAAATGGGGGGAAGAGTCTCATATCGTGACCAATTATAAAGGTTTAATTGGCCCCAAGAAGGACAGACACACCAACACACCAGATCTTAAACCAAAGTATTTACACACACTACGCTTGTCTTACAGAACTCCAGAAGCTCCAAGTCCGGAGAAAACCAGCAAAAACAGGAAAAGGAAAGAAAGAAGACAGCCATGAGGACTCCTTTCTTCGTGCTCAACATGTTTGTGCTGGACTTTTGGTTGTGCGGGAACGCGGACCCCATCACTCCAAACCCCTTTACTGTTAACAATTCACGGCCCAGTAGTACCGAGGGCCCAGTCACCAACCACGCTGCATTATCCTGGTGTGCCAAGTCCATAACTTTGTACTCCCTGTCGTACATCATTGAGGCACTGTTGACATTGGCTATACTCAGTTGTGCAGTACAGACCATGCGCCTCCGCAAGTGGAAAAGGAGAGCGTACCGCGCTCGAACCCCGGTCTATCGGATCCAATCCCCGATATTCGGCTATGACCAGACCCCAGACCCCCGCGACATATGAATAATAAAACATGCACTGGCGATTTTTCCTGTAAATAAAAAGAGAATGTATGGAAATGTACGATCCTGAGCTTGACTGCCAAGCCAGGAAGAATATATTAAATGTCGTGATTGTTATTGTATGTTTAGAGAGATAAGATTGTATAATGCTTGAAGAATTGTTTAGGTAAAATTAGAGGTTCCCAGTTTATTTTTTTCCAGACACATGCCCCTGCCTGACATAGCGCCCTCAAGAATTGTTTAGGTAAATTTTTGTGCATAGCTATGGTCAGAGTAGTGGCCATGTGGGAGGTGCCCCCCCCCAGTCGGGAAACAAAAAGGACAAAATTTATGTGATCCTTCACGCTTCCCATTAGGATCACAAGGTGGGTTTGTAACCATGTAAAATGGCTGCGCTCCGATTAATCTGGCCAAAACCCAGTTTAAAACGGCTAACCCGAAAGACTGCTGGGAAAAGCAGCCAAGAAGTCACAAGCAGGCAGCTGCAGACAGTTTTGCATATTCGGCTCTGGGAAGGTAGCCCAGATCGATACTCAGGGCTATCAACAGCCCACCAACCCAGGTATTCGCAGTTGCATTCAGGACTGTTTACACCTAATCTACTCAGACATCCACAGTTAAATCGGCTATCCCCGGGAACAATTGCAACATATTAGCAATTGAATACCGGGCCAGACCTGTCGGCGCCTGCAGTGGCCGAAACAAAGACAGGTGAGCGACCACCCCCCGATCGAGGACTCGCCTCACCATTGGACACATCGACCCCAGAGATTGGGGACAGAATCCAATCACTTGGGACTCAGGGTCAAGGGCCGCCCCGGGAGGCGGGAAGCCCCTGGGCCCTATAAAAGTGGGGGTCCAAGTTCAGATCTCTCTCTGTCTCCTCTTCACCTGCTCGAGACCTTTGCAAGACCAGCCACCGGCAACTGTAAGTTTGAATCCAACGATCGCTATCCGGTAGAGACACCTAGCCACCGACCTGTAGCAGCCTTTTGAATCCCGCGGGCCAGATTTGATTGGACAAGCCATTCGTTTCCCTGACCTGGTGGGCTCTTTCTAAAGTTAAGTATTGGCCAGTAGTGATAGGTTTATTATATAAATAGTAGTATTAGGGTATTAATATTGCTGGTTGTATATAATAAATGACCGTTGTTTTAATCCTTACTAAGCGGTGTGCTGTATTATTAATCATAACCTGAACTTGAACCACGTAGCGGTATCATAAAGATACCTGGTGACTCATGAGCAAAGGTGACGTAAACAGAGCAAATAGACTAAGGTTAAAAAGAGCAACACCCTGTCCCCCCTCCCCCCCTGACCATAGCATGGATGGTGGTTTTCGTCTCCTCTCTGTGTTCCCTCAGTTCCCCTTAAGAGAAATATCCTGCACCCATCCCCTGCTGTGGGGGGGCTCCTTGTGCGGCGTGTAGGTCTTTCTCACCTAGCGAGGACGAGTTTCAACATCTTGTGCATCTGCTGGCTTAGCCATTTGCTTCCCTTAGCCTTTTTCTGCTTCTTGTGTCTACGCGGCCTCTGGAGTGGCTGTTGTTTGGCATCACCTTTCGCGCTGATGTTGCTGGAGTTCAGGGATATTTTTTCTTTCGTATTAGCAGCCAATTTCGGGTGAAAGAGCCTATTTCTGGGTTCGTAGGAGGAGAGCCACCTGATGTTTGACTTCTCAGCACATCCCCGTCACCGAAAGTCCTTCCTCTTAAACAAAGTTTTCTGAGTTAAAGAGGCAATTGCAAGTCACCAGACTTAAAGTAGAACAGCAGCCTTCAAAAGTACATCGAGCGCTTGATGCCATTTTAATCCTGCCTAGGAGTTGAGAGTTAAAGTAATTGTGAGCAATTTGCATAGCCATCAAGACAAAGAAAAAAGCCTACAGTTGTTTCCTTGTGGTGAAACTGGGAAATGTTGAAGCGAAGAAAATGTAAAAAAAATTAAAAGTGCTTTGGCTGCTGAAACACTGGCTCTTGGGAAGGCAGTTGTCAAATTTTTTTTTAATTTAAAATTTAGAGTCCCCAATTATTTTTTGCTTTCCAATTAAGGGGCAATTTGGCATGGCCAATCCACCTGACCTGCACATCTTTGGGTTGTGGGGGTGAAACCCACGCAGACACAGGGAGAATGTGCAAACTCCACACGGACAGTGACCCAGGGCCGGGATTCGAACCCGGGTCCTCAGCGCCGCAGTCCCAGTGCTAACCACTGTGCCGCATGCCCCCCTAGTTATCAAATATTTTAGGTCAGATTCTGCAAAATGAGCATAATGAAATTCATAACCTATTGAACGTTATATAGATAATCGTTCTTTATGTAATACACAATGAAAAGAGTCAGTGAAAGGCATTACGCTATCAATAGATTCAGCAATAAATAAGAGGATTGAGGGTGAGGGAGTGAGGGGTTGAGGCAGTGGGGTTAAGGCTGAGGGAATGAGGTGAGGCAAAGAGTTGTTGAGGCAGTGGGGGTGATGGAGTAAGGGGTTGAGGCTGAGGAGTCGGGGTTAAGGGGTGAGGCTGAGGGAGAGAGGGACTGAGAGCCTAAGGGAGTGAAGGATTGAGGAAGAGGGAGTGAGGGACTGACGCAATGAAGGGCTGAATGGTTGAAGTTGAGGGAGTGAGGGGTTGAGGCTGAGGAAGTGAGGGGTTGAGGCTGAAGGGTTGAGGTTGAGGGGGTGAGGGGTTGAGGCTGAGGTAGAGAGGGGTTGAGGCTGAGGGGTTGATGTTGAGGGGGTGAGGGGTTGAGGCTGAGGTAGTGAGGCTGAGGTAGTGAGGCTGAGGAAGTGAGGCTGAGGAAGTGAGGCTGAGGAAGTGAGGGTGTGAGACTGCAGGAGTTTGGGGTTGAGACTGAGGGAGTGAGGGGTCAAGACTGAGGAAGTGAGGGGTCGAGACTGAGGGCGTGAAGGGTTGAGGTAGAGGGAGTGAAGGGTTACGGCTGAGGGAGTGAAGGGTTAAGGCTGAGGGAGTGAGTTGTTGAGGTTGAGGGAGTTCGGGGCTGAAACTGAGGGAATGTGGGGCTGAGAGAGTCAGGCTGCGGCAGTGAGGTGCTGAGGCAGTGAGGGTTTGAGGCAGTGAGGGTTTGAGGCAGATGGAGGTAAGGCCTGGGGCTGAGGGCGTAGGTGGTTGAGGCTGAAGGAGTAGGGGGCTGAGGCTGAGGGAGTGAGGGGGCTGAGGCTGAGGGAGTGAGTGGTTGAGGACTGAGGGTGAGGGAGTGAAGGGCTAAGGCTGAGGGAGTGAGGGCTGAGGCAGTGGGAATGAGGGCTGAGGCTGAGGGAGTGAGGGATTGGGGCTGAGGGAGTGAGGGGTTGAGCCTGAGGGAGTGAGGGCTTGAGGCTGTGGGTGTGAGGGCTGAGGCTGAGGGAGTGCAGGGCTGAGGCTGAGGGAATGAGGGCTGAGGCTGAAGGAGTGAGGGAGGTGAGCCTGAGGGAATGAAGGGCTAAGGCTGAGGGAGTGAGGGCTGAGGCAGTGGGAGTGAGGGCTGAGGCAGTAGGAGTGAGGGCTGAGGCTGAGGGAGTGAGGGATTGGGGCTGAGGGAGTGAGGGGTTGAGCCTGAGGGAGTGGGGGCTTGAGGCTGTGGGAGTGAGGGCTGAGGAAGTGAGGCTGAGGAAGTGAGGCTGAGGCTGTGAGGCTGAGGAAGTGAGGGATTGGGGCTGAGGGAGTGAGGGGTCGAGCCTGAGCGAGTGGGGGCTTGAGGCTGTGGGAGTGAGGGCTGAGGAAGTGAGGCTGAGGAAGTGAGGCTGAGGAAGTGGGTAATTGAGGCTGAATGAGTGAGGGATTAAGGCTGAGGAGCTGAGGTTGAAGGAGTGAAATTTTAAGGCTGAGGATCTGAGATTGGAATTGAGGCTGTGGAAGTGAGGCTGTGAGACTGCAGGAGTTTGGGGTTGAGACTGAGGGAGTGAGGGGTCGGGACTGAGGGAGTGAGGGGTCAAGACTGAGGAAGTGAGGGGTCGAGACTGAGGGAATGAAGGGTTGAGGCAGAGGGAGTAAGGGGTTGAGGTTGAGGGAGTGAGTTGTTGAGGTTGAGGGAGTTAGGGGCAGAAATTGAGGGAATGAGGGGTTGAACCTGAGGGAATGTGGGGCCGAGAGAGTGAGGCTGCGGGAGTGAGGTGCTGAGGCAGTGAGGGTTTGAGGCAGATGGAGTTAAGGCCTGGGGCTGAGGGCGTAGGTGGTTGAGCCTGAAGGAGTAGGGGACTGAGGCTGGGGGAGTGAGGGGGCTGAGGCTGAGGGAGTGAGTGGTTGAGGACTGAGGGTGAGGGAGTGAAGGGCTAAGGCTGAGGGAGTGAGGGCTGAGGCAGTGGGAGTGAGGGCTGAGGCTGAGGGAGTGAGGGATTGGGGCTGAGGGAGTGAGGGGTTGAGCCTGAGGGAGTGAGGGCTTGAGGCTGTGGGAGTGAGGGCTGAGGCTGAGGGAGTGAAGGCTGAGGCTGAGGGAGTGAGGGGCTGAGGCTGAGGGAATGAGGGCTGAGGCTGAAGGAGTGAGGGAGCTGAGGCTGAAGGAGTGAGGGCTGAGGCAGTGGGACTAAGGGCTGAGGCTGAGGGAGTGAGGGCTGAGCCTGAGGGAGTGAGGGCTAAGGCTGAGGGAGTGAGGGGTTGAGGCTGAGGGAGGGGCTGGGGTTGACGGTGTGCGGGGTTGAGGCTGATGCAGTGTGCGGTTGAGGGCTGAGGCTGAGGGAGTGAAGGGCTGAGGGGGTGAGGGTTTTAGACTGAGGGAGGAAGGGACTGAGTCTGAAGTGAAGGGTTGAGGCTGAGAGAGTGAGGGGTTGAGGGCGGTGGGCTGAGGCTGAGGGAGTGAGGGGCTGAAACTGAGGCTGAGGAGTTGAGGCTGTAGGAGTTAGGGGCTGAGGGAGTGTGACTGCGGGAGTAAGGCGCTAAGGCTGAGGTAGTGAGGGGTTAAGGCTGAGGGAGTGTCATGGGCGGGGACTTTAATACGGTCCTGGACCCGAGCCTGGACCGGTCAGGCTCAAGAACGGGCAGGTTGCCAGCGATGGCAAAGGAACTGAGAGGGTTCATGGAGCAAATGGGGGGAGCAGATCCGTGGAGATTTAGCCGGCCGACAGCGAGGGAGTTCTCGTACTACTCCCACGTCCACAAGGTGTATTCCCGAATTGACTACTTTGTTGGGAGTAGGGACCTGCTGGCCGGAATAGTGGGGGCAGAATATTTGGCAATTGCCATATCGGACCATGCTCCGCACTGGGTAGACGTGCAGTTTTGTAAGGACAGCTTTCAGCGCCCACCATGGAGGCTGGAAGTTGGATTGCTTGCGGACGAGGCGGTGTGTGAGAGGCTGAGGAAATGCATGCAGAATTACCTGCAGGTGAACGATACTGGAGAAGTCTCGGCAACGGTGCTCTGGGAGGCACTGAAGGCAGTGGTGAGAGGGGAGCTGATTTCAATCCGGGCGTACAGGGACAGGACAGATAGGGCAGAGACGGACCGACTGATTAAGGAAATTCTACGGACGGACAGGAGTTACGCGCAATCCCCGAGACTCGAGTTACTCAGGAAACGACAGACTGCAGGCCGAATTTGGGGTGCTGACTACAGGCAAGGCTGTAGAGCAGCTTAGAATGGTAAAAGGCGTGATTTATGAGCATGGGGAGAAGGCCAGTAGAATTCTCGCGCAGCAACTGAGGAAGAGGGAAGCGGCTAGGGAAATAGGGAGGGTAGTGGATGGGGAAGGTAATCTAGTGGGTGATCCAGCAGGGCTGAACAGGTCTTTAGGGACTTTTATAGGAAGCTGTACACTTCGGAACCACCCAGGGGACCGGGGGGGATGAGGCGATTCCTGGACGGACTGACCTTCCCAAGAGTGGGGAGGGGGTTGTTGGACGGACTGGGGGCCCTGGTCAGGATCGAAGAGGTATTGGGGGGCCTGAAGGTCATGCAGTCGGGTGAAGCCCCGGGGCCGGACGGGTATCCGGTGGAGTTTTACAAAGAATTTGCCGGGATAGTGGGGCCGGTGCTGGTCAGGGTCTTTAACGAGGCAAGAGACAGAGGGAGTTTACCCCCGACGATGTCGCAGGCTACCATCTCGCTCATTCTGAAACGGGATAAGGACCCGGAGCCCTGTGGGTCATACAGGCCGATCTCTTTGACCAACGTAGACGCCAAGTTTCTGGCCAAGACTTTGGCGACCAGGATTGAGGACTGTGTACCGTGTAATTGGGGAGGACCAAACCGGGTTTGTAAAGGGGAGGCAGCTGGTGGCCAACATCAGAAGGCTGCTCAATGTGATTATGATGCCCCCGGAGAGCAGGGAGGTAGAGATAGTGGTAGCCATGGATGCTGAAAGGGCTTTACACCGGGTCGAGTGGGATTATCTGTGGGAGGTACTAGGACGGTTCGGGTTCGGGGAGGGGGGTCCATCGACTGGGTTAGGCTATTGTATCAGGCCCCGGAGGCGAGTGTAATGACGAACAGGACGACATCGGGCTACTTTAGATTGCACCGTGGGACAAGACAGGGCTGCCCTCTCTCCCCACTGCTGTTTGCGCTGGCCATAGAGCCGCTGTAAATTGCACTGAGAGCTTCTAGGGGCTGGAAAGGGCTGGTCCGGGGGCGGGGAATGGAACATAAAGTCTCGTTATACTCAGACGATCTGCTGTTACATGTATCGGACCCAATGGTGGGGATGGACGGTAATATGGCAACCCTGAGGGAATTTGGCCGGTTCTCCGGGTTCAAACTGAACATGGCTAAGAGCGAGTTGTTTGTAATTCAGGCGAGGGGGAGGAGAGTAGGCTGAAGGGGTTGCCGTTCAGGCTGGTGGGGGAGAGTTTCTGATATTTGGGGATTCAGGTGGCACGGGACTGGGGCAGGTTGATTAGCTCAACCTGTCCCGACTGGTGGAACGAGTGAGGGAGGAGGTCCGGATTTGGGATGCGCTCCCGCTGTCATTGGCGGGGAGGGTGCAGACTGTTAAGATGACGATTCTCCCGCGGTCCATCTTTAAGAGGCTGAATAAAATTATTCGAGGATTTGTATGGGCAGGGAAGTCCCCACGGGTGAAGAGGGTGATGCTTGAACGGAACAGAGGAGAAGGGGGGCTGGCGTTGCCGAACTTCAGCAACTATTACTGGGCGGCCAACATAGCGATGATAAGGAAATGGATGGTGGTTCCGGGGTGGGTTTGGGAGCAGATAGAGGCTGCTTCGTGCAGGGGCACCAGTTTGCCGGCCCTGGTTACGGCGCCTCTGCCGCTTTCGCCGGCGCGGGACTCCACCAGCCCAATAGTGGTGGTGACTCTTCGGATCTGGGGCCAGTGGAGGAGGCATGTAGGGGAGGTAAGAGCATCGGTGTGGACCCCAATCTGCGGCACCCACCGATTTGCCCTGGGGAACATGGACGGGGTGTATTGACTGTGGAGGAGGGCGGGGATTGTGAGGATGGGGGATCTGTTCCTGGAAGGGAGCTTTCCGACCATGAGGGCGCTGGAGGAGAAGTTTGGGCTGACGAGAGGGAACGACTTTAGATACTTGCAGGTGAGGGATTTTGTACTCAGACTAGTGCCGTCCTTCCCACGTCTCCCGCCGAAGGGGAGGCAGGACAGGGTAGTTTCTAGGGGAGAGGTGGGAAAGGGTAGAGTTTCAGACGTCTACAGGGAGCTAATGAGAGCTGACGATACGCAGACTAAGGACCTGAAGCTTAAGTGGGAGGAGGAGCTCGGGGGGGGAGCTGGAGGACGGTGTCTGGGCAGAAGCCCTGAGCAGAGGAGTAAACACGACCGCAACATGCGCCAGGCTCAGGCTGATCCAGTTTAAGTTGGTGCACCGGGCCCACATGACGGTGGACCGGATGAGTAAATTCTTCAGGCTGGCGGACAAGTGTGCTAGATGCGCCGGAGGGCCGGCTAGCCATGTACACATGTTCTGGTTGTGCCCTAAACTCGGGGGGTGTTGGCAGGGATTTGCAGATGTCATGTCCGGGGTGTTGAAAACTGGGGAGGTAATGAGCCCTGAGGTGGCAATCTTTGGGGTTTCGGAGGACCTGGAAGTCCAGGAATCGAGGGAGGCCAATGTTCTGGCCTTTGCTTCCCTGGTAGCCCGGCGACGAACACTGTCAGCATAGAGGGACTCAAAGCCCCCGAGGGCTGAGGTATGGCTATGGGACATGGCGAACTTTCTTGGCCTAGAGAAAGTCAAGTTTGCCTTGAGAGGTTCGCTACTAGGGTTCGCCCAAAGGTGGCAGCCATTTATTGACTTCTTCGCAGAGGAGTAAGCGTCAGCGGAGGGCGGGGGGGGTTAGGGTAGAATAGAGTAGCGTGGGGGGATATTGAGGCAGGTCCATGCGTTAACAGAGCCGTGGTTTGCATTATGTGTAATGTGGAATTTGTGTCTTGACTTCTTTTTTTGTTTGTACTGTAAAATGTCATTTTTTCTATAAGCCTAAAATACCTCAATAAAATTGTTTGTTAAAAAAAAAGGCTGAGGGAGTGAGGGATTGAGGCTGTGGGAGTGAGTGGTTGAGGCTAAGAAAATGAGGCCCATTTACACCTAAGTCAGCTCCCAGGAAAGCAGGTAATACCCCAGAGACCCCAGCCCACAGACACGTGCGCACCCCTGAAAAGTTATGTGGATGGCTCCTCCACAGTTTTGAATGGAAAGAGAATCACCGGTTGCGGCATTTACGTAGAGGACGCGCAGGGATGCGCCCTAGATGAGATTTCACTAAAGTTGCCAGGACATCTAGGCTCCCAGGCAGCAGAACTGGCAGCCATAGCTTACATTGTTGACCACCCCGACTCGTTCCCGACCCCAGCAGACATATATTCGGACAGCTTATCTGTCTGTAATAGCTTAACGGAATTCCTACCCCTGTGGGAAACTAGAGGATTTGTTTCCGCAGTCGGAAAACCCCTACCCTCAGCCCCATTACTCCGACATATCCTAGAGAGAGCTAAAGATAGGAAATACGGCATAATTAAAGTTCTCAGTCATCACCGTTCTTCCCCCCCTGGTAACGTTAAAGCAGATGCCCTAGCGAAGGCAGGTTCCAGACTTGGTTACTTTTGGAACCCCCCCCCCCCCCCCCCGAGAGCACCCCAGTACACGCGGTTCAGGTCTCACAGACCAACATTCAGGATCTAGCGAAAGCCCAGAAGGAAGATGAAAGACTCAGGGAAGTTTTAAAAGGAAACTTCCCAGCCCCATATGACAAATTTAAGAACACAATCACCACACATAAGAACATAAGAACTTGGAGCAGGAGTAGGCCATCTGGCCCCTCAAGCCTGCTCCACCATTCAATGAGATCTTTTGTGGACTCAGCTCCACTTTCCATCCCAAACACCATAACCATTAATCCCTTTATTCTTCAAAAAACTATCTATCTTTATCTTAAAAACATTTCATGAAGGAGCCTCAACTGCTTCACTGGGCAAGATTCATAACCCTTTGGGTGAAGAAGTTCCTCCTAAACTCAGTCCTAAATCTACTTCCCCTTATTTTGAGGCTATGCCCCCTAGTTTTGCTTTAACCCGCCAGTGGAAACAACCTACCCGCATGGCGCTGTGATTTTGAAAGAAGGCATTTATGTAGTTACCAGCCAGGACAGGAACCAGATTATTTGTCAGTTCCATGACAATTATGGACACCAAGGCATTGAACCCACCCAAGTCCCACCCAAAAGACCCCAATTCGCCCCAAGCAGTTTTAGCCAAATTACTCCAGTTACGAGTATGGCAGCCGGGGGAAGACGATGACATAGAGTCTGATTCCACCAAACGAATCCCTTTGCGACCCTGTTCACTACTGAGTAATGAGGTGTCCACATGATGGAAAAAAGGAACTGATGGAGAGATACGGTGTCCTTTCTGATGGAACCTGCACCATGTTTGTTGTATGTTTGTTCGTTTAATGTACATGTTAAATGTTGTTTGTGAATTTGAAAGTTTTCATGGCCCCACGCCACCACCCTTTTGACGCCCAATGGCTGTTAGAGGAACCAGTTTGTCAACAGACAACCGTTCAGAGGAACTAGTTTGTCGACAGACCCCGCTCATAGCTACTCTTCTGATTCGATCACAAGAGGCAGCCCCCCACGACGACCACATTCTTACCTGTTCTTGCCGGTCGCTCAGGCAGTGGAGAAACGGCACTGGTCCCCGCCCTGCCTGAGGACACCCCTCTGGTCAGCTATGCTCGGGTAGAGCACAAACGGCACTGATCACTGTCCTACCCGGGCGTTCCACCCATTTCTTACCCGCCGCGGCCCATATGCACCCCATTTTGGCACTTTCAGTTCGAAATTCTTTTATTTGTTTTTGGCAACCCTTAGATTGCTTCCGTATGCTATTAACATCCTCAAACACTAGGATGGTAGATCGCACAGGCTGCGAGACGGCTTGCACTGTGGCAGTATTTTTCTCGGATGTCTTGTCCAAATATTCGTTTTGTTTTTTTAATTAGTGAGTCACAGATGGTGACCAATTATAATGGGTAATTGGCAACAAAGGACACAGACAGACATACGAGATCTTAAGCAAGATAATAACAGTGCCCATAGAACTCCGGAACCTCAGGAACCCCAGAGGAAGAAAAAGAAGAAGACCGACAAAAAGGAAAAATGAAGACAACCTTCATGCTTTACACCTGGATCTTAGTGGGATCCCTTCAGTTGCGCGCGGACGCTACCCCGCTGACCCCTACCACACAGGCCGTGAATGATTCCCACCCATACCATACACTGTACCCCGAGATAGTTAACCCCGAGACAGTTACCCCCGAGACAGTTACCGACACCCCGACCTGGTGTGACAAGTTTATCACCTGGTATTCACTATCTTACATAGTAGAATCATTCTTAGTACTGGCGATACTCTGCAGTATCGTGCAGACACTTAGACTCAGAAAATGGCGAAGGGAGACTCCCGCTCTCACACCCCGGTATACACGTTTAGGTCCCCTATTTTCGGACTTCACCAAACTCCCCAACCCCTTGAGTGAATTAAAGTGCATCCGTTTTTCTTTGTGTGTGTTTTGTTAAATAAAGAAAATGTAAACCTCTGTGCTTGACTGTCAAGCCAGAGAAACTTATGTTGCTGCTAGTTGTACAGTTTAAAATGTTGTAGATTATTTTTGATTGTTTGAGTGAGGATAGTTTATTGAGGATAGTTAGAGGTTCCAGTTTTTTATTTTGTAATGCATGCCTGAATGTCATAGCGCCCCGTAGAGTTTTATAATGATGTATGTATGTAAAATGATTTTAGGTAAAATTGTGAATCATAGGATAGGGCAGTGTAGAGCCCGTGAAGTGCTTATGGGTGCCCCGCTTGGTCAGAGAATGAAGACGACGCGGTAATGTGATCACAAGGAGGGAGTGTAGCCATCTGGGTTGGCCACTTCCCGATTACAAAATGGACACTTTGCAAAGATTGCAGGGAAAATGGACAATACTGAGAAACCAAGCAGGTTCAGGGTTTGTCTGTTTATTGGAGCCGCAGCTCCCAGACAAGGCCAAAACTGTCGGCCCATTAGCATACTAATGGCCCATCTCCGGGAACAAAAGAGTAACATTTGAGTAACCAATACTAAGGCAGACACCCCAGTGCCAGAGGAGACCAGAACCATGGGCAGCACGGTAGCATTTTGGATAGCACAATTGCTTCACAGCTCCAGGGTCCATGGTTCGATTCCCGGCTTGGGTCACTGTCTGTGTGGAGTCTGCACATTCTCCCCGTGTGTACGTGGGTTCCTCCGGGTGCTCCGGTTTCCTCCCACAGTCCAAAGATGTGCGGGTTAGGTGGATTGGCCATGCGAAATAGCCCATAGTGTCCAAAATTGCACTTAGTGTTGGGTGGGGTTACTGGGTTATGGGGATAGGGTGGAGGTGTGGAACTTGCGTAGGGTGCTCTTTCCAAGAGCCGGTGCAGACTCAATGGGCCGAATGGCCTCCTTCTGCACTGTAAATTCCATGAAAATACTATGAAAAAAAAAGAACAAAGCAGGCCAACGGCCACCTAGGACACGCCCAGCCATCAGGGCACCCACCCCTTTATTGGAGGAAATCGATAGGAACGATCGAGAAACAGCCCAATTAATTGGGACCAAGTTCAAGGCCCGCCCAAAAGTGTGCGAAGCCCCTTTGGGTATAAGAAGGACCCCCCCAAGAGAGAATCGTTCTCTTGGCTCAGGTTCTCACCGAGGAGAGACCTGTCCAACAGCTGCACCAGAACAAGTAAGTCCAAGGTCAACGCACGCTACCAGACAGACAACCTTAGCTGTTCCCCTTCACCACTTCGACCCCAGCAGCCTCAGAACCGAACAACCGTCATTGTTCCTCTGATAGTCTTCATTGATCGAGGGGGGCGGCTCAAGAGGAACCGAGAAGACGCGTCCCGTTGTTTAAACGGTCTCGTACTTCGTTGTGTGTAGTTACCCACGGTCAACTGAACACGTTCCTAGTGTAGTCATTCTGAAGAACCAAATAACGGATTATAGTGGCAGGCACGCCGTGAAAGTGAAAGTCAGGCAACTCTGTGCACGGAGCAAGGTAAGAAAAACGACTTTTAAGTACTACCTTGTTGACTTGGGTTCGTATCTAGACATCCGCATAAGTGTATGGGCGGATTGATGATATAAGGACTCTGGAGTTTATATCTAGACATCCGTATAAGTGTATGGGCGGATTGATGATATAAGCAGTTTCAGAATTGTGATTGTTTTGACGGACCAGTCATAACTAGACACTTTACTTAGAAATAAGTGAAAGTTGATTACATTACAATGGGAAGTAAAAACTCGAAAAAAGGAGACGGCGCCGATAAAAAAATCCCTAAGAATATCCCACCAGAAAGTCCATTGGGTCGGATGTTAGTGAATTGGGATTTTGAGAGTTGTACAAAAAAATAAGGACAGGAAAACAATGATAAAATTTTGTTGCTTCATATGGATAAAAGAAGCAATCCGTAAACCCTCAGTCTTTTGGCCGAAATACGGTTCGGACGAAGATTGGGTGTGCCAAATTTTGAAAATAGATGTCAATGGTAAAAGACCCGGTTCCGATAAAGAAGTAAGTTACGCGAGTTGTGGGCTTCCCAGCAGGAACGCCACCCGAATATATCCATTAATCCCACAGGGCGAAGACGTTCCCACCGCCCCTCTTAGACAATGGGACGTCCTAGATAATTTGCCACCCCTTATAAGAATAAGTCAAACGACGATGACTCGCCAAATGACCAACAAATGAATAAAGGCAAATCAGAGAAAGTCCCTGAAAAAGAAGGAGAGAATAAAATGCAATTAAGATCCACGAAAGGACAGGGAAAGGAACCAGAAATAACAAAGATGAACCCCCTTCGGGAAGTCCCTATTGGAGAGGGAGAAGTAGGATTTGTAAATTCTCCTTTAAATTCAGGAGAAGTCAGAGCATTCAAAAAAAAACAGAGATGAAGACGTTACTGGTAGACCCCTTAGGACTGGCAGAACGATTCGATCAGTTCTTAGGTCCTAATATATACACATGGACCGAATTAATGTCCATTATGAGTATCCTATTCACGGGGGAAGAAAGGGGTATGATTAGAAGAGCAGGCATGGGACTGGGAGAATAAACACCCGCCAGGGGAAGCGAACCAAGAGAGAGAGAGACAGAGACAGACAGAGAGAGAGATACAGAGAGAGAGAGATACACAGACAGAGAGACAGAGAGAGAGAGAGAGAGACAGAGACAGAGAGATACAGAGAGAGAGACAGAGAGAGAGACAGAGAGAGACAGAGACAGAGAGATACAGAGACAGAGAGAGAGATACAGAGAGAGAGACAGGCAGAGAGAGAGAGACAGAGAGAGAGACAGAGAGAGACAGGGAGGCAGAGAGAGACAGAGACAGAGAGAGAGATACAGAGAGAGAGACAGGCAGAAAGAGAGAGACAGAGAGAGAGAGAGAGATAAAGAGACAGAGAGAGAGAGCAGCGAGAGAGAGAACAGAGAGAGAGAGAGACAGAGAGAGAGAGACAGAGACAGAGAGAGACAGAGACAGAGAGATACAGCGAGAGAGAGAGAGACAGAGAGAGAGATACATGTAGTGTTGGGTGTTCTGATGTACAGATGAACCAACACGGTTGTATTTGGTACAATGCTGTTTTATTTCAACTTGTTATTTACAGTTCTGTCTTGATACTCTGCACGTGGTGACTCCCTGTGTGTGATGTTAATCAGGTCCTGTCCTTGTCCTGGTCTCCAGATCTACTGGCCACCAGGTGTCGTGTTTCTTCTCTTATACTGTCTCTGTCCTTGTCTATGATTGGTTGTCGTGTTGTGTGTGCTGATTTGTCTGTTGGTGTGTCTATCATGATGTGTGTGTTTGAATATCATGACATCCCCCCTTTTTTACAAAATTATGTGCCTACGTGGTTATAAATACGAATGTGTGGTGAGTGCATCTAAAAGTGTGTGTGCGTGATATTTACAGCAGGTGCATGTGGCGTAACCATATACATGGGGCGATGTCGGGTGTGTCATGCTAACGAGGTTGTACCATAACAGGAAGACGAAAAACTTTGAAGTGTGGTCCGGTCAAACGATATCTGGAATGATGAAACAGTAACATGTTACAATACAATAGTTGCTAAACTTTGACGTGTGAACAGTGTCATAAGTCCAATCTAGTAGGTGTGCGACGAGTTTGGGTTGACCGTCTCAAGGGTGGGTCGAGAACCATCGGCTGAGGTGCGAGCCTGGCCACGGGTGGCGATGGAAGGGGCATGATCTGTGGCAGCTCCACAAAGTCATCCTCGGGAACCAGTGGCGGACCCGGCGTGTGTGCACTGTTCGGTTGCGAGCGTGGAAGGCGGCGAAGGGCTCGCCGATTGCGGCGACGCACTGATCCATCCGGCATGTGTACCAGGAACGAGCGGGGAGCCACACATCGGAGAACTTCGGCAGGTGCTGACCAGCCACCATTTGGCAGATGAATGCGGACTTTATCCCCGGAGGACAGGGGGGGAAGATCAGTCGCCCTTGTAACGTACAGACTCTTCTGGCGATCACGCTGCAGTTGCATCTTGTGCAGTACCATAGCATGGTCCGTTGTTGGTGTCAGGATGGAAGGCACAGTTGTCCTGAGGGTGCGACCCATCAGTAGCTGTGCTGGCGAGTGACCCATGGCTAGCGGGGCTGATCGATAGGCCAGCAGGGCGAGGTGAATGTCCGATCCGGCAGCAGCAGCCTTGCAGAGGAGCCGCTTGGCAATGTGAACGCCCTTTTCCGCCTTTCCATTTGATTGTGGATGTAGAGGGCTGGATGTTACGTGTGTGAAACCATATGATGCGGCAAAGGACGACCATTCACGGCTGGCGAAACAGGGCCCATTGTCCGACATGACAGTCATCGGAATGCCGTGGTGAGCAAAGGTGTCCTTGCAGGCCCTGATGACTGCAGACGACGTCAGATCGTGTAGGGGTATGATTTCTGGATAATTGGAGAAGTAGTCTATGATGATAATATAGTCCATGCCAAGCGCGTGAAATAGGTCGACACCCACCTTCGCCCAGGGGGACGTCACCAGCTCATGGGGCAGAAGCATCTCAGGAGGTTGCGCCGGCTGAAACCTCTGGCAGGTTGTGCAATTGAGTACCATGTTGGCAATATCGTCATTAATGCCCGGCCAATATACCGCCTCTCGGGCCCTCCATCTGCACTTCTCGACTCCCAAGTGGCCTTTGTGTATTTGATTGAGAATCATCTGGCGCATACTGTGCGGAATGACGATCCTGTCTAGCTTCAGAAGGATCCCATCAATGGTGGTTAGGTCATCTCGCACATTATAGAACTGCGGGCACTGCCCTTTGAGCCAACCTTCCGTCATGTGGCGCATCACTCGCTGTAGAAGGGGGTCAGCCGCTGTCTCTGCGCGTATGCGGGCCAGACTGGGGTCGTTAGCCGGCAGATTTGCCGCTGTCAAAGCCACGTGTGTCTCAACTTGACATACGAACCCCTCCACATCTGGTGGTGTACTCACTGCTCGGGATAGGGTATCCGCCACGATGAGGTCCTTCCCTGGAGTGTAGATCAGTTGGAAATCATACCTCCTGAGTTTAAGTAAGATACGCTGGAGGCGAGGGGTCATGTCGTTCAGGTCCTTGTTTATTATGTTGACCAGGGGTGGTCAGTTTCGACCGTGAATCGTGGAAGACCATACACATAATCGTGGAACTTGTCCAAACCAGTTAGCAAGTCCAGGCATTTTTTTTCAATTTGCGCGTAGCGCTGTTCCGTAGGGGTCATGGCCCGTGATGCATAGGCAACCGGGGCCCATGACGACGTGTTATCTTTCTGCAGGAGCACTGCTCCAATACCAGATTGGCTGGTATCAGTTGAGATTTTGGTGGGACGAGACGTGTCAAAGAACGCCAACACTGGTGCCGTAGCCAGTTTGTGTTTGAGCTTCTCCCATTCCAGCTGGTGTGTATGTTGCCACTGGAACTCTGTAGATTTCTTTACGAGATGGCGCAGAGCCGTTGTGTGGGAAGCAAGGTTGGGAATGAATTTCCCGAGGAAGCTGACCATGCCCAGGAATCGTAGGACAGCTTTCTTGTCGGCTGGCCGCGGCATGGCTGTGATGGCGCTTACCTTGTCCGCATCGGGACGGACCCCTGATTGGGAGATGTGGTCCCCCAGGAACTTCAATTTGGTTTGGCCAAAGGCACACTTGGCGCGGTTGAGATACAGGCCATTGTTTCGTATGCGGGCGAAAACGTGTTGGAGACGATGTATGTGCTCCTGCGGAGTGGTGGACCAGATGATGATATCGTCCACATATACGCGTACCCCTTCGATGCCTTCCATCATCTGCTCCATTATTCTGTGGAAGACCTCGGATGCCGAGATTATGCCAAATGGCATCTGGTTGTAGCAGAATCTGCCGAAAGGGGTGTTAAAAGTACATAGCTTTCGGCTGGACGGGTCCAGTTGGACCTGCCAAAATCCTTTAGAGGCATCCAGTTTGGTGAATATTTTGGCTTGGGCCATCTCACTGGTGATTTCCTCTCGTTTAGGTATGGGATAGTGTTCCCGCATAATGTTATTATTTAGGTCTTTAGGGTCTATACAGATGCGGAGCTCGCCAGAGGGCTTCTTGACACACACCATGGAGTTGACCCATGGCGTGGGCTCCGTGACCCTGGATAGGACCCCTTGGTCCTGGAGATCCTGCAGCTGCAACTTGAGGCGGTCTTTAAGTGGCGCAGGAACCCTGCGAGGTGCGTGAACGACCGGGGTGGCGTCCGGTTTGAGGCGAATTTTGTATGTGTATGGCAGTGTCCCCATGCCTTCAAATACCTCCTGGTTGTGAGCAAGGAGGGATTGGAGATTTGCGTTGAAGTCAGCATCCAGGAAGTCGGATGTGTCGTCTGGAGAGAGAGACATAATTCGCTGTACAAGGTGAAGAGCCTTGCATGCCTGTGCGCCCAGCAAGGAATCTTTCGATGAGCCAACAATTTCAAAGGGGAGTGTGGCCGTGTGCGTTTTGTGTGTCACCTGGAGCTGGCAAGATCCCATGGCCGGGATGACGTTCCCATTATAGTCAACAAATCTTGCACAGGGATGGCTGGATAGGTGGTTTGACCTTCATGGCATGGAATGCTGAATATGCTATGAGGTTGGCGGATGCGCCAGTGTCCAGGCGGAACGTGATCTGCGATCGGTTGACCGTCAGGGTGGCACTCCATTCATCGGCCGGATTGATGGTGTTGACCCTGTTCACACCAATGACTGAAACCCGGAAGGCATCTTGGTCATCTGTGTCATTTTGCTGGATGTCCTGATGTACGGGCTGGACGGTCCTGACGTGTCTGCGAGGTTGTCGGAGATATGTAGGATCCATCGGTTGAACCGCTCGACAGTAGGCAGCGTAGTGGCCCATCTTGCCACATTGTAGGCATTGTCGGTTTTTAGCAGGACATTGCCCTTTTAAATGTACAGCTCCACAGTTGCCGCACGTCGTGACGTCACGGCGTTCGTTACGCCACTGCGCATGCGCAGTTCGGTCTTGCATCGGGCATGCCTGCGCAGTGCGTCCCTCGATGTTGCCGTTGGTTTTGCCGCGCACAAGCGCGGGAGACCGCGAAAAGCGCAGGAAACGGCCGCCCTCGTCTGGGCCGCGGGCCGTGAGATAATCAATTGCCTGGATGCGTTCGGCCTCGTGGGCGGCCTGGCTTGCCGATTCGACGGCTAGGGACCCCCTCCGTGCCGACTCGGTCGCCTGAAATTGGGCAAAACGGCTGGTTGCATTTTCATGGAGGACACAAGTTTCCACCGCAGACGCTAAGGTCAGGCCTTTAATTTGAAGAAGCTGCTGGCGTAGGCCACTGGAGGCAACGCCAAAAACAATCTGGTCCCGGATCATGGACTCTGAGGTGTTACCGTAACCGCAGGACTGCGCGAGTATGCGGAGGTGCGTCAGAAAGGGTTGAAAGAGCTCATCCTTACCTTGCAGGCGTTGCTGAAAGATATACCTTTCAAAACTTTCATTCACTTCAACGTTAAAGTGCTGGTCTAGCTTGAGGAGGACCGTGTCATACTTGGATTGGTTCTTGCCTTCCGCGAACACCAGTGAGTTGAATACATCGATGGTGTGCTGACCTGCGGTGGTGAGGAGCATCGCAATCTTTGTTTCGTCCGAGGCACTCTGTTTCTCGTTGGCTCGCATGTACAGTTCAAATCGCTGCTTGAAAAGCTTCCAATTGGTGCCAAGGTTCCCAGCGACTTGCAACGGCTGCGGTTTGTTGGTGATGTCCATATCTCAGGATGGCAGGTTTGCCGGCAGGTATCGATCCACCCCTGTACCATGTAGTGTTGGGTGTTCTGATGTACAGATGAACCAACATGGTTGTATTGGTACAATGCTGTTTTATTTCAACTTGTTATTTACAGTTCTGTCTTGATACTCTGCACGTGGTGACTCCCTGTGTGTGATGTTAATCAGGTCCTGTCCTTGTCCTGGTCTCCAGATCTACTGGTCACCAGGTGTCGTGTTTCTTCTCTTATACTGTCTCTGTCCTTGTCTATGATTGGTTGTCATGTTGTGTGTGCTGATTTGTCTGTTGATGTGTCTATCATGATGTGTGTGTTTGAATATCATGACAAGACAGAGAGAGAGTCAGAGAGACAGACAGGGAGAGAAAGACAGAGAGAGAGAGAGAGACAGAGAGAGATACACAGACAGAGAGAGAGACAGAGAGAGAGAGACAGGGAGAGAGATACAGAGAGAGAGACAGAGAGAGAGAGACAGAGCGAGAGAGAGAGACAGAGACAGAGAGATACAGAGAGAGAGACAAAGAGAGACAGAGAGAGAGAGAGACACAGAGACAGGGAGGCAGAGAAAGACAGATACAGAGAGAGAGATACAGAGAGAGAGAGACAGGCAGAGAGAGAGAGACACACATAGAGAGAGAGAGAGATAAAGAGACAGAGAGAGAGCAGAGAGAGAGAGAAGAGAGAGAGAGACAGAGAGAGAGACAGAGAGAGAGAGAGATACAGAGAGAGAGAGAGACCGAGAGAGACAAAGACAGAGAGATAGACAGAGAGACAGAGAGAGAGACAGAGACAGAGAGAGAGACAGAGACAGAGAGAGAGACAGAGAGAGAGAGAGACAGGGAGAGAGAGACAGGGAGAGAGAGAGACAGAGAGGCAGAGAGAGACAGAGAGAGAGACAGTTTGTTACAGAGAAGGCTGCAACATGCCTGGAGTCACTGTTTCAATACAGAGAGAGAGAGAGAGACCGTTTGTTACAGAGAAGGCTGCAACATGCCTGGAGTCACTGTTTCAATACAGAGAGAGAGAGAGAGAGAGACAGTTTGTTACAGAGAAGGCTGCAACATGCCTGGAGTCACTGTTTCAATACACAGAGAGAGAGAGAGAGACAGTTTGTTACAGAGAAGGCTGCAAATACTGAACTATCACCCGTGGGAAGGCTGAAATACGTGCTAGTCCTGGTAGACCACCTTACGGGATGGGTAGAAGCTTACCCTATGACCACCGCCACCGCAGGCGGAGTCTCAAAAAAAAATCATTCTGGAGCAAATAGTTCCCCGGTATGGGTTGGTAGAGAATATAGACTGGGACAGGGGAAGTCACTTTACCTCTAAGGTCCTGCAGGAAACCATGAGACGTTTGGGGATAAATTGGGACTTCCACACTCCTTGGCACCCCCCCTCATCAGGACGGGTGGAAAGGATGAATCAAACCCTTAAAAATCATTTGTCAAAAATAATACTAGAAACTAGGCTCCCCTGGACAAAATGCTTACCGTTAGCCCTTCTAAGAATCCGAACGGCTCCAAGAAAAGATTTGGGGTTGTCCCCATCCGAAATGTTGTTCGGATTGCCATACCTTGGAACAATGGGAGAATTGCCCATTGCAGAATGTAAAGATATCTATGTAAAGAAATATATACTGGCGCTGTCTTCCTCATTATCATTCCTCAGGAGACAAGGACTGCTAGCGCAGACACCTCCCCTTGAATTCGCAGTCCACAAATTTAAACCAGGAGACTGGGTACTGGTGAAATCGTGGAAGGAAACCAAGCTTCAACCCACTTGGGACGGACCGTTCCTGGTCTTGTTAACCACAGAGACTGCCATACGAACCACGGAAAAAGGTTGGACTCATTACAGCAGAACGAAGGGTCCCGTGAAATCACCACCTGAACAGGAACAATGGCATGTGGAGGCCACTGAGGAACCATTAAAGATAAGGTTGAAAAGACACTGAATCCTGAACTATTCACTAATGTGACAAAAGTACAGCTAAAATGGACTATACAATGTATAATAATATTAATGATGTGGGAGGACGGAAACGGTCGTTTGGTGACATTGACAATCCCAGAAAGCCGGTACCCTCAGGTAATACAGATTGATCTATGCACCCTCATAGACTGCAAGTCAGCGGGGAATGGAAAGGAATTTAGGGTGGAGGCTCTTGATTACAAAGGGGGGTGATTACCTAGGGGGGGGGGGTTGGCAGGAACGGTTGTGCCAATTGCCCAATCGCAGAGGGGCACCACCGGTCATATCCATTCACCAGATTAATGGAAATTCTCCCTCAACGTGCAAGGCTGGAACTTGTAACCCCGTATACATCACCGTAAAACACAAGGCCTGGACCAAGACAGGCAATAAGCATTGTTCACTAAGACATGAGATATTCAGAGTAAAAATGAGAAATAGCGAGACTAAATGCTGCTTCCGTATCTCAATAGACAAGGGGGCAGCTCCCACTAATGGAACTAGGGACAGAGAGCAGGAGGGAGGACTGGGAATCAAAATAATAGAAGTAAAAGATTTCGAGAAAGCCTTTGAGATAGAAACCGGCTATGAGGGACAGAATGCGTGGATTGAGTGGGTGAGGTATTCGGCCCAGACGCTGGAGAAAGACAATTGTTACGCTTGCGCATCAGGGAGACCACAGGCCCATCTGGAGCCCTTTCCAATGGGGTGGAAAGTAAATAGAGGGAG
Source organism: Scyliorhinus torazame (assembly GCF_047496885.1). Lineage (NCBI taxonomy): Eukaryota > Metazoa > Chordata > Chondrichthyes > Carcharhiniformes > Scyliorhinidae > Scyliorhinus > Scyliorhinus torazame. Next base: position 65,927,814 of record NC_092718.1, read on the forward strand.
CATGGAATGGAATGATGGCCTTGTACCAAGATGAGAACACCTGGGGCAACAAGACCTGCACTGCCCTATCTCTGATGTTTCCTCCTGTTAAGCAGAAACAATCAGCAAACCCTCCCTCCTTCTTGGTTACCGTGATGCATCATAAATCGCGTAGAAGTCGTTCTGATACGGGGCTAAGTAAAGATATGGGAGAACTCAAGACGTGTCTTGAGACTGAGAACGTGACCACCCAGGGCAATTACTCATCACTAAAAATACCACGTGCAGATGTATGGTGATGTTGCGGAGGAAAAATCCTAAGACCCACTCTACCCCCCCAATGGAAAGGGACATGTGCATTAGTTCAGCTAGCCATACCATTCAGTATAGCCTATGAAAGACAAAAGGAGAAGGGGAGTGTTAAAGGGAAACGATCTAAACGAAGCATACCCACCTCATTTGATGAATGTTTGGGAAATGGAAAGGGTTAATTGTATCCATCCTCACCTCCATCATCGTGGTGATGGGAGCATTGGTGGCAATAGGCTGTTGCATCACCCCGTGCGTAAGAGGCTTGGTGCAGAGGGCAATCGAAACAGCCTTGACCAAGCAGATGCCATTACCCCTGGGTAAAGGAGGCCAGGAAACAATTTGCCTACTAGACAGTGGGAAGACTGAAGGAGAGGACGACCCCATGGAAAGAGAGGTTGAGAGGATGTTGGACAATTTTGGGGAAGGCTAGAAGGGGTGACATAGTGTAAAAAGCAACAAGAGTAAAAAGAAAAAAAGGGGGAATTATGAGAAATGAGCAATTTATGTTGTTTTTACATGAATAACTCTGGTTCACAAATAAGATGTCAACAATAGTGCTTGATGGGAAATAAGATGTAAAGTGGAGTTTTGTGTAAGCTGCAGTGCCCAAGTTGTTGTAACTGTGAACGTGACTGACCTTCGGGAATGAACAGGATCTACAATAACAGGATGCAGGTGCAGACGGGGGCCTCATCCTACATCATTTTTAATTGACGGTTCAAGGGTGTACCAGGAGCTAACAGAAACCATTGCTAGGCGAAGCAAGGGGGAAGCCAAAATGAACATAACAGGTCCAAATAAGGAATCACTGATAAGGAAACTGCCATCGGGGCAGAGAGTGGGGCGTGTTTCTCAGAGATTGTATATAAAAATCAATGCTGTGTTAATTCTGTGTGTCTGCTACTGTTGACAGGCGGCACCCGTTCTTGCAAGATCGATTGAATAAAATACTTCTTCAGAATTTGGCTAAGTGTAAATTATTATCAAGTGAGCGGTGTTTCTCACACCAAGGCCCTGAAGAGATGCCTGGGGTTCTTCTCTTACTATGCCCAGTGGGTCCCCAATTATTCAGACAAGGCCTGTCCACTTATTAAATCCACCATTTTTCCCCGGACAGCTGAGGCCGGCCTGGCCTTCAACCGCATCAAGGCAGATATTGCCAAAGCCACAAAGTATACCACGAGCCCGGTGGTGACGGCAACGCTAAGGATCTGGGGCCAGTGGAGACGGCACAGGGGTGCAATGGGAGCATCGGTGTGGTCCCCGATCAGGGGTAACCATCGGTTTGTCCCGGGGAAGATGGACGGGGGGTTCCAGAGCTGGCATCGGGCGGGGATCAGAAGAATGGGGGACCTGTTCATTGACGGAACGTTTGTGAGCCTTGGGGCACTGGAGGAGAACTTTGAGTTACCCCCGGGAAATGCCTTTAGATATATGCAGGTGAGAGCTTCTGTGAGGCGACATGTGAGGGAATTCCTGTTGCTCCCGGCACAAGAAATTCAAGACAGGGTGATCTTGGGCGCATGGGTCGGGGAGGGCAAGGTGTCGGCAAGACACCAGGAGATGAAAGAAGAGGGGGAAGCGCTGGTAGAAGAGTTGAAGGGTAAATGGGAGGAGGAACTGGGGGAGGTGATCGAGGAAGGTCTGTGGGCTGATGCCCTGGGTAGGGTTAATTCCTCCTCCTCGTGTGCCAGGCTCAGCCTGATACAATTTAAGGTGGTTCACAGAGCTCACTTGATGGGGGCGAGGTTGAGCAGGTTCTTTGGGGTAAAGGACAGATGTGGAAGGTGCTCAGAGAGCCCGGCGAACCATGTCCATATGTTTTGGTCATGCCCGGCACTGGAGGTGTTCTGGAGAGGAGTGGTGGGAGCAATATCTCAGGTGGTGAAAGTCCGGGTCAAGCCAAGCTGGGGGCTAGCAATATTCGGAGTAGTGGACGAACCGGGAGTGCAGGAGGCGAAAGAGGCCGGTATCCTGGCCTTTGCGTCCCTCGTAGCCCGGCGAAGGATCTTGCTAATGTGAAAGGAGGCGAAGCCCCCCAGCGTGGAGGCCTGGATAAACGATATGGCTGGGTTCATATAGTTGGAGAGGATTGAGTTTGCCTTGAGAGGGTCTGCGCAGGGGTTCTACAGGCGGTGGCAACCATTCCTAGACTATCTCGCGGAGCGTTAGAGGAAGGCCAGTCAGCAGCAGCAGCAAGCTGGTGGGGGGACGTCTGGGGAGGGGGGTGGGGGGAGGGGGGTGGGGGAGCTGCCTGGGGGGGTGGATGAGCAAGAGATCACATGAAGGGTTGGGGAAACTGGCACGTACGGGAGAGAGCCAGTGTACAAAGCTATGTAAATATACTATTTTGCCATGTATATATCTTGCTCCACGTGATTTCTCATTTCTTTTTTTTTGTTACGGGGGGGGGGGTTATTGTTTGTAATGGAGAAAAATTGTGTTAAAAACTTTAATAAATATATATTTTTTAAAAAGATATTGCCAAAGCCGTGATGTATGCTGAGGACGAGTCCATCCAGTTCCAAGTGGAGAGCGATGCGTCGGACTTTGCTCTGGCCGCTACTCTCAACCAAGTGGGCAGGCCCGTGGCTTTCATCTCCATGCCTCCGAAATTCTACACTCCTCCGTCGAAAAGGAAGCCCAAGCCATCATGGAAGCTGTGCGATATTGGAGGCATTACCTGGCTGGCAGGCGATTCACTCTCCTCACTGACCAACGGTCGGTTGCCTTCATGTTCGACTCAATATACAGCGGGGCAAAATCAAGAACGACAAGATTCTGAGGTGGAGGATCGAGCTCTCCACCTACAACTACGATACCCTGTATCAACCTGGGAAGCTCAATGAGCCCCCAGATGCTCTATCCCGCGGTACGCATGCCAGCGCACAAGTAGACCGACTCCGGGCCCTCCACAATGACCTCTGTCACCCGGGGGTCACCCGTTTTTTTCACTTTATCAAGGCTCGCAACCTGCCTTACTCCGTCGAGGAGGTCAGGACCGTGACCAGGGACTGCCAGGTCTGCGCGGAGTGCAACCCGCACTTCTATCGGCCAGACAGAGCGAACCTGGTGACGGCCTCTCGCCCCTTTGAGCGCCTCAGCATCGACTTCAAAGGGCCCCTCCCCTCCACTGACCATAACGTGTACTTTCTCAACGTTGTTGACGAGTACTCAAGATTCCCCTTTGCCATCCCATGCCCTGACATGACTTCTGCCACCGTCAACAAGGCCCTGCACAGTCTTTTCACATTGTTCGGGTTCCCCGCCTACATCCATAGCGATCGGGGTTCCTCCTTCATGAGCGATGGGTTGCGTCAGTTCCTGCTCAGCAAGGGCATCACCTCCAGCAGGACGACCAGCTACAACCCCCGGGGCAACGGACCGGCGCAGAGGGAGAACGCAACGGTCTGGAAGGCTGTCCTCCTAGCCTTATGGTCTAGAAGCCTCCCAGACTCCCGCTGGCAGGAGGTCCTCCCTGATGCGCTCCACTCCATCCGGTCGCTCCTGTGCACTGCCACCAACGAGACCCCGCATTAACCAATGTTTGCCTTCCCCAGGAAGTCCACCTCCGGGGTCTCGCCCCCGTCCTGGCTGACAGTCCCTGGCCCCGTCCTCCTCCGGTAGCATGTGAGGAGCCATAAATCAGATCCCCTCGTCGAGAAGGTTATGCTCCTCCATGCCAACCCACAATATGCCGACGTGGCACATCATGACGGGCGACAGGACACAGTCTCCCTCCGGGATTTGGCACCTGCAGGTTCCCCAGCGACCATCACCACCACCCCGACCCTACACAGTCTCCCTCCACCACTACCCAGCTACTTCAAGGTCTGGCACCCGCAGGCCCACCGGCGACCATCACCACCACCCCCGCCCACACACCGCCGCCCCCCCCCCCCCTCCACCGACACAACTACTGGGTGAAGAAGAGGACAACACGCTCCCGGACGCTGTAGCCACCTAAAATGGCTGATTCCCGATTAATTTGGCCAAACCCCGATGAAAAATGGCAAACTGAAAAGGCTGATGGGAAAATCAGCCAACAGGGCACAAACGGACAGCTGCAGACAGAACAATGTATTCGGCTCTGGGGAAGTCGGCCCAGATCGATACCTGCGACCATTAGCAGCACATCAACACAGACATCTGCAGTTTAATCGGCTATCCCCGGGAACAATTGCAACAAATTAGCAATTGAAAGCCGACCCAGACCTCTCGGCGCCTGCAGTGGCCGAGACAAAGACAGGTGAACGACCACCCCCCGATCAAGGAATCGCCCCATTATTGGAGCATATCAAACCCAGTGATTGGGACCAAGTCCAATCACTTGGGACCAGGGTGAAGGTCCGCCCCGATAGGCGGGAAGCCCCTGGGAACTATAAAGATAGGGGCCAAGTTCAAATCAACCCTTCGTCTCCTGCTCGCAACCTTCGAGACCCTTCGACAAGGAAAACAAGTAAGTCTTACTCCAGCGATCACTACTGGATAGGTGCTCCAGACTATCGACTCGTACCAGCCTTTTTGAATCCCGCAGGCCAGACCCAATTCGATAGACCATTCATTTCCCTGACCTGGTGGGCCATCACCAAAGTTATGTATTGGCCTTTAGTGGTAGGTAGTAGTCTAGAAGTAGGATTATTGTATAAGTATTTATTGCTGTATATAATAAATGATCGTTGATTTAACTTTTACTAAGCGGTGTGCTGCATTATTAATCATTACTTGAGCTTGAACCACGTGGCGGTATCAGAAAGATACCTGGCGACTCGTGAGCAAAGGTGACAGAATTAGAGCTAATAAAATTAAGGCTAATAAGAGCAACAACGCGCAGGTCTCGACACCGGTGCCCACACCACAGCCGGGACTGAGGCGATCACGGCAGAAGGTCAAGGCCCCCGACAGACCTTGGGCACGATTCTCCCAAAGGGAGACAAAGTCCCGACGCCGGAGTGAAAACCGGAGTGTTTCACTCCGGCGTCGGAGCCCGCTCTCAACCCCCTATTCTCCAGCCCCGGGGGCCTAGGAGCTGGGTCGCGTATTTTACATGCGCTGGTCCTTGGTGCCGCGTAAATGACGCGGCCGGCGTCACGTAAATGAAGTCACCTGCGCATGCACGGTTGCCGTCCTTCCCGAGGCCGCCCCGCAAGAAGGTGGCGGATGGAACTTGCGGGGCGACGGAGGAAAGGAGGTCCTCCTTTAGAGAGGTCGGCCCGCCGATCGGTGGGCCCCGATCGCAGGCCAGACCCCATAGGAGGCCCCCCCCCCCGCGCTGAAGGAACACCCCTCCCCCCCCACAGGCCGCCCCCCCCCCCCCAGCGTTTCCGCACAGTTCCCGTCGGCAGTGACCAGGTGTGGATGGCGCTGGCGGGAACCTGTCGTGTCAGAGTGGCCACTCGGCCCATCTGGGCCAGAGAATAGCGGGGGTACCGGAAAATCACCGTTGTGAGTGTCTCGGATGATTCTCCGGCTGGCGCGGTGCAGAACCCGACAGGGCCATTCTCGCTGGTTGAGAGAATGGTGGGACGAAGTCGAACCGGCGTCGCGCGATATAATGGCGCGGCCGGCAATTCTCCCAACTGGCGTGGCCTCGGAGAATCGCGCCCTTGATCTTTAAGTCCACTTCACCCCGCTGGACTCTTTTTTAGCAGGGGGTGAATGTGGTAAACCACTGTATTGTATCGTACTGTTGTATTGTTACATGCCTGGGCTTGTCCCTGTTGGCAACCACTGTGGTATATAATGTGTACTGTAGTAAACTACCACTGTATTATATGTAATGTGGTAAACCACTGCCTGCTGGCTCCGTCTCCCCTCAGGCTCGGTATAAAGGTGGCAAGTCTCCGCCGCTGCCTCAGTTCAGGATCAGAGGCCAGGAGGCTTTCTGTTTAGTTTTTCAAAGCCTCAGTTACGTTCACCACTCGTCGTGTGTTCATTGATGGCATATCGGGCAGTGAGGGGCAGAGGCAGTGAGGGGCTGAAGGAATGAATTGGGAGTGAGGGAGTGAGGCCGAGGAGCTGAGGCTGAAGGAGTGAATGGCTGAGAGTGAGGGAGTGGGTCTGAGGGAGGGAGTGAAGGTCTGAGGGAGTGAAGGTCTGAGGGAGTGAAGGTTGAGGGAGTGAAGGTTGAGGGAGTGAGGGCCTGAGGGAGTGAGGGCCTGAGGGAGTGAGGGTCTGAGGGAGTGAAGGTTGAGGGAGTGAAGGTTGAGGGAGTGAGGGTTGAGGCAGTGAGGGGTTGAAGCAGTGAGGGGTTGAAGCAGTGAGGGGCTGAAGCTGGGGGAGTGAGGGGCTGAAGTAGAGAGGGTCTGAGGCAGTGAGGGATTGAGGCAGTGAGGGGTGAGGCAGTGAGGGGTTGAGGCAGTGAGGGGCTGAGGCAGTGAGGGGTTGAGGCAGTGAGGGGTTGAGGCAGTGAGGGGTTGAGAGGTTGAGGCAGTGAGGGGCAGAGGCAGTGAGGGGCTGAAGGAATGAACTGGGAGTGAGGGAGTGAGGCCGAGGAGCTGAGGCTGAAGGAGTGAATGGCTGAGAGTGAGGGAGTGGGTCTGAGGGAGGGAGTGAGGGCCAGAGGGAGTGAGGGCCTGAGGGAGTGAGGGCCTGAGGGAGTGAGGGCCTGAGGGAGTGAAGGTCTGAGGGAGTGAAGGTCTGAGGGAGTGAAGGTTGAGGGAGTGAAGGTTGAGGGAGTGAACGTTGAGGGAGTGAAGGTTGAGGCAGTGAGGGGTTGAGGCAGTGAGGGGTTGAGGCAGTGAGGGGCTTAGGCAGTGAGGGGCTGAGGCAGTGAGGGGCTGAAGCTGGGGGAGTGAGGGGCTGAAGTAGAGAGGGTCTGAGGCAGTGAGGGATTGAGGCAGTGAGGGGTGAGGCAGTGAGGGGTTGAGGCAGTGAGGGGCTGAGGCAGTGAGGGGCTGAGGCAGTGAGGGGTTGAGGGGTTGAGGCAGTGAGGGGCAGAGGCAGTGAGGGGCTGAAGGAATGAATTGGGAGTGAGGGAGTGAGGCCGAGGAGCTGAGGCTGAAGGAGTGAATGGCTGAGAGTGAGGGAGTGGGTCTGAGGGAGGGAGTGAGGGCCAGAGGGAGTGAGGGCCTGAGGGAGTGAGGGCCTGAGGGAGTGAGGGCCTGAGGGAGTGAAGGTCTGAGGGAGTGAAGGTTGAGGGAGTGAAGGTTGAGGGAGTGAGGGTTGAGGCAGTGAGGGGTTGAAGCAGTGAGGGGTTGAGGCAGTGAGGGGCTGAGGCAGTGAGGGGCTGAAGCTGGGGGAGTGAGGGCCTGAAGTAGCGAGGGTCTGAGGCAGTGAGGGATTGAGGCAGTGAGGGGTTGAGGCAGTGAGGGGTTGAGGCAGTGAGGGGCTGAGGCAGTGAGGGGCTGAGGCAGTGAGGGGTTGAGGCAGTGAGGGGTTGAGACAGTGAGGGGTTGAGGCAGTGAGGGGTGGAGGCAGTGAGGGGCTGAGGCAGTGAGGGGCTGAGGCAGTGAGGGGCTGAGGCAGTGAGGGGTTGAGGCAGTGAGGGGTTGAGGCAGTGAGGGGTTGAGGCAGTGAGGGATTGAGGCAGTGAGGGGCTGAGGCAGTGAGGGGCTGAGGCAGTGAGGGGTTGAGGCAGTGAGGGGTTGAGGCAGTGAGGGATTGAGGCAGTGAGGGGCTGAGGCAGTGAGGGGCTGAGGCAGTGAGGGGTTGAGGCAGTGAGGGGTTGAGGCAGTGAGGGGTTGAGGCAGTGAGGGGCTGAGGCAGTGAGGGGCTGAGGCAGTGAGGGGCTGAGGCAGTGAGGGGCTGAGGCAGTGAGGGGTTGAGGCAGTGAGGGGTTGAGGCAGTGAGGGGTTGAGGCAGTGAGGGGTTGAGGCAGTGAGGGGCTGAGGCAGTGAGGGGCTGAGGCAGTGAGGGGCTGAGGCAGTGAGGGATTGAGGCAGTGAGGGGTTGAGGCAGTGAGGGGTTGAGGCAGTGAGGGGTTGAGGCAGTGAGGGGTTGAGGCAGTGAGGGGTTGAGGCAGTGAGGGGCTGAGGCAGTGAGGGGCTGAGGCAGTGAGGGGCTGAGGCAGTGAGGGGCTGAGGTAGAGTGAGGGATGGAGGCAGTGAGGGATGGAGGCAGTGAGGGATGGAGGCAGTGAGGGATGGAGGCAGTGAGGGGTGGAGGCAGTGAGGGGTGGAGGCAGTGAGGGGTGGAGGCAGTGAGGGGTGGAGGCAGTGAGGGGTGGAGGCAGTGGGGGTGGAGGCAGTGAGGGGTGGAGGCAGTGAGGGGTGGAGGCAGTGAGGGGTGGAGGTAGTGATGGATGGAGGCAGTGAGGGATGGAGGCAGTGACGGGTGGAGGCAGTGAGGGGTGGAGGCAGTGAGGGGCTGGGACAGTGAAGAGTTGAGGCAGTGAGGGATTCAGGCAGTGAGGGATTCAGGCAGTGAGGGGCTGAGGCAGTGAAGACTTGAGGCAGTGAGTTGTTGAGGCAGTGAGGGGCTGAGGCAGTGAGGGGCTGAGGCAGTGAGGGGCTGAGGCAGTGAGGGGCTGAGGCAGTGAGGGGCTGAGGCAGTGAGGGGCTGAGGCACTGAGGGATTGAGGCAGTGAAGGGCTGAGGCAGTGAGGGGCTGAGGCAGTGAGGGGCTGAGGCAGTGAGGGGTGGAGGCAGTGAGGGGTTGAGGCAGTGAGGGGTTGAGGCAGTGAGGGGTTGAGGCAGTGAGAGGCTGAGGCAGTGAGGGGTTGAGGCAGTGAGGGGTTGAGGCAGTGAGGGGTTGAGGCAGTGAGGGGCTGAGGCAGTGAGGGGCTGAGGCAGTGAGGGATTGAGGCAGTGAGGGATTGAGGCAGTGAGGGGCTGAGGCAGTGAGGGGCTGAGGCAGTGAGGGGCTGAGGCAGTGAGGGGCTGAGGCAGTGAGGGGTGGAGGCAGTGAGGGGTGGAGGCAGTGAGGGGCTGGCACAGTGAAGGGTTGAGGCAGTGAGGGATTGAGGCAGTGAGGGGTTGAGGCAGTGAGGGGTTGAGGCAGTGAGGGGTTGAGGCAGTGAGGGGCTGAGGCAGTGAGGGGCTGAGGCAGTGAGGGGCTGAGGCAGTGAGGGGCTGAGGCAGTGAGGGGTTGAGGCAGCGAGGGGCTGAGGCAGCGAGGGGTTGAGGCAGCGAGGGGCTGAGGCAGCGAGGGATTGAGGCAGCGAGGGATTGAGGCAGCGAGGGATTGAGGCAGCGAGGGGCTGAGGCAGCGAGGGGCTGAGGCAGCGAGGGGCTGAGGCAGCGAGGGGCTGAGGCAGTGAGGGGCTGAGGCAGTGAGGGATTGAGGCAGTGAGGGGCTGAGGCAGTGAGGGGCTGAGGCAGTGAGGGGCTGAGGCAGTGAGGGATGGAGGCAGTGAGGGGTGGAGGCAGTGAGGGGCTGAGGCAGTGAGGGGCTGAGGCAGTGAGGGATTGAGGCAGTGAGGGATTGAGGCAGTGAGGGATTGAGGCAGTGAGGGGCCGAGGCAGTGAGGGGCTGAGGCAGTGAGGGGCTGAGGCAGTGAGGGATGGAGGCAGTGAGGGATGGAGGCAGTGAGGGATGGAGGTAGTGAGGGGTGGAGGCAGTGAGGGATGGAGGCAGTGAGGGGTGGAGGCAGTGAGGAGTGGAGGCAGTGAGGAGTGGAGGCAGTGAGGGGCTGGGACAGTGAAGAGTTGAGGCAGTGAGGGATTCAGGCAGTGAGGGATTCAGGCAGTGAGGGGCTGAGGCAGTGAAGACTTGAGGCAGTGAGGGGTTGAGGCAGTGAGGGGTTGAGGCAGTGAGGGGCTGAGGCAGTGAGAGGCTGAGGCACTGAGGGATTGAGGCAGTGAGGGGCTGAGGCAGTGAGGGATTGAGGCAGTGAGGGGCTGAGGCAGTGAGGGATTGAGGCACTGAGGGATTGAGGCAGTGAGGGGCTGAGGCAGTGAGGGGTTGAGGCAGTGAGGGGCTGAGGCAGTGAGGGATTGAGGCAGTGAGGGATTGAGGCAGTGAGGGGCTGAGGCAGTGAGGGGCTGAGGCAGTGAGGGATGGAGGCAGTGAGGGATGGAGGCAGTGAGGGGTTGAGGGATGGAGGCAGTGAGGATGGAGGCAGTGAGGGATGGAGGCAGTGAGGGTTGAGGCAGTGAGGGGTTGAGGGATTGAGGCAGTGAGGGATTGAGGCAGTGAGGGCCTGAGGCAGTGAGGGATTGAGGCAGTGAGGGGTTGAGGGATGGAGGCAGTGAGGGATGGAGGCAGTGAGGGGTTGAGGGATGGAGGCAGTGAGGGATGGAGGCAGTGAGGGTTGAGGCAGTGAGGGGTTGAGGGATTGAGGCAGTGAGGGATGGAGGCAGTGAGGGATGGAGGCAGTGAGGGTTAAGGCAGTGAGGGGTTGAGGGATTGAGGCAGTGAGGGCCTGAGGCAGTGAGGGATTGAGGCAGTGAGGGGCTGAGGCAGTCAGGGGCTGAGGCAGTCAGGGGCTGAGGCAGTGAGGGGCGGAGGCAGTGAGGGGTGGAGGCAGTGAGGGGCTGAGGCAGTGAGGGATGGCGGCAGTGAGGGATGGAGGCAGTGAGGGATGGAGGCAGTGAGGGGTTGAGGGATGGAGGCAGTGAGGGATGGAGGCAGTGAGGGATGGAGGCAGTGAGGGTTAAGGCAGTGAGGGGTTGAGGGATTGAGGCAGTGAGGGCCTGAGGCAGTGAGGGATTGAGGCAGTGAGGGGCTGGGACTGAGCCTGCTGCATGGGCAGTGCCCAGGCTGCTGGAAGTCGCTCTGTCTCCACCCACATCCTCTCTCTCACTTCCTCATTGCTGAATCTCTCCGACTCCCAGGAAGAGTGTTTGTTTCTCCGCCACCGGAACGGCTCCGCTCCCGCTCCGGCTCCGCTCCCGCTCCGGCTCCCTGGGACAGACACCCGGCACCCTCCAGGTAAGCGCAGCGGGCGGGGTGCGGGCTGTCGGGGTTGCATCTGTCTGATATGAGCACAGCCCCTGGGGGCTTTGACAGCCTCCTCTTTACAATCTTTTTGTTTTCATCGTCTCGCCTTTAACGTGGGTGATGGCCGGTGTCGATGGCTCAGTAGTGTGTGCCCATGACTATCTCAACCTGCGGTTAAAGTTTTGGAGACATTGCTCACTGCCAAACACTTCAAAACATGTGCGCCCACAGCGCTTATTAGGTCCTATTTATAAACTGCAAGTTAGTCAACAGATCAATCAGTTACCAGGAAATTAATTTTGGTTTTCTGGCAGATGTTAGCCTGGCTGGTCACTGTGCTAACAGTTTGCTGTTTAAAGATTGGCCCTTTCTAAAGAGGTGTGAGATCAGACAGCAAACTCAGGCTTCAAGATGTGAAATGAAAGGTAGAAAATGTTGGCAATATTGGACAGACTGAATCAGGGAGTGGGGTCAGAATGGGGTCCAGGGTTCACCATCACTGGCCCATGCATATCTCCAGGCAAAATACCTCACAGTTGCTGAAATGCTTCTTGTTTTCAATGGTGGTTTGCTCATCACATAATCCCCATTTTGCTGGACATGCCTGTGTGACTGAATCAATCATAGAGAGAGAGGCCATTCTGCCCATCGTGCGTGTACCAGCTGTCCAAACGAGCGTCACGACTGCCTTCTCCCCTACCCCTGCACACTGTTTCTATTTAAATAATCCTCTGTCCTCTTGAATGTCTCGATTGAACCTGCCTCCCCATCAGCCGGGCTGTGCATTCCAGACCCCAACCACTCGCCGTGTGAAAAATGTTTTTCACCCAGCACATTTGTTGGCACGGTGGCGCAGTGGTTATAATAATACTAGTAATAATCTTTATTGTCACAAGTAGGCTTACGTTAACACTGCAATGAAGTTAGCACTGCTGCTTCACGTCACTGAGGACCCCGAGCGATTGATCCCGGGCCACTGTCTATGTGGAGTTTACACATTCTCCCTGTGTTTGTGTGGGTCTCACCCCCACAACCCAAAGATGTGCAGGGTAGGTGGTTGGCCACACTAAATTGCCCCTTAATTGGGAAAAAAAAAGAATTGGGTACTCTAAATTAAAAAGAATATTTGTGAAGCATAAAACTTTGGATTCTACACCCGCTGCAGGGGGTGAAGGAGGGTGCAGCGTGGAGAGTTGGTCAGCTCTCAGTGAAGGGGGGTGCGAGGGGAGAGGTGGTCAGCTCTCAGTGAAGGGGGGTGCGAGGGGAGAGGTGGTCAGCTCTCAGTGAAGGGGGTGCGAGGGGAGAGGTGGTCCGCTCTCAGTGAAGGGGGGGTGCAGGGGAGCAGTGGTCAGCTCTCAGTGAAGGGGGGTGCAGCGTGGAGAGGTGGTCAGCTCTCAGTGAAGGGGGAGTGCGGGGGGGAGAGGTGGTCAGCTCTTAGTGAATGAAGGGGGTGCGGGAGGGAGAGGTGGTCCACTCTCAGTGAAGGGGGGTGCGGGGGGGGCGACATGGTAAGCTCACAGTGAAGGGGGAGTGCAGCGTGGAGAGGTAGTCAGCTCTTAGTGAAGGCGGAGAGGGGGGTGCTGTGTGGAGAGGTGGTCAGCTCTCAGTAAAGGGAGTGTGCGGGAGGGAGAGGTATTCAGCTCTCAGTGAAGGGGGTGTGCGGGGGGGAGAGGTGGACAACTCTCAGTGAAGGGGAGGGTGCTGTGTGGAGAGGTGATCCGCTCTCAGTGAATGGGGGGTGCGGCGTGGAGAGGTGGTCAGCTCTCAGTGAGGAAGGGGTGCAGCGTGGAGAAATGGTCAGCTCTCAGTGAAGCGGGGGTGCGAGGGGGAGAGGTGGTCAGCTCTCAGTGAAGGGGGGGGTGCGAGGGGAGAGGTGGTCAGCTCTCAGTGAAGGGGGGGTACGGCGTGGAGAGGTGGTCAGCTCTCAGTGAGGATGGGGTGCAGCGTGGAGAGATGGTCAGCTCTCAGTGAGGATGGGGTGCAGCGTGGAGAGGTGGTCAGCTCTTAGTGAACGGGGGTGCGGCGTGGTGAGGTGGTCAGCTCTTAGTGAGGGGGAGGGAGGGTGCGTGCTGTGTGGCGAGATGATCCGCTCTCAGTGGCTGCATTTCAAGAGTAATTTATTGGTGAACCAATGAGCAGGATATCTGGCTCAAGCTGGGTGTTGGATGGAGCATCAAAACTGTTACTAAATTGGACAAAATGTAAATTGTGATTCTTTCTATTGATTAAGTGAATTGTGGTTTTGAATGTGTTTTGTTTGGCGCACTGGGCCAGATCTCCAGGACAAGTGGGGCACATTAGATTACGTTGTTCTCATGTGAGCCTTGACCAGGATTAAAGACCGCATCCGATTGCCATCTGCTTTGCTTTTCTTAATGATTCCTGACCTTGTTGTTTATCGCTGCCTTCCTCTCCTTCCTGTCCTTCAACAACTGCAACGTTCATTCATATCGCACATTTAATTTTGAGAAATATATCCCAAGGTGATGGGTCAAAATGTAAAACCAACTTAAAACGGTGTTCCATTGTGGTGGCAGAAACTCAACTGGAGAATGAGCTGTGGATTTGGGAGGCAGCAGCATGTTCAAGGGATCTGGAGAAGTCGGAGCTGGGGGTGGTCATTGACAATGACCAGCCAGTGGGCTTTTTGAGGACGGTGTGAAGACAAGCTTTGAAAGGGGGGAGGGCAGTGTCTGAGGAAGCACAGCTGTTTACAACGTCAGCCAGCGTGGGAAGCAGTTGGGAGGTCAGCAGTTTAATGGTAAGGTGGAGCTCATGGCCAAGATGACCTTGGAGAGGGCATGGGGCGGCGGGGAGGGTGGGCGGGGCACTAGAAAAGAAAATGTGAAATTATGGTGGGTACAAGAGTGAACCTTGTGGAAGGTTTGGCTTGTTGGGCAGTGGAAGAGAGGATTGGGCCAGAGACAGCTGAGAAAATGGTATCAATCGAAGCGACAATGAAGGCAGGTGGCAGTGAGGATGGAAAGGGCAGGGGTAATTAGATTTGGGATATAGCCCTCGATCAAAGGAGCCGGGGAGTTCATTTTGCCCTCCAGAGTGACACAAGCGTGGGTGAGTGGAAAGCTGTGTTATAAGTGGTCCAGTTCTGGGCCTCTCTGAATTGTGGGAATCCATGTGAAAACATTACCAGGAAATGTCAGCAAAGGAAGAGATGAAAGGAAAAAATCAGATATGGAGATGGGGAAGCGATTGAACTGATTAACAAATGCAGAAATATCCAGCTTAATGGTGGACCATAGGTAAGAGAGTTGGGAGTTCAAAAGTACTTTCCTAAATGATTTGGGAAAGGGTTTCTTCCAGGGATGTATACAGAATCTTGGGCTGGGAGGAGGAGGGGGAAAGTGGGTGGTCAGGAGTAGGAAGTGGTCATAAAGTGGTGGCCCTGACCATAAGGAAATGACCGAGGGACCAGACGACACTGATCAAAAGGGAGAATGCGAAATGGACTGAGATTGAAATCACAACAGTGAAATAAGATGCAACTCACTCCAAAGCCCGAGGGAGGAAAGGATGGAGGGAAATCTCTCAGAGACACTTTGGATGGATTGAAGAGTGTTAAAAGCATGAGAGGGAATATGCTGGAATTGAGTGAGGTGCTCAAAGGGGAAGATGCCTGAGTATTTGGGGAGTAATCCAGGTGGAATTTGGTGATAAGGGCCGCGGAACCCTCATGGTGGGTTGGGTAAGCTAGACAGAGGTATCAGGGAGGGACAGACTGTCATCAAATGTGATTCAAGTTTTGGTCAAAGCCAGATGTTCAATGCAATCATCCATAAGAAAGGCCAGCATAACAATGATCATGTCCGTGTGTGAATGACTGATCCCCATGACATTCCTGCAACTGATTCAGGAATGGGAAGGACCACCTTTTTGTTCACCGGGATAAGGCCATACAGCTCCGAGGCTGGTTTCCTCGTTTGTGCCTGGCTGATGATAGTGATACTCTGATTGTCCGCAAGATCCTGGAGAGAAAGAGTGGGATCATTGTCCGGTGTTTCGATTTCACCTGGGCCTGTGTGTGTGTGTGTAGGCTGTGGATCAAGGCAGGTTTGGGCCCGACTGTGAAGCCCCTGCAGGTGGATAGCCTTGTTAGTGTTCACTGTCATGACTCATACAAAGAATGAGTCATTCAGTGAGGTATGAGAGGGTAATTATACCCCAGGAAAGATTCCAAAGTGCAGAGGGGGTGTGGATCGTTGAACTGCTGGTAGAATTGGAACAGGCTAGTTTTGCCTGTCAATTTCTTCCTGATTTCTGTTGGTTTCGCTGTTCCTTCTTTCCGGACCTCCCCTGTTTCATTTTTCTCTCTCTCGCTCTCCTCCCTTATTTTTTTATTTTCACTTTCTCTTTGTCCTTTGTTACATTACTGTTTTTACACTTTCCGACATTTAACTTTGTGATTGGATCTGTTGGAGGGAACAATGTCAGGGCATGTCAAAGCTCAGTCGGAGAAGCAATATCTGGATGTAAGAGGGTCAGATAAGGGCCGCAACATCTGGGCAGGCGAGGAGGGCAGCTCGAGATAGAATCAGGACTGTGGGTCTGGATTGGGACGTTCTGAAAATCGAGTGGCAAATTAGGAAGATGGCAAGTTAGAGGGAGACATTGGGATGTTGGGATGGGGGGGTGGAGGGTGGGGGGGGTGACACTGAGGGGGGGAGCGGGTGGCGCAACAGGGAGTATGTTTCCCACGTCAGTAGCCTTGCCTTGATCCTCATAGAATCACAGAATTGTTACAGCACAGGAAGAGGTCATTTGGCATTGGCTCTCCAAATGAGCAAGTCACCTGGTGCCACTCACTCACCTTCTCCCAGGGCAGACTTTTACACTCCCCCCAAAGCAGGTTTTGAGTGTCGGGGGATGGGAGGAGTGTAAAATTTAATGGATGGGACTCCCCCTGGAAACCTGCCCGCCCAAACCCAGACACAACTTCACACTTGGGCTGGCAGGGCTTTGGGTGGGAAACTCACCCATTCACCTATTAAAGCCCTTAAGTGACCACTAAGTAGCCTTTTCTTGCTGGTGGGAGCGGGTTCAGGTCGGGTGGGAGAATGACATTGAAACCTTACCCCATCTCAGGCAGGAGAGGCTTGGGGGAGGGGGGAGTGGGGTATGCTTCCCATGTCAGAGTTGGGACACCCTGTCCCCCAGGACCCTGAATGGGTGTCCCGCCCACTGCCAATCAATACGTGAGTGAGGGTAAAATGGCAGTGGGAGTTCGAGAATCAGCGGCTGAGTGTTAGGTGCCGACTCTTGGGATGGCGAGTGCCGATCGCTTGCCATCCTTAAAATTCTACTCCTGTCTTCTTTTTCTGATAATCTCACTTCCTTTGAATGCTTCCATTGAACTGAATCCACCACACTCTCAAACCCCAACCACTCGCTGAGTGAAGAGGTTTCTTCTTGTATCAGATTTGCTTCTTTTGCAAATTACTTTAAAGCTGTGTCCTCACATTCTCGATCCTTCCCCGAGTGGGAACAGTTTCTCCCTGTCTACTCTGTCCAGACCCCTCAATTTTCCTCTCAACCTTTTTTTCTCAGATGAAAACAGTCCTAGAGGTCTACAGTGCAGAAAAGACCCTTCGGCCCATCACGCCTGTTCCGGTCAAAATCAACCACCTAACTATTCTAATCCCATTTTCCAGTTCCCGGCCCATAGCCTTGTATGCTTCGGCATCGCAACTGCACATCAAAATACTTTAATAAATCACGAGTGCGATGCACAGAACTGGGCACATTACTGAGGCCAAGCTAGTGACTTTGTCAAATTCAACATACCCTCCTTGCTCTGGTACTCTGTGCCCCTATTAGTGAAACCCAGGGTACTGTATGCTTAATTAACTGTTCTCTCAGGGCGGCACAGTGGTTAGCACTGCTGCCTCACAGTGCTGAGGACCCGGGTTCGATCCCGGTCTCGAGTTCGATCCCGGTCCCGGGTCACTGTCCGTGTGGAGTTTGCACATTCTCCCCGTATTTGCGTGGGTCTCACCCCCCACAACCCAAAGATGTGCAGCTTAGGTGGATCGGCCACGATAAATTGCACTTAATTGGGGAATAAATATAATTGGGTACTCTAAATTTATAATTTAAAAAAAATTAACTGTTCTCTCAACTTGTCCGATAACCTGGTCCCTCTGCTCCTGACACCCCCCCCCCCTTTGAAGTTGAAACCTTTTGTATTGTATCTCCAAGTTCTTCCGACCAAAATGAACTGCTTCACATTTCCCTGCATTGAACTTCATTGTTATTTATTAATTGGATCAATATATTTTTATTCATTACCCATCCCTAACTGCCTTTGAACTACTTGAACT
Organism: Scyliorhinus torazame; assembly: GCF_047496885.1. Taxonomy (NCBI): domain Eukaryota; kingdom Metazoa; phylum Chordata; class Chondrichthyes; order Carcharhiniformes; family Scyliorhinidae; genus Scyliorhinus; species Scyliorhinus torazame. The sequence continues at coordinate 65,945,261 of NC_092718.1, forward strand.
GAGTGCCTTGCCAGTCCATTTCAGAGGGCATAATTCCAGATTGTTTAAATTGAATTCAAATTTCACGCACTGCCATGGTGGGATTTGAACCCAGGTCCCCAGAGCATTGCTATGGGTCTCTGAATTACTCCCAGCATTACCATTCATTCTCATACACTCAAAACAAATGATTTATTCAGCATCCCTGGTTCTTCACGGGCTCTAATTTGATGGAAACTATCACAGCATGTTTATAAAAGTGAATCAACATTTCCCTCACAGAAACATAGCCAGTTCTAGGAGATGAGAAACTCCTGGGCTCTCGCACCTTCTGAGCTTTCAAAAAAATCCCCTCTGCCCTCCTGACTCTTTCCTGGGATATAATAATCTTTATTATTGTCACAAGTAGGCTTACTTTAACACTGCAATGAAGTTATTGTGAAAATCCTCAGGTTGCCACATTCCGTCGCCTGTTCGGGTACACAGAGGGAGAATTCAGAATGTCCAATTCACCTAACAGCCGTCTTTCGGGACTTGTGGGAGGAAACCGGAGCACCCGGAGGAAACCCACGCAGGCACGGGGAGAACATGCAGACTCCGCACAGACAGTGACCCAAGCCTGGAATCAAACCTGGGACCCTGGCGCTGTGAAGCAACAGTGCTAACCACTGTGCTACCGTGCCGCTGTACACCCTCCCATACCTCATTGAATGACTCAGTATGGGTCATGGCAGTGAGCATTGACAGGCTATTCGCCTGCAGGGGCTTCACAGTTGAAGCCAAGTCTTTCCTGATCCACAGTCCTGGATGAAGTGGGAACCCTGGACAATTGTCCCACTCTTTCTCACCAGGATCTCGTGGACCAATCACAGGATTGCTTTTGTCAGCCAGGCACTAAGGGACAACCAGCCTCGGAACGTCAAGCACTTAGTAACTTAGACGGTTACTATCCATCCCAGCGGATAATGAGGTGATCCTTTCCATCCTTGAATCAGTGAAATGATTCCTTGATCACAACAAATATATCCTTTCATTATTAACCTGCTGGAGCGATGCATTCTGACTAAAACAACAAAGGTAGAAAATGCCGGAAATATTCAGCAGGCCTGGCCGCATCTATGGAAAGAATTAACTTTCAGGTTAGTTATCTTTCATCAGATGTGGGAAGTGTATAAATACAGGGATTGGAGGGGGGGAGGAAAACAAAAGGGAAGGTCTGTATTAGCATGGAGAGGGGGGGGGGGGGCGATTAAAAGGATGATGGTTCAACAAAAGGTGATAAAGGGATAAGTAAAGAGACAAAAGGTGTGTCCAGAGGAGATGTGGATAGCAGTAGCAATACCACTGCCAGTCCCGCTCCTGTGCAAAGTAAAAAGAGATTTGTTGAACTCAGTGTTGAGTCTGGAAAATTGGACATTCCCTCATCAAAAATTGAGATGCTGTTCCATAGAATCTACAGAATTCCAACAGTGGAGAAGGAGGCCATTCGGCCCATCGGGTCAGCACCAACTCTCCAAAAGAGCACTCCACCAAGGCCCACTCCCCCACTTTGGACTCCAGCTCCTGTCCCCTTTATTTGAAGCTGGAGGATGCCAAGGACAGAGGTCATAGAGGAGTGGGATGGAGAATTACAATGATAATAATATAATATAATGATCTTTATTGTCACAAGTAGGCTTACGTTAACACTGCAATGAAGTTACTGTGAAAAGCCCCTAGTGATGGGTGCTGGCAGCTGGAGGTCAGGCTGAATGGAGGTGTTTAACAAAGCAATCACACAATCTGGGTCTGGTCTCCCCACTGTCGAGGAGACCACACAATGAGTTGCAAATAGAGTCAACTAAATGGAAGGAAGTGGATATGCATTGCCCTTTCACCTGGAGGGAGTGTTTGAGGTTCTGGATGGTGCGAAGCGAGATGGTCAAGTTGCAGTTTTGCATTTTGTACACCTACTTGATAAGGAGACTGGATGTTGGACAAATGGGGAGAATGGACCATTGTTACATAGAGGGTGAAATGGTCTCTGAATATTGAAAAAATATGTCTGACCTACTGCTTATTTTCAGCCTGTAGTCTTCTGTCTCTAATTCAGATTCCAACATCCGCACTATTTTGCTTCAGTGTTAGTGTTTTGTCAGGGCGGCACAGTGATTAGGACTGCTGCCTCACAGCGCTAGGGACCCAGGTTCAATACCAGCCTTGGGTGACTGTCAGTCTGGAGTTTGCACATCCTCCCCGTGTCTGCATGGGTTTCCACCGTGCGCTCCGGTTTCCTCCCACAGTCCAAAGATGTGCAGGTTAGGTGGATTGGCCATGATAAATTGCCCCTTAGTGTCCAGGGATGTACAGATTAGGTGGGATTAGGGCGATAGGGCGGGGGAGTGTGGCTCCTTCTTTAAGAGGGTCAGTGCAAACTAGACAGGCCGAATGGCCTTCTTCTGCACTGTAGCGATTCTATGACACTGTCATACCCAGTGTTTCGATATTTTGTTCACTGATACTTGTCTTTCAGGAATGCCCACCTTGAAGCCGTTCCCTCTGACATTATTTCTAATTGTCTCTTTCCCTGTTTGTTGCTTTCTGTTTCATTTTGTGTTTGAACAAGTTTTGGAAGGAGTTCTGTTCAGACTCGCAGTGACAAAACCACTAAGCAAAAAGGAGAAGCTTGTAGGTTAGAAGCAAAGCTGATGGTTAACCCTGTGCCTCAGTTATGGTGGCTGCTTCCAGTTCATCCGAGTTAGGCTGCTTCTAGATTCATCATTTGTACTTAGTGTGACTGTGCATTCCTATCTTCCAGCAATAGTTCCTGGGTGAAATACCATTTTGCTATCTCTGATAAAGTCCCAATGTACTCACACTTTTAATTTCATGACTATATGCTTCATGGTTAAGTGAGGTACCGCACAGAGAATGTACTGTTGGTTCCCTTGGAGAAAGATGTTTGTTAAATGTCTGAATGATTAATACATTCAAGAGGAATATCCAGAATGATTTCATTATTATTGTTGTTAGCGATAATGAATGGTTCCACACTATTGCAGTTGCCATGACTGCAATCCTCAATAGATGGTTTACAGATTGATATCTGGGCCGGAATTCTCCGGCTGTTGGGATTCCATGTTCCCGCCGGGGGCACACCCCCACCTGCAGGTTTCCTGGTGGCATGGGGTGGCTTCAATGGGAAATCTCATTGGCAAGCAGCAGACAGAGAGAATCCCACCGCCAGCGAACGGCGCGCTGTCGAGAAGCACGTGGCTGGGTGTTGTCCAAAAAGTGTCATTGCAGCTTGAACGATCAGCTTCAAAAAGATCTTCCATCCTTAACACCAAGTGGAAAAGAAAAATCTGTTGTTTATGTTCAATTAGCCAGTTCGTATTTTCCATTTCTCCTGGGGCAGGACATCAATGAAAGAAGAGGAGGACACTATCGTATAGCTGCTCCTTTTTTATATTTTATTCATGTGAGGTGGGCATCACTGGTTGGGCCAGCATTTATTGCCCATCCCTAATTGCCCTTGAACTGAGTGGCTTGCTAGGCCGTTACAGAGGGCATATAAGAGTCAACCACATTGCTGTGGACCTGGAGTCACTTTTAGGCCAGACCAGATAAGGACGGCAGAATTCCTTCCTAAAGGAACATTAGTGAAGCAGATGGACCTTTACGACAATCGGCAATGGTTTCATGAACATCATTAGGCTTTCAATTACTCGGGTCCCCAGAGCGTTACCCTGCGTATCTGGATTACTAGTCCATTGACAGTACCATTGCCCCCCTCTAGCGCTGAGAGCTTGAAAAATGTTGTGGTTTTTTTTGTAGAAAGGCTAGGCCATATAGACAAGTATAGGCCGCTGTGTGAGTATGTTTTCTGTCCCAGCTATTTTGTGCCCCTGGATTAAGATTAGAAAATTTGGACACCCATCCTAACAAGATCTTTCAAGTGGGTTACCTGAATACAAACATTTCCATAGAACCAGAGAATTCCTACCATACAGAAGGAGGCCATTCAAACCATCAAGTCTGCACCGACCCTCCGAAAAAGCACCCTACACAGGCTTACTCTTTCTCCCCATCCCTGTAACCTCACCTCACTGAGGGGCAATTTATCATGGCCAATCCACCTAACCCGCATATCTTTGGACTGTGGGAGGAAACCGGAGCACCCGGAGTAAACCCACACCGACATGGGGAGAAAGTGCAAACTCCACACAGACAGTCACCCAAGGTTGGAATTGAACTCGGTCCCTGGCGTTGTGAGGCAGCAGTGCTAACCACTGTGCCACCGTGCCACCCTGAATATGTTCATGCCAGGTTAAAATATACGGCTCAGAAAATCCAGAGGGTGGTTTTTGACCCCAGGTGAGAGATGGCTCCATATTACAACTCGCCTCAGCTAGTGTGCAGCTTATGACAGCTGGGCCTGTTGCCACGGCATCTCAGCAAGAAGCTTTGTGGATGGAAGAATTCCTCTGGGAGAGATAATAGGGCCAGATTGGTGGCAATGTAACTGATAAACATTTGTATTTTTAACAGGGATTAAACAGGTGCTGAAGATCCACTGGGAACGTCAGACGGCATGTGGAATGATCACCTCGGAGATCAGTGAAGCAACCACTGCTGAGATGTACTGGGATGTGGGGCATGAGCACAGTCATGAAGACATCATGGCACAGGAAACAGGTAAAGTAGAAATATTGGCAAATCATTTATTATCCACGTTGGTTCAAACATGGACATAGGATCTGAACACAAGTGGTGAGGTGAGAGTCCACTGCCCTTGACATCAAGGCAGTGTTTGACCGCGTGTGGCATCAAGGAGCTTGAGCAAAACTGGAGTCAATGGGGATTGGGGATAAAACTCTTCACTGGTTGGTGTCAAAGAAGATGGTTGTGGTGGTTGGAGGTCAATCATCTCAGTTCTGGAATATCTCTGCAGGAGTTCCTCAGGTTAGTGTGCTAGGCTCAACCATCTTTAGCTGCTCCGTCAATGACCTTCCTTCCATCATAAGGTCAGAAGTGGGGATGTTCGCACAATCTTCACCATTTGCGACTCCTCAGATACTGAAGCAGCCCAGTGCAAATGCAGCAAGACCTGGACAATTCAGGGTTGGTCTGATAAGTGGCAAGTAACATCCATGCCACACAAGTGACAGGTAATGACCTTCTCCAACAAGAGAGAATCTAGCCATCACCCCTTGACATTTAATGAGATTACCATTGCTGAATCCCCCACTATCAACATCCTGGAGGTTACCATTGACCAGAAACTGAACTGGACTAGCCATATAAATACTGTGGCTACAAGAGCAGGTCAGAGGCTAGGAATCCTCACACCCTGACTCCCCAAAGCCTGTCCACCACCTACAAGGCGCAAGTCAGGAGTGTAATGAAATACTCCATACTTGCCTTGATGAATGCAGCTCCAACACTCAAGAAGGTCGGCACCATCCAAGACAAAGCAGCTCGCTTGATTGGCACCCCTTCCACAAACATTCACTCCCTCAGCCACTGACGAACAGTAGCAGCCATGTGTACCATCCACAAGATGCACTGCTGAAAGTTATGAAGGCTCCTTGGGCAGCACCTTCCAAACTCACAATCTCTACCATCTAGAACGACAAGGGCAGCACATACCTGGGAACTCCTCCACCTGGAAGTGCCCCTCCAAGTCACTCAGCATCTTGACTTGCAAATATATCGCCATTCCATCACTGTTGCTTAGTCAAATCCTGGAACTCCCTCTCTAGCAGCACTCTGGTTGTACCTACATCACATGGACTGCAGCGGTTCCAGAAGTCAGCTCACCACCACCTTCTCAAGGACCATTAAGGATGGACAATAAATGCTGACCTAGCCAGTGACCCCCATGTCCCATAAGCAAATGTTTTTAAAGTTGCTGGTAACTGTGTCCACATTTAATATAATGACTGTTCGGAGATTAATATCAGAGTGGTGGCAGAAAATATCCACTTGCTATTATTTTGTAACTTTGGCATCAGTATGTTTGCATCTCCACTGCATCTCAGATCTCCAACCACCAACTCTAGTCGCAAGAGACATGCTTGTTAGGTGAATAGGACATTCTGAATTCTCCCTCTGTGTACCCGAACAGGCACCGGAATGTGACAGCTAGGGGATTTTCACAGTAACTTAATTGCAGTGTTAATGTAAGCCTATTTGTGAAAATAATAAAGATTATTGTTAGTAGTACTGAGAGATAAACGAGTGCCTATATTGTTCTGTACATAGACACTCGATTTTGCATTAAACCTTGCTATCAGCTCATGGTTTGACTTCAGGCCTCTGAAGCCTGAAGAGAATGACACCCAGACTTGCTGGAGAGAGAGTTAACCCTCACTGTGGCCTTCTGAAGCTAATTAGGTCGATCTTTTTGGAGAGAATTAGTTAGGTGCCTTCATCCAGGCTCCAGAATCAAAAGTGAAACAAAACTGGAACCTCATGACTCTGAAACATACCAGTGGGATCAGATCCAATCACCACCTGTTACTGGGCAGAGCACAGCCTTTTGGGCCAATTCATTCAGTCATCAACCAAACCAATGAACCAAGTCATCACTGACACTGGCCAGTCTGCAATCACCAGTCTAAATCAGCACAGCCTTCTTCTTGAAATAAAGGCACAGGGCACGGTTTTCTTCTGCATGAATTAAAGATACAGGCTGCCTTAAAAGACACAAATCCTTAAATCATCCCTGGATCAAAAATGTAATGGCAAAAATAAAAGAAAGGGGGAATAAGGGAATAAACCAGAAGAAACAGGAAGGACCCTTACACTTGAGAAGCTTAGGCTCAGAGTCATTGAGCTGGAGGACGAGCTGTGGGCACGTGACCCATCAGGGAGGGGGAAAGTTTTTTTTAAAAAATAATTTTTATTCAAATTTTCACAAAATATCAAAAACAAAGTACAGAAAGAAAAGAACAACCCCCCCCCATATACATAAATAATAAATTAACAGCCTTAATCAACACAAAGGCAAATATACACGCCCACTCAAGAGAAACGAAAAACAAACCAACCCCCTCCCCTTGGGTTGCTGCCGCTGCTGACCATCTTCTAACGTTCTGCCAGGAAGTCTAGGAACGGTTGCCACCGCCTGAAGAACCCTTGTACCGATCCCCTTAAGGCGAATTTCACCCTCTCCAACTTAATAAACCCCGCCATATCGCTGATCCAGGATTCCACGCTTGGGGGCCTCGCATCCTTCCACTGAAGAAGAATCCTTCGCCGGGCTACCAGGGACGCAAAGGCCAGAATACCGGCCTCTTTCGCCTCCTGCACTCCCGGCTCCTCTGCCACCCCATATATTGTGAGCCCCCAGCCCGGCTTGACCTTGGTACCTACCACCCTCGACACCGTCCTCGCTACACCCTTCCAAAAGTCCTTCAGCGCTGGGCAGGCCCAGAACATATGGGTGTGATTTGCTGGGCTCCCTGAGCACCTAACACACCTGTCCTCACCGCCAAAAAACCGGCTCATCCTTGCCCCGGTCATGTGAGCCCTGCGCAGCACCTTAAACTGTATGAGGCTGAGTCTCGCACAAGAGGAGGAAGAGTTCACCCTCCCCAGGGTATCCACCCACATCACTTCATCAATCTCCTCACCCAACTCCTCCCACTTACCCTTTAGCTCCTCCACCGAGGCCTCCTCCTCCTCCTACATCACCTGATACGTTGCCGAGATCCTCCCCTCTCCAGCCCACACCCCCGACAGCACCCTGTCCTGAACCCCCCATGGCGGCAACAGTGGGAACTCCACCACCTGTCGCCGAACAAACGCCCTTGCCTGCATATATCTGAAGATGTTCCCCGGGGGGGGGGCCCGAACTTCTCCTCCAGATCACCCAGGCTCGCAAACTTCCCGTCCACAAACAGGTCCCCCATCCTTCCAATACCTACCCTGTGCCAGCTCAGAAACCCTCCATCCATCCTCCCCGGGACAAACCGGTGATTTTCCCGAATCAGGGACCACACCGAGGCCCCCACCTCCCCCCTGTGACGTCTCCATTGCCCCCAAACCTTGAGGGTAGCCGCCACCACCGGGCTCATGGTGTACCTCATTGGAGGAAGCAGCAGCGTCGCCGTCACCAGCGCCTCCAGGCTCGTGCCCACACAGGGCGCCATCTCCAGCCTCTTCCATGCCGCCTCATCCCCCTCCATCACCCACTTACGCCCCATTGCCACGTTGGTGGCCCAATCATACAAAAGAACAAAGAAATGTACAGCACAGGAACAGGCCCTTCGGCCCTCCAAGCCCGTGCCGACCATGCTGCCCGACTAAACTACAATCTTCTACACTTTCTGGGTCCGTATCCCTCTATTCCCATCCTATTCATGTATTTGTCAAGATGCCCCTTAAATGTCACTATCGTCCCTGCTTCCACCACCTCCTCCGGTAGCGAGTTCCAGGCACCCACTACCCTCTGCGTAAAACACTTGCCTCGTACATCTACTCTAAACCTTGCCCCTCTCACCTTAAACCTATGCCCCCTAGTAATTGACCCCTCTACCCTGGGGAAAATCCTCTGACTATCCACTCTGTCTATGCCCCTCATAATTTTGTAGACCTCTATCAGGTCTCCCCTCAACCTCCTTTGTTCCAGTGAGAACAAACCGAGTTTATTCAACCGCTCCTCATAGCTAATGCCCTCCATACCAGGCAACATTCTGGTAAATCTCTTCTGCACCCTCTCTAAAGCCTCCACATCCTTCTGGTAGTGTGGCGACCAGAATTGAACACTATACTCCAAGTGTGGCCTAACTAAGGTTCTATACAGCTGCAACATGACTTGCCAATTCTTATACTCAATGCCCCGGCCAATGAAGGCAAGCATGCCGTATGCCTTCTTGACTACCTTCTCCACCTGTGTTGCCCCTTTCAATGACCTGTGGACCTGTACTCCTAGATCTCTTTGACTTTCAATACTCTTCAGGGTTCTACCATTCACTGTATATTCCCTACCTGCATTAGACCTTCCAAAATGCATTACCTCACATTTGTCCGGATTAAACTCCATCTGCCATCTCTCCGCCCAAGTCTCCAAACAATCTAAATCCTGCTGTATCCTCTGACAGTCCTCATCGCTATCCGCAATTCCACCAACCTTTGTGTCGTCTGCAAACTTACTAATCAGACCAGTTACATTTTCCTCCAAATCATTTATATATACTACAAAGAGCAAAGGTCCCAGCACTGATCCCTGTGGAACACCACTGGTCACAGCCCTCCAATTAGAAAAGCATCCTTCCATTGCTACTCTCTGCCTTCTATGACCTAGCCAGTTCTGTATCCACCTTGCCAGCTCCCCCATGATCCCGTGTGACTTCACCTTTTGTACTAGTCTACCATGAGGGACCTAGTCAAAGGCCTTACTGAAGTCCATATAGACAACATCCACTGCCCTACCTGCATCAATCATCTTAGTGACTTCCTCGAAAAACTCTATCAAGTTAGTGAGACACGACCTCCCCTTCACAAAACCATGCTGCCTCTCACTAATACGTCCATTTGCTTCCAAATGGGAGTAGATCCTGTCTCGAAGAATTCTCTCCAGTAATTTCCCTACCATTGAAGTAAGGCTCACCGGCCTGTAGTTCCCTGGATTATCCTTGCTACCCTTCTTAAACAGAGGAACAACATTGGCTATTCTCCAGACCTCCGGGACATCCCCTGAAGACAGTGAGGATCCAAAGATTTCTGTCAAGGCCGCAGCAATTTCCTCTCCAGCCTCCTTCAGTATTCTGGGGTAGATCCCATCAGGCCCTGGGGACTTATCTACCTTAATATTTTTTAAGACACCCAACACCTCGTCTTTTTGGATCACAATGTGACCCAGGCTATCTACACACCCTTCTCCAGACTCAACATCTACCAATTTCTTCTCTTTGGTGAATACTGATGCAAAGTATTCATTTAGTACCTCGCCCATTTCCTCTGGCTCCACACATAGATTCCCTTGCCTATCCTTCAGTGGGCCAACCCTTTCCCTGGCTACCCTCTTGGTTTTTATGTACGTGTAAAAAGCCTTGGGATTTTCCTTAACCCTATTTGCCAATGACTTTTCGTGACCCCTTCTAGCCCTCCTGACTCCTTGCTTAAGTTCCTTCCTACTTTCCTTATATTCCACGCAGGCTTCGTCTGTTCCCAGCCTTTTAGCCCTGACAAATGCCTCCTTTTTCTTTTTGACGAGGCCTACAATATCTCTCGTTATCCAAGGTTCCCGAAAATTGCCGTATTTATCCTTCTTCCTCACAGGAACATGCCGGTCCTGAATTCCTTTCAACTGACACTTGAAAGCCTCCCACATGTCAGATGTTGATTTGCCCTCAAACATCCGCCCCCAATCTATGTTCTTCAGTTCCCGCCTAATATTGTTATAATTAGCCTTCCCCCAATTTAGCACATTCATCCTAGGACCACTCTTAACCTTGTCCACCAGTACTTTAAAACTTACTGAATTGTGGTCACTGTTACCAAAATGCTCCCCTACTGAAACATCTACCACCTGGCCGGGCTCTTTCCCCAATACCAGGTCCAGTACCACCCCTTCCCTAGTTGGACTGTCTACAAATTGTTTTAAGAAGCCCTCCTGGATGCTCCTTACAAACTCCGCCCCGTCTAAGCCCCTGGCACTAAGTGAGTCCCAGTCAATATTGGGGAAGTTGAAGTCTCCCATCACCACAACCCTGTTGTTTTTACTCTTTTCCAAAATCTGTCTACCTATCTGCTCCTCTATCTCCCGCTGGCTGTTGGGAGGCCTGTAGTAAACCCCCAACATTGTGACTGCACCCTTCTTATTCCTGATCTCTACCCATATAGCCTCACTGCCCTCTGAGGTGTCCTCCCGCAGTACAGCTGTGATATTCTCCCTAACCAGTAGCGCAACTCCGCCACCCCTTTTACATCTCCCTCTATCTCGCCTGAAACATCTAAATCCTGGAACGTTTAGCTGCCAATCCTGCCCTTCCCTCAACCAGGTCTCTGTCATGGCAACAACATCATAGTTCCAAGTACTAATCCAAGCTCTAAGCTCATCTGCCTTACCCGTAATACTTCTTGCATTAAAACATATGCACTTCAGGCCACCAGACCCGCTGTGTTCAGCAACTTCTCCCTGTCTGCTCTGCCTCAGAGCCCCACTGTCCCTATTCCCTAGTTCTCCCTCAATGCTCTCACCTTCTGACCTATTGCTCCCGTGCCCACCCCCATGCCATACTAGTTTAAACCCTCCCGTGTGACACTAGCAAACCTCGCGGCCAGGATATTTATGCCTCTCCGGTTTAGATGCAAGCCGTCCTTCTTATATAGGTTACACCTGCCCCGGAAGAGCTCCCAGTGGTCCAGAGAATACCCACAGAGGTTAGGCAGCGCCAACCCCCACCCCCCCCCCCCCCCCATCTCTGCACCGCTCCGGGAACACCCTTCTCACCCTCGGGGTCTTCTGCACCCGTACGAACCCCATAACGCTTCTGTTAACCCGCCTGAAGAAGGCCTTAGGGATCAGGATGGGGGGGCACTGAAACAAAAACAAAAACCTCGGAAGCACCGTCATTTTAACTGACTGCACTCTACCCGCCAGGGAGAGTGGCAGCACGTCCCACCTCTTAAACTCCTCCTCCATTTGCTCCATCAGTCTCGTGAAGTTGAGCTTATGCAGAGCCCCCCAGCTCCTAGCCACCCGGACCCCCAGGTACCTGAAACTCCTCTCCGCCCTTTTTAGCGGGAGCTCACCAATCCCCCTCTCCTGGTCCCCCGGGTGCACTACGAGCAACTCGCTCTTCCCCATATTAAGCTTGTACCCGGAGAAATCTCCAAACTCCCTAAGGATCCTTATCACCTCCGGCATTCCTCTCACCAGGTGCGCCACATATAACAGCAAATCACCTGCATAGAGCGGCACCCGATGCTCCTCCCCACCCCGCACCAGCCCCCTCCAGTTCCTCGACTCCCTCAACACCATGGCCAGGGGTTCAATCGCCAGTGCAAAGAGCAGGGGGGACAGGGGACACCCCTGCCTCGTCCCCCGGTGTAGCCGGAAATACTCTGACCTCCTTCTGTTCGTGGCCACACTCGCCACCGGGGCCTAATACAGCAGCCTCACCCACCTGACGAACCCCTCCCCGAACCCGAACCTTTCCAACACCTCCCACAGGTACCCCCACTCCACCCTATCAAAGGCCTTCTCCGCATCCATCGCCGACACTATCTGCGCCTCCCCTTCCATCGCCGGCATCATTATACCATTCAAGAGCATCCGTACATTGGTATTCAACTGCCTCCCTTTCACAAACCCTGGCTGATCTTCGTGTATGACCTGCGGCACACAGTCCTCTATCCTCATGGCCAAAATCTTTGCCAGCAACTTTGCGTCTACATTTAAGAGTGAGATCGGCCTGTATGACCACACTGTAGGGGATCCTTGTCCCGCTTCAGGATCAAGGAGATCAGCGGCCATAACATCATCGGAGGCAAAGCCCCTCCTTCCCTTGCCTCGTTAAAGGTCCTTACCAACAGAGGGCCCAGCAGGTCCGCATACTTCTTATAAAATTCAACCGGGAACCTATCCGGCCCAGGTGCCTTCCCCGCCTGCATGTTCCCTATCCCTTTGACCAGCTCCTCCAACCCAACTGGCGCCCCCAACCCCGCCACCTGCCCCTCCTCCACCTCGGAAATTCCACCTGGTCCAGGAAGCGACCCATCCCTCCGTCTTCCAGTGGGGGCTCAGACCAGTACAGTTCCTCGTAGAAGTCCCTGAAGACCCCATTGATACCCACCGCACTTCGCACCGTGTTCCCTCCTCCATCCCTAACTCCCCCGATCTCCCTAGCTGCCTCTCGCTTCCGAAGCTGGTGTGCCAGCATACGGCTCGCCTTTTCTCCGGATTCATATACCGCCCCCTGCGCCTTCCTCCGCTGCGCCTCTGCCTTCCTGGTGTTCAACAAATCAAACTCAGCCTGGAGTCTACGCCGCTCCCTAAGCAATCCCTCCTCCGGGGTCTCCGCATACCTCCTATCCACCCTCACCATCTCCCCCACCAACCTCTCCCTCTCTCTCCTCTCCCCCCTCTCCTTGTATGCCTTAATGGAGATCAGCTCTCCTCTGACCACCGCCTTCAGCGCCTCCCAGACCACCCCTACTTGCACCTCCCCATTGTCATGAGCCTCCAGGTACCTCTCTATACACTTCCGGACCCGCCCGCTCACAACCTCGTCCGCCAGCAACCCCACCTCTAGGCGCCACAGCGGGCGCTGGTCCCTCTCCTCCCCTAACTCGAGGTCCACCCAGTGTGGAGCATGATCAGAAATGGTTATCGCCGAGTACTCCGTATCCTCCTCCCTCGGAATCAGCGCCCTGCTCATGACAAAAAGGTCAATCTGGGAGTAGGCCTTGTGAACATGGGAGAAGAATGAAAATTCCCTGGCCCCCGGCCTCGCAAACCTCCATGGGTCCACCCCTCCCATCTGGTCCATGAACCCCCTCAGCACCTTGGCCGCTGCCGGCCTCCTGCCCGTTCTAGACCTGGAGCGATCTAGTGTCGGGTCCAGCACCGTATTGAAATCCCCCCCCATTATCAGGCCCCATGTTTCCAGATCCGGAATCCGGCCCAGCATACGCCGCATGAACCCCGCATCGTCCCAATTCGGGGCGTATACATTGATCAACACCACCCGCTCCCCCTGCAGCTTGCCCTTACCATCACATACCTACCGCCATTATCTGCCATGATGCTCGACACCTCGAACGACTCTCTCTCCCCCACCAAGATCGCCAACCCACAATTTTTTTGCATCCAAACCCGAATGAAACACCTGCCCTACCTACCCCTTTCTCAACCTTACCTGATCCGCCACCCTCGGGTGCGTCTCCTGAAGCATGGCCACATCCGCCTTCAGCCCCTTCAGGTGCGTGAACAACCGGGCCCGCTTGACCGGCCCATTCAGTCCCCTTACATTCCAGGTTATCAGCCGGATCAGGGGTCGACTCATCCCCCTCCCCCGCTGACTAGCCATAGCCCGTCCTAGGCCAGCCACGTGCCTGTGCCCCCCCGCACGGCCCGTTCCCCACAGCGGCAGACCCCCGCCCCGACCTCCTCTACCAACTCCAGCTCCCCCGTGGCCATTGCAGCAGCAGCCCCGTTTCCCCCCCCCCCCCCCCCGCTAGCTGCATTGCTCCCCCCATGGCACTCCCGTAAGTCAGCTGACTCCTGCTGACCCCGGCCACTCCCACCGCTCCATCGACCCCACCCCCCAGTGTGGAACTTCCTCCCCCCCCCCCCCCACCCCCACCAGCGGGATCTCGTCCATTATGAAAAATGAGAGTATGAGAGAAAGTTGGCTAGAAACCTAAAAACAGATAGTAAGAGCCTCCATAAATATTTTAAAAAGAGTGAGCATTGGTCCTATAGAGAGTGTGTCTGGAGAATTAAGAATGGAAAATAACGAGATGCGGATGAATTGAACAGGTATTTTTCATTATTCTTCACTATAGCGAATACAATTAACATCCCAGAAATAGCTGTAAATCAGGGAGGAACTCAGGAAAATTACATGCCCAGGGAAGTGATACTGAGCAAATTGTTGGGTCTGCAGGCTGACTAATCCCTAGATCCGGGTGGACTTCACCTTACAGCCTTGAAATAAGTGGCTGATGAGATCAATGATCTCTTGGTTTTAGTTTTCCAAAATTTCCTAGATTAGGGGAAGGTTCTATTAGACTGGAAGATAGCAAATGTAACTTCATTATTCAAAAAGAGAGGGAGGCATAAAGTGAGAAACTATAGGCCAGTTAGCTTAACGTCTGTCATAGGGATAATGTTCGGGGCCATTATTAAAGATGTTATAGCAGGGCACTTGGGAAACTTCAAGGCAATCGGGCAGAGTCAACATGGTTTTGTGAAAAGGAAAGAACCTTTAACTAATTTATTGGGGCTATTTGAAGAAGTAGAATAAGCTGTGGATAAAGTGATGAATGTACTTCCAGAAGACATTTGATAAGGTGCCACATCAAACATTATTGTGAAAAATAAAAGCTCATGTTATAATAGTAACATATTGACACGGATAGAAGATTGAGTAGCTAACAGGAAACAGAGAGTTGGCATAAATAGATCATTTTCTGGTAGGCAGGATGTGTGATGAGTGGTGTGCCACAGAGATCAGTGCTGGGACCTCAAATGATTTGGATCAAAGGATCAATGGTATGATTGCTCGATTTGCTGATGATACACAGATAGGTATGACAGTAAGATGTAGAGAGGACTTATGGAGGCTACAAAAGGACCTGGTTAGATTAAGTGAGTGGGCAAAGATCTGGCAAATGGAGTATGATGCGGGCAAGTACAGAATTGCTCACTTTGTCAGGAGAAAGAAACATATTTTCAAAATGGTGAGAGATTACAGAGCTCCGAGTTTCCGTGGGATCTAGGCATGTTGGTGCATGACTCACAAACAGTTAATATGAAGGTACAGCACGTTATTGGAAAGTCAATAGAATGTTATTGTTTTTTGCGAGTGAAATACAGTAAAACAAAAGTATGGAGTTGATGCTACAGTTATACAGGGCATTGGTGATACCACATCTGGATTCAGTGTAACAATATTGGTTACCTTATCAAGAAGGAATGGATGTATGTATGGAATCAGTTCAGAGAAGTTTTACCAGACTAATACCTGGAATGGGCGGGTTGTCCTATGAGGAAAGATTAGACAGCTAGGCTTGTATTTGCTGGAGATTAGAAGAGTAAGAGGCAACTTGATTGAGGGACTGAGCAAGCCCTGCACTGCTGGGGGAGCGGTGCAGGACTGAGGGAAAGCTGCACTGCTGGATGCAGGACTGAGGGAGAGCTGCACAGCTAGGGGAGCAGTGCAGGACTGAGGGAGAGCTGCACAGCTGGGGGAGTGATGCAGGACTGAGGGAGAGCTGCACAGCTGGAGGAGTGGTGCAGGACTGAGGGAGAGCTGCACTGCTGGGGAGCAGTGCAGAACTGAGGGAGGGCTGCACTGCTGGGGCAGCGGTGCAGGACTGAGGGAGAGCTGCACTGCTGGGGGAGCGGTTTAGGACTGAGGGAGAGCTGCGCTGCTGTGGGAGAGGTTTGGGACTGAGGGAGAGCTGCACTGCTGGGGAACAGTGCAGAATTGCGGGAGGGCTGCACTGCTGGGGGAGCGGTTTAGGACTGAGGGAGAGCTGCGCTGCTGGATGCAGACTGAGGGAGAGCTGCACAGCTAGGGGAGCAGTGCAGGACTGAGGGAGAGCTGCACAGCTGGGGGAGTGATGCAGGACTGAGGGAGAGCTGCACAGCTGGAGGAGTGGTGCAGGACTGAGGGAGAGCTGCACTGCTGGGGAGCAGTGCAGAACTGAGGGAGGGCTGCACTGCTGGGGGAGCGGTGCAGGACTGAGGGAGGGCTGCACTGCTGGGGAGCGGTTTAGGACTGAGGGAGAGCTGCGCTGCTGGGGGAGTGGTATAGGACTGAGGGAGAGCTGCACTGCTGGGGGAGCAGTGCAGGACTGAGGGAGAGCTGCACTGCTGGGGGAGCCGTGCAGGATTGATTGAGAGCGGCACTGCTGGGAGAGCTGGAAGTGCACGGACTGCCTCCTCATGGTTTAGATGCAGAAAATGCAGAGCATTCAGAGATACTGTGCAGTATGACAATAAGAAGCAACACGAACTTTGCTGTTTCCTTATCTCTGATTTCCTGTTTACGAGATAAATCTAGGAGGTTGAATATCCGAGATTGTATTATTGTGTTTTGTCTTTCATGAAGGCCCGCCTTCTCGGCCTTGCCCCTCGCCTGAGGTGTGGTGATCATCAAATTAAACCACCATCAGTCAGTTCTCCCCCGCAAAGGGGAAAGCAGCCTATGGTCATCTGGGACTGTGGCGACTTTACCTTACCTCTGTCTTTGCCTCCTGCTGGACAAGATGTACACAATATCAATGGCTGGAAGTAACCTGAAATTGACATAACCAAGGGGATTTCCAAAAAAGGGGAAGTAATTATCAAACTTTCCAATATTACAATTGTAGAGAAATCCAGGGAAGGAACTCTCAGTTTTTAATTTTGGGCAATATTCTCCAGCCTCGTGCTCTCGCTCGAGCAAAATGAGGCTGGTGAATTGCGGGAGAGGCGGAAAACGAGAACTACGCCGGGTGCCTAACCAGTTGTGATGCAACCGGCCGCTCCTGTAGGTGAAATCAGGTTCCCACCAAAGTGAGGCGAAAAACCAATTCTCACCACTTAGGCCCTGTTTCCATACAATTAATGGGAGCAACCCCACGTCCAACGGCCTCATGTGATTCAGCGGCCTCCCAAACAAGCGGTCGCGCTGGCACCGATTAGTACTGCTTTTGAAAAACGTGAACCTGGCGGATGGGTTGCTGCGTGGAGCCGAGGAGGTGACAGCCATCTTCACTCACAGGCAGTGAGCCCAGGGGCACTGGGCATGCTGCCCCTGTGCTCGGGGAGGGTGGGGGGGTGGGGCGCGTACTGGCTGTGCAACTGGTGGGTCGAGCCTGGGTTGGGGGCGCTGGGGTGGGCCGCCATGGGGGGGCTGGGGGTCTCTGGGGGGGGGGGGCTGCGGGACGGACACGCGCGGGTACACCGCGTCAACCCCTGGACCGTGTGTTCCTGTCCAGGGGTAACTCTAAACCCTGCCTGTCTGTTAATCGAGAATTCGCTTTCATGGTTAAATGAGCACAAAACCCAAGTGAATTCCCATGGGTGGGCAGGCCATGTAGCATATGGCCAACCTTTGATCACCCAGGGATGGGCCTCAGCCTTGGACACATGTTCGCAGCCGGATGTGTGTGGGAAAGGTGTGTCGGGTCAGGTGGGGGGTGGGGAGTGGCCATGCCTGGGGGGAATGGGCATGAATGTGGCGGGCGGCCCGCAGCATGGAACAAAGTGCCAGATGCGTCATACTGGCTGTGGTGAGTGTATTTTAATGTCCCTAATACAAGTGTACACCACTGCCCCACTATCCCGATGGTGCCACCCTCCCTCCCTCCCCACAGCCCCTACCCTCCTTCCCTCCCCACAGGCCCCACTCTCTCACCCTCCACCCCCAAACCCCCCACAGTGCCCTTCCCCCCTCCAACGCACATTCCGCTCCTTACCCCCCCACCTACCCTCGCTCCCTCAGTGATCCTCAATGTGCTGGGCCTTCCTAGCTCTACCGCTAAATCTAGTTATATCCCATAGGATGCACAGCAGAGGTGGAGGCAGCTAGCTGCATATCATGTCCTGTGGCCTTCTATGCCGTTGGCGGGTGCCCTCTGGGGTCGGAGAGCCCCGGCACAATTGGCAGCAGCACATGCACAGCCGTGCTGCTCTGTTCCGGGTGTTGGCTGGGAAAAACGACTTCATCAAAGCAGTCTAACGTGGGGAGCTGGTGATCACTGTCGCCTGCCCATAGGATGTGTCCTGGTTGCTACACAATGTCCCCTCCTCCCTGCCGGTGTATATAGGGTCCTGGGGTTCACCTCAAGACAGAGTGGCAGCTGTTTGAGCCCCGGCTGCCCCTGTGTCATCTAGCTTTGCCAGCCCTGGCGGCTCCCAATGTAAACACCCTGGTGTCGACGCGCTCAGCGATGCTCCTCAGTGACTGGGACATGCTCCAGTGATTCGGCAATGCTCACCTACGATTGGGACAAGCTCCGCAGTGCCTCAGCCATGCCCTTCTTAAGTGGGACATGACCTGCAGAACCTCATCAATGTCAGCCTGGCACTGGGCTGTCGTATTGGGTGTTCCGATGCACAAATGATCCAACATGGCTGTAGATGGTACAACTCTATTTTATTGTCTAAAACAATGACAACTACTAACTATTGGCTTGGGTACATGCTTCACCAGCTAACCTGTGGACCCAGCCCTATCACTATCTAGGTGAGGCACTCAGCACATGGTGTATGTCTGAGTGGCACGCTGTGAGCTCTGTGCTCTGAGCTATCTCCTAGTAGAATGAGCGGGAACTGTGGTGTTCCCTGTTTTATAGTGTGTGTGCTCTCACTGGTGATTGGCTGCGATGTGTGTGTGTTGGTTGGTCCAACTACCTGTCCATCAGTGTGTGTGTGATTGCACCATGATATGCTGGTGTGGATATCATGACATGGGTCACGTCCCCCAGTGAGCCGGACATTTTGCCGAGGCCCTCAGCCATGGCCGTCACCGACTGCCCGCCGCCTTGGACACCTTCACTCATGCTGCCGATGTCATGCACCAGGCAACCCGCTGTGGTCGCCATCCTAGCAGTGTTGCCTCAGTGCCACTCATTGCCAGCGCCATCACCTGTGCCCGAAGCCTTTGGGACTCCTCCAATGGGCTATGGAGTGGCTAGAGTGCTGCTGGCATCTCCCTCTGGATTCCCTGGCCGCTTCCTAACGTCTCCATCTGCTCCGGGTAACCCTGTACCAGAGGCTCTGCATTAAGCTCGGATACAGCTGGGTCCTGGGATCCAGCAGACCTCCGGCTGCTGTCTCACCTGCGTGTTCCTGCCTCCACCTGATGCGCATCAGCAGCAGTGAGGTGCTCACCAGGTTGTGCCCCAGAAGCCTGTCCACTAACATTTCCCACTGAGGTGTGTGTATCTGTGCTGGTGAAGGGTGGGATGATAGTTGTCACGCATCGACTGTGACATCCTCAGAGCTCTCCTCCGAGGTGGTCGCATGGGAGGCGGGGGTGGGGGGGGGGGAGGGGCGGCGGCGGGGGGGAGAGCAGCGGGGAGGGGGGGAAGCAGGGGAGGGGGGGGAAGCGGGGGGGGGGGGGGGCGCACCCAGGATGGGCCTGCATGGTTGGCTGGAGGACCTGTGGGAGAATGATCATGTGGTCAGTGGGAGGGATGGGTCAGTATGTATGGCAATAAGAACTCACGTTTGACAGTCCATCCGGGTGGGGCCCGATGGATCCTCACCTCTGTGGTATGTGCCAATCTTCGCATTAGTGATCACTCTTGAGATGTGGTAAAGTAAGAGGATTGGTTTAGTTTGCACACGCAATAATTGGGAAAGGGGTTTTGAAATATCCGCCTCATACAATAAACGAGGGACAAGGGAGAGAAAGGGGTTCAGGGCAAAGGCCACAATAAAAATAAGAGTTATGATTTTACCTGACTCTAGGATCCAGAATCAAAATTCCAATGGCCTACTCCTTCAGAGGGTAACGGGCTGACTTTTGCAGTGTTATCCATCTTTCCAGAAGTGAGGACTTCCACAACGGGACAAGTTAGGTAGAGTTAAATGAGTCTTAAAGGCACTGATATAGGAGTTTCATTATTCCAATAGTTTGCATTGTAGATGCGAGCAAGGCAATTTAAAATATTAATTTAAAAATTAATATTTCAGACTTTCTCTGTCTGTTAGCTTTGACAAAGAGTCATCCGACTCGAAACATTCGCTCTTTTCTCTTCCTACAGATGCTGCCAGACTTGCTGAGATTTTCCAGCATTTTCTCTTTTGTTTCAGATTCCAGCATCTGCGGTAATTTGCTTTTATTTTAATTTTAAATCTGGACATGGCCTCTTTCTGTTGCTATCTGTGAGGTGGTAAATGGTAGACAGATACAGGCTGCAAGGCTGGAGTTCTGCTTCTCTTCTGAGGTCAAACAGTGATTGACTGAGCTCAGGTCGACGCAAAAATATTATAGGTTCCAGCAGCGTCGGAGGGGGTCATGTGACGTGTCTCTCATTTCTTCTCCTAGGTGTTGGGCAAATTATATATATTTTCAAATCTGGAATCTTGAGCTGTTTAATACAGGAGTCGGAATCCCCTGTGTCCTTTGCAGACAGACTGTCTTCATAGATTTATCATAGAATTTACAGTGCAGAAGGAGGTCATTCGGCCCATCAAGTCTGCACCGGCTCTTGGAAAGAGCACCTTACCCAAGGTCAACACCTCCACCCTATCCCCACAACCCAGTAAACCCCCCCCCCCCCCAACACTAAGGGCAATTTTGGACACTAAGGGCAATTTTAGCATGGCCAATCCACCTAACCTGTACATCTTTGGACTGTGGGAGGAAACCAGAGTACCCGGAGGAAACCCACGCAGACACGGGGAGGATGTGCAGACTCCTCACAGACAGTAACCCAAGCCGGGAATCGAACCTGGGACCCTGGAGCTGTGAAGCAATTGTGCTATCCACAACGCTACCGTGCTGTCCAGTAGCTAGCATTCTTATTTAGAAAGGTAAAGACGTTTTGTGCAGTTCCAGGAAGGGGCATTAGCACAGTTTTGGAGATAACAAGTCTCTGATGTTTGCCTGAAGGTTAGAAATTCCTTCGGTATGCCCCATGGCTCAGTCAGGGTAAAGCCTTGTCCATGAAAAATAAGTAACAATAATAATTTTACAGAGTTGACAGGTTGAAGTAGAAGCATAAAATATACATTTTCTTCTTATCTCCTGGCTGGGACATAGGGTAATCGAATGCACAAGTGTGATGCCCATTCATTTGGTTGCCAGAGCAAAATTAGTAATAAAAGACAATTGTCCGCTGACGGCCTAGTGAAAGAGTGATGTAATTGAGGCTTTGCGGGTAGGAGAGGAGGAGAGAGACCATTTTGAGGCCAGGTTGGGGTTTATGACCTGAAGACCTTTGTGTATCTTTCATACAACCTCCTCCCTTGACAGATTGATTGACGAATGATTGATTCTTGCCATTCCCAATATTTCCTTAAATGTCATCTTTTGAGGGTAAGAAGCAAAATCAAACAAGACTAAAAAGCAATTAGTTAGAAAACTTTATTAACATGACAGTACAAGTTTTACAGATACATCTATACACTCTTTAACGTCAGCAACATAACTCAATGCTCAGAATGGCCATTTCTTCTAGTTCAGATGACTGAGATGTTTATAATTCCTCAATATTCTGAATGGTGTCCCTCTGGCCTGAATGTTTTTCGCTTTAAAATGGCTGCTCTGATTCTCTCCCTGTCTGGTAGTCCCTCAAAGTAAGGTGGGTGCTCACCATCTCATCGCAAGTACCTGCACGAGGAGTATTTATCATGAGGAGGGTTTGGTACTGCAGCTAACACGTGGTTCTCGCTGACCGAGAGACTCGGTCCTACCACCGGTGTATCGGAAGGATTTACAGATTGATCATCAAACCGTTTGGCTCTGTCATGAACACACCTTCCTCAGCCATCGATTCCTGGAGTGGCACTTGAAAGTCCTGGCTCGGAGGCAGGGACCACACCCACTGCTCACCTTGCTTTGCTGCTCTTATTACAATTCCTGTCGACAAAAACAGGGTTTCCAGTGGCTTTCCATTCTGCCTCTCCCATGATGGGCACTTAATGCTTCCCACGGGCTCCCGCAAGCTTCCTTATCTGTAGCTTTCCAGACCGTTTGCCGGACAGGTTTTGACATTTGCCAATATTCCCAGCATGCCTTAGCCATTCTTTCCCGGTTATGAATCCAGGGTTCCAGTCAGTTCTTTTGTTTCCTTGACTGGGTCTTTCCAGTTCCGTTGTGGGCAGCAATGGGAAATTTGGAGAGCCAGCCAAAATTATGGCAGCATCGGAAAATCCCGGCCATAGACAAGGCCGGAAAATCCCGGCCCTCGCAACTGACATTGAAAATTCCTGCGGCTGTGAGTTTCCTGGCCCAAGTCCAGTTGAGGTTTTGTTAATTTTATTGTGTATGATCTTGTTCTGTGAGACTCGGCAACAAAGACATAAATGGTCACTATTCAAAGTGCTGTCAAGCTGTCTGCATGTCTCGACAGGGCAACAATAACAGATAATAAGGAAGTGTTTCAATGGAAGCAATTTTTTAAAAAAGGAAAGTATTATTTGTGTTAGTTCAGCTCATGGAAGACGAGGCACTAGGGTGAGATTTGTTATGTCCAAGGATGCTGTGGGAAATGGTTGAAGAAATATGGGTACCACCAGGGCCACAAGACTGCTGACCTCAATACAGCCTTGATCCAATCATGAACCAAAGAGCTGAATTCCAGAGGCGAGAGTGGACGTCAAGGCAGCATTTAACCAGGTGCAGCATCAAGGAAAATTGAAGTCAATGGGGACCAGGGGGAAACTCTCTGCTGGTTGGAGTCATGCCCATCACAAAGACAGATGGCTGTGATGGTTGGAAGTCAATCATCTCTGCTCCAGGACATCACTGCAGGAATCCCTCGGGGTAGTGCCCTAGACCCAACCATCTTTAGCTGCTTCATCAATGACTTTCCTTCCATTATGTGGTCAGAAGAATGATTATTGTGCCATGTTCAGCACCATTCATAACACCTCAGATACTGAAGCAGTCCCTGTCCATAAGCTTGGACAACAGTCTGGCTTGGGCTAGTGAATGACAGGTAACGTTAGCACCAGGTAAGTGCCGGGCAGTGACCATCACCAATGACCCAATAAGAAAAAAAGAATATCCATCCCCATGGATCATTTCAAAGAGCTCTCTAGCCAATAAGATACCTTTGAAGTGTAGATATGTGGGAAACTTGGCAGCACATTTGCGCACAGCAAGATTCCATAAACAGCACTATAATAGTGTAATTGTGATGTTGGACGAGGTATAAACATTGACCAGGATAACTCCACTACTCTTCATCAAAATAGTGCCATGGGATTAGCTACAGTCTTCAGAGCAAGATGGGGCCCTGAAGGATGGCATCTCCAACTGTGCAACACTCCTTCAGTACTGTACTGCAGTGTCTACCTTGACTTTTAGGCTCAAGTCCTGGAGCGGGACCTGAACCCAGAATCTTGTGACTTAGAGGCAAGTTTAGCATCAACTGACCCATGGCTGATAACATGAGGGAATTGAACTATCTCTCCTTTGCTCAGTGTTGCTGAATTCCCTGGTGTCCACTATCTTAGGGTTGCAGTGACCACAAACTTAACTGGACCAGTTGTATATATACTGTGGCTATAAGAACAGATCAGAGACTGAGAATTCTGCAATTATTAATCCATCTCCTGACTGCCTAACGTACAACTGCTTCTTGAAAACATTATGCCCCCTCGTGACAGGCATTTCCGCCCTGGGGAAAAGTCTCTGGCTATCCACTCTATCCATGCCTCTCATCACCTTGTAACCTCTATCATGTCACCTCTCTTCCTTCTTCACTCCAGTGAGGAAAGCCCTAGCTCCTTCAACCTTTCTTCATAAGACGTGCCCTCCAGTCCAGGCAGCATCCTGGTAAATCTCCTCTTCACCCTCTCCAAAGTGTCCACATCCTTCCTATAATGGGGCGACCAGAACTGGACTGTGCACTCTGGGGTAGTGAATTCCACAGATTCACCACCCTTTGAGAGAAGTAGGGTGGGATCCTCCGTCCCGCTAGACCTGTTTTCTGACGCGGTGCGCCCCACCGGCAGCGGGATCCTCCGTCCTGGCAGCCAACCAACGAGGTCTCCCATTGTAGCCTCCCTTACGCCGTCGGGAAATCCGCGGGCGTGAGTGCTCTGCCGGCGAAGGGGCGGGTCCTGCCGATAGAGAATCCTGCCTGCAATTTCTCCTCATCCATGTTTTAAATTTGCTACCCTTTATCCTAAAATTATGACCTCTCATTCTAGATTGTTCCACAAGAGGAAACATCCGCTCTACATCTACTTTGTCAGTACTTTTGCTAATAATAATAATCGTTATTGTCACAAGTAGGCTTACATTGCAATGAAGTTACTGTGAAAAGCCCGAGCCGCCACATTCCGGCGCCTGTTCGGGTACACAGAGGGAGAGTTCAGAATGCCATTTTATGTACCTCAATTAGATCTCCTCTCATTCTTCTAAACTTGGGATTGTAGGCTTAAACTGCTCAATCTCTCTTCATAAGACCAACCCCTCATCTCAGTGAACCTCCTCTGAACTGCCTCTGATGCAACTAAATACCTCCTCAAATAAGGAGACCAAAACTGTACACAGTACTCCAGGTGCAGTCTCACCAATGCTGTGTACAGTTGAGCAACACTTCCCTGCTTTTATATTCTATTCCATTAGCTATAAATGCTAAAATTCAATTCACCTTACTTATTACCTACTGTACCAGCATACTAGTTTTCTGCGACTCCTGCACGACGACACCCAGATCCCAGATAAGAAGTTGCCTTTCCATTTTTCCGACCAAAATGGACAACCTCACACTCATCCACATTAAACTCCATCTGCCAAATTTTTGCCCACTCACCTAACCTCTCTGTATCCATTTCTTACTTCCTCATTGCAACTTACTATCACACCTATTTTAGTGGCATCTGCAAATTTGGCTATAGTACCTTGTATCCCTACATTCAAGACGCTTTATTTACAATTTTCTGCAGTGCCCCTTCTGACTCTGCAATCAGTGCAGTGTTATCTGCCAATCTCTAGTTGTGGTTTGTGCTAACCCACAGATTACCCAGTTAACCCAGTTCTCCAACCTCAAAATATCTGAGAAAAGCTGTTCAGGTAAGACTGCTGGAGGAAGAGCTCCGACAACGAACCGAGTATGGAAGATAAAAAGGCCCATTCATTCCTACCCAAGAACATCCCAATCAGCCTGTTTAACATCGACATGAGCAGCTCTCCAATCCCATATACCCACCCTGTTCTCTCTTCTCTTAATTACGTGTATCTCCATCCTAAGTGTTCTCATGGGGCAGGATTCTCCGAAGCCGCGCCGGCTGGGAGAATCGGCGTTCGCGCCATTTTTTCCGCGCGATGCCGATCCGAGGTGTGGAGAATCCACGCCGGCGCTTTTGGCGCCGGTGCCGGTCGCTGCCCGCTATCCACGGCCGGGCCACCGATTCTCCAGCCCGGATGGGCCAAGCGGGCACGGCGTAAACGGCGTAGTCCCGCCGCCGCCGTCCACACCCGGTTGCTGCCGGCGGGTACTCGTCGTGAAGGCTTGGGGGGTGGCCTGTGGGGCGGGGGGGGGGCTACGCTCCCGGGGGGGGGGGGCTTCCGATGGGGTCTGGCCTGTGATCGGGGCTCACCGATCAGCGGGCCGGACTCTTCCCCTCCCTCCCGGGCCTACTTCCTTGCGCGACCGGCCCCAGAACCCCGGCGCCATGTTGGTGAGGGGCCGGAGCGCTCTGCGTGGCTACCGCGCAAGCGTCGGTTGGCACCGGCGCCACTGCGCATGTCATCGTTGGCGCCGGCGCAACTGCGGATCCCGCGGCGCCCAGTTCACGCCGGGATCTGCGGCTGGAGTGTCGCGAACCACTCCAGCGCCGTGCTGGCCCCTATTCGACGTGGGAGCGGCCTGTTCACGCCATCGTAAAACGCAACGGCGTTTGCGACGGCGTGGACACTCTGCCTCCATTTCGGAGAATCCCGCCCAGGGTGTCTGTTTCAATCACTGACCTTTTTATAAAATTGTTTTTTTTTGGTCTTGTCCATTTAATTTTATATCTGTGTTCCTTCATTGTCACCCATGATCACAGGAAACAGTCTGGTTTCTATCCTATTGCTCCCTAGTTCTAAATGTTCGTATAAATCATCCCATAGAATCTACAGTGCAGAAGGAGGCCATTCGGCCCATCGAGTCTGCACCAGCCCTTTGAAAGAGTACCCTACCTAAGCCCATACCTCCACCCTATCCCCACACCTCCACCCTATCCCCATAACCCCACCTAACCTTTTTTGGACACTAATGACAATTTAGCATAACCAATCTACCTAACCTGCACATCTTTGGACTGTGGAAGGAAACCGGAGCACCTGGAGGAAACCCACGCACACACGGAGAGAATGTGCAGACTCCGCACAGACAGTGACCCAAGTCGGGAATCGAACCTGGGACTCTGGAGCTGTGAAGCAACTGCGCTATCCACTGTGCTACCATGCTGCCCATCATCTCATAGCCAATGAAAATATCTCTAGATTTCTGAGTCTTTCTCCATATTTGTATTTCCTGAGACCAGCATCCTGGTGAATATGTGCTCTACCATCATCCTTCATCCATCTGTCTACCGCTCATCTTTGGACTGTGGTAGAGAACCGGAGCACCCGGAGGAAACCCATGCAGACACGGAGAATGTGCAAACTCCACACAGTCACCCAAGGTCAGATGAGGGGCTGGTGGGTGAGGGGCTGGTGGGTGAGGGGGTCGGTGAGTGAGAGACTGGTGGGTGAGGGGGTCGGTGGGTGAGGGGCTGGTGGGTAAGGTGGCAGGTGTATGGTAAGTGGGCAGGTGAGTTGAGTTGGATGCGGTAATCAGGTCGGGGTTGATATAGAAATCATAGAATCCCTGCAGTGCAGGAGGAGGCCATTTGACCCATCGAGTCCATGCTGACCCTCCAAATGAGCACCTTGCACCCGCCCTATCACCACAACCCCGCAGCCCCACTACCGTGCACACCCCTGGACACTAAGGGGCAATTTAGCATTGCCAACTCGCCTAACCTGCACATCTTTGGTCGGGTCAGGTTATGGGGTAGTTGGGTGGTGGGGGTATAGTTCGTGATTTGGGGGGGTAGTCGGGGTCAAGGGATGTGTTAGGAGTCAACATGAGTGATTGCGGGGGTTGGGGGGGGTCAGTTGTGTAGTTACCTACTTTGGTTCTGTCTTCACAAAAGAGGACACAAATCAGATACCAGAAATGTTGGAGAATGAAAGGTTTAGTGAGAGGGAAGAACTGAGGGAGATCAATATTAGTAGAGAAATGGTGCTGGAAAAATTGATGGGATTGAAGGCGGGTAAATCCCCAGGGCCTGAGAATCTGCATCCCAGAGAGCTTAAGGAGGTGGCTCTGGAAATAGTGGATGCATTGGTGGTCATCTTCCGGGATTCTATAGACTCTGGAACCGTCCCTGCAGATTGGAGGGTAGCTAATGTTCAATATTGAAAAAGGGAGGTAGAGAGAAAACGGAATTATAGACCAGTAAGCCTAACATCAGTAGTGGGAAAAATTCTTGAATCCATTGTCAAGGACATTATAATGGAACATTTAGAGAGCAGCGACTAGATCAGTCAGAGTAAGCATGAATTTATGAAGGAGAAATAATGCTTGACAAATCTATTGTAATTCTTTGAAGATGTAACTGGTACAGTTGACAAGGGGAGCCAGTCGATGTGGTATAGTTGGACTTTCAGAAGGTGTTTTGACAAAGTCCCGCATAAGAGATTATTGCGCAAGATTAAAGAGCATGGGATTGGGGGAAGTGTATTGAGGTGGATAGAGAACTGGTTGGCAAGAAGAAACAAAGAGTAGGAATTAATGGGTCCTTTTCAAATTGGCAGGCAGTGACTAGTGGGGCGCCACAGGGATCGGTGCTGGGACCCCAGCTATTCACAATGTATATTAATGATTTGGATGAGGGAGCAAAATGTAACATCTCAAATTTTGCAGATGATACCAAGTTGGGTGGGAGGGTGAACTGTGCCAAGGATACAGAGATTGATCTGGACAGGTTGGGCGAGTGGGCAAACCAATGGCAGATGCAGTACAATTTGGGTAAGTGTGAGGTTATTCACTTTGGAAGCAAAAACAGGAAGGCCGATTATTACCTTAACGGTTGTAAATTGGTAGAGGGGAGTGTGCAGCGGACCTGGGTGTCCTTATGCACCAATCGCTGAAGGTAAGCATGCAGGTCCAGCAGGCAGTAAAGAAGGCTAATGGTATGTTGACCTTCGATACGAGAGGTTTCGAGTACAGGAGCAGGAATGTGTTGGTGCAATTATACAGGGCCTTGGTGAGGCCACACCTGGAATATTGTGTGCAGCTTTGGTCTCCTTTTCTGAGGAAGGATGTTCTTGCTCTCGAGGGAGTGCAGCAAAGGTTTACCAGACTGATTCCGGGACTGTCATATGAGCAGAGATTGACTAGGTTAGGATTGTTCTCGCTGGAGTTTAGGAGAATGAGGGGGGGGGGGGATCTCATAGACTTCTAAAAGTCTAACAGGACTAGATAGGGTAGGTGCAGGGAAGATGTTCCCAATGGTAGGTGTGTCCAGAACCAGGGGTCACAGTCTGAGGATTCAGGGTAAACCATTTCAGACAGAGATGAGGTGACATTTCTTCACTCAAAGAGTGGTGAGCCTGTGGAATTCATTACCACAGGAAGTTGTTGATGCCAAAACATTGAATATATTCAAGAGGCGGCTGGATATAGCACTTGGGAAGAAAGCATGATTAGGCTATTCAGTTGGATGATCAGCCATGATCGCGATGAATAGCGCAGCAGGCTCGAAGGTCCAAAAAGCCTCCTCCTGCTCCTATCTTCTATGTATCTATGTACCTAGTCAGACTAGGGGCTGATTTCTCCGGTCCCCTTGCTGCGTGCTTCTCGGCAGCGGGAGGCGGTGCGCCATTCGCTGGTGGCAGGATTCTCTATTCCAGCCACTCAATGGACTTTCCCATTGAAGCCACCCCACGCCTCCGGGAAACCCGCGGGCGGGGGAGCAGTGCCAGCAGGACCAGAGAATCCTGCCGCTGGCAAACGGCCTAGGTTTTACTCTGTCTAAAGTTTCCTGGGTACCAATCCAGATGTGTACCGTGGAACTGTCTGAAGTCTCTCACTCTAGCTCAGAGTCTGAGACATTGGCAAAGGATTCAGGGGAGCAGGAGAATTACCCATCGGAAGTTGAAGCTTCCTGAGCAATTCCCACTTGGTCCACGCGTCAGAACCTTCACAGGGATCCCGACACACATTTTGGATCGACGATCCGGACACCGGAAGATTTGGGCTGATATTTTGAAAAGATTGCCTGATCAGAACATTGTTACATTGTTCCTGAAATTGTGAAAGCCAACTCACCTGACCGTTCAAAATTTTGAATTCAAATATGACTAAATATTGAAAGGAGAAACTATAACTGAGAGAGGAACTAAAGTACTTTCCCAAATACATTCAAAATGGCTTCACAGCCAATGCACTTAGAATTTCGTACCCCTTTTTGCCCCTTTGATGGCTGGTTATCTGGGGTACTGTCTCTTGAAGCTTTGTGGGTCCTTTCCATCTTTGGGAGCCTCTTTTTTCAGTGTATTTTGGTTTACGGTGAAGGATTGAAAGGAGAAGTTGTAATCAGGAACTGAGAGGCCTGTGTGATACGGTGCAAAGTAACGGTTTGCTTGAACAATTACAGTATTGGGAGAGATTCCCACTTTAGATCCCAGGGCCGAATATTGATAGAATTGATAGAATATTGATAGAGCTGAATCACCAGCGGAGTACCCCTCAGACAAGCTGGTCACTGTGATCAAGGCTTTCACAAGGGCCCTCTGAATTCTACCCCGATGTGATTGGTGGAGTTGGTGTAGCAGGGGCTGCTCTTTCAGTTTGAGAACAGTAAATAAATGTAGAGGGGCAAAGCTGTCCTCTGGCACACTCTTTTCACACTCCCCAGTAGCTCCCCAAAGGAGGACAATGGCCTAGAATGGCCCTCAATCCCTACTGTAGGCCAGTTGGGGCTGAAGGCCCCAATCTCAATGGAGGGTTGTTGTGGGAGACGAGCTTTTTGATCTTCATTGCTTTGATCTATCTCTCCCTGGAATCTCTGGGAATAATTTGAATCAAAATAACTAGGTGGGAGCCCTGGTGGGATTGGATACAACGTTGATTTTACACCCTGCGGGGAGCAGAAGGGGAAGTGAAGAGTGCAAATCTTCGCCAATGGTGTCAACGTGTTGGGAGTTTTGGCAGCGTGGTGTAGACAGGGAGCTGAGCTGACCACATGTGCAAGGGAAGTAGCATTGATCTCCAGGACTAGTGAAAGTGAGTTGGTCTGTGTAAGCACGGCATTCACTGCATGTAAGGTCCATCTCATTTTGATCTGAAGTGACACACCAACTGTCTCTTTATTATCTACACAGTGTGAATCCTCACCTTCCTGTATCTGCTAAATTCAGTTCCTCAAATCCCCTTCACGATATTGTTATCTATTACTCACCGAGGCTCCAGTCTGAAGCTATTCACTGGAAACGCCATAAGGGAATCTCACACCTCACAGATGAAATTTTAACCCTTTGTCGAACATAAAACCAGATTTGGGCAAGACTTTCGAAATGTTTTCTTTTGAAGAACAAAGTGGGGCAGATTTCTCTCTACCAGCTCTCTGGTGCAAGTGTGTGTGAATCACCTGAGCGCAGGGGGTAGAGAAACATGAGCAGCGAGCAGCAGTCCCCAGAGAATCATAGAATCCCGACAGTACAGCAGGAGGCCATTCGGCCCATCGAATCTGCACCAACCCTTGGAGAGAGCACCCTACCTCGCCCCATGACCTCACCCCCACCCTATCCCTATAACCCCACTTAATCGCTTGGTCACTAAGGGGCAATTTAGCATGGCTGGAGGAAACCCATGCAGACATGGGGAGAAAGTGCAGAATCCACACAGCCACCCGAGGTCAGTGTGACAGAGTCCCTCCCCAGATTACGACCATGTGTCCTGCATTCCTGAAATTCATCCTTAAACTGCGATAAAATGTAGCGCCTCGCACCAATGTGGCGAAACAGAGAAAGAATTGGCACCTGTGTTGCCAAAAAAGCCACGGATCCAAAATACACCCAATATCCCTGAGGGGGACAACAGAATGATAAACGGTTAAAAGGTTCAATCTTGGGGACAGGTTGTATTGTCGAGATTTGTATCCCCTTACGCATAGAAGATTGCTATCTGGGTGTTTACGATGATTTGATAGGGTAGATAGAATCCCTGGGTGGGATTCTCCGGACCCCCATTCGCTGGTGCGGGGGATGGGAAATTCTCCCTTCCCGCCGCTTGTCAATGGGATTTCCCATTGAAGCCACCCCACTCTGCCACGAAATCCCCTGCCGGGAGTGCACTGCCAGCGGGAAAAGGGAATCCCAACGGCTGGAGAATTCTGGCCCCTCTGTGTTGGAGTGAGGAGGGGATCTATAACAAGAGAGGAAAATTCTCAAATTAGAATTAGACCATTCCGGAATGATGTCAGGAAACACTTCCTCACAAATAAGGGGTGACAATCTGCTGAGGCTTGGGGTCAATGGGAAATTTCAGAATGATGACTTCTTGATTTCAGTTAGACATGGGGATGCCGAGTCAAATTGGGGTTAATGGAGTTAGGTACAGATCAGTCAGGATAAAATTGAATGCAGAATATGATTGAGGGGTGAGGCTCCTCCTCACCCTCCTGTTGAAAGTGTACCGAGGGATCCTGGGTATTCCAGTGTTGATGGGGCATCTTTCACACAAGAAACAACTCGCTGCTTGTAAGTGAGCTGATGACTACTTCAAGTGGAAACACAAAGGAACATAATGTTGATCTCAACATTATACAAATAAAAGGCACAACCCGAGTAAAGGCTGAACGGGCAAGAAACACAAGTTGAGAAAAGATCTACAAATGACCACAGCTGGGCAGTCCGTGCTCTCGCTGTGGGGCGGGGGGGGGGGAGGGCAGTCCATGCTCTCGCTGTGGGGGGGGGGGCAGTCCATGCTCTCGCTGTGGGGGTGGGGGGGGGGGGGCAGTCCATGCTCTCGCTGTGGGGGGGGGGGGGAGGGAAGCCCATGCTCTCGCTGTGGGGGTGGGGGGGAGGGCAGTCCATGCTCTCGCTGTGGGGGGGGGCAGTCCATGCTCTCGCTGTGGGGGGGGTGGGCAGTCCGTGCTCTCGCTGTGGGGGATGGGCAGTCCATGCTCTCGCTGTGGGGGGGGTGGGCAGTCCATGTTCTCACTGTGGGGGATGGGCAGTCCATGCTCTCGCTGTGGGGGGATGGGCAGTCCTTGCTCTCGCTGTGGGGGATGGGCAGTCCATGCTCTCGCTGTGGGGGGGGTGGGCAGTCCGTGCTCTCGCTGTGGGGGATGGGCAGTCCGTGCTCTCGCTGTGGGGGATGGGCAGTCCATGCTCTCACTGTGGGGGGGCGGGCAGTCCGTGCTCTCGCTGTGGGGGGGGGGGGGAGGGCAGTCCATGCTCTCGCTGTGGGGGGGGGCAGTCCGTGCTCTCGCTGTGGGGGGGGGGGGATGGGCAGTCCGTGCTCTCGCTGTGGGGGGGGGGGGGATGGGCAGTCCGTGCTCTCGCTGTGGGGGGGGGGCAGTCCGTGCTCTCGCTGTGGGGGGGGGCAGTCCATGTTCTCACTGTGGGGGATGGGCAGTCCGTGCTCTCACTGTGGGGGGGGGCAGTCCGTGCTCTCGCTGTGGGGGGGGGCAGTCCGTGCTCTCGCTGTGGGTGATGAGCAGTCTGTGCTCTCGCTGTGGGGGGGTGGGCAGTCCATGCTCTCGCTGTGGGGGGTGGGCAGTCCGTGCTCTCGCTGTGGGGGGGATGGGCAGTCCGTGCTCTCGCTGTGGGGGGTGGGCAGTCCATGCTCTCGCTGTGGGGGGATGGGCAGTCCGTGTTCTCGCTGTGGGGGATGGGCAGTCCGTGCTCTCGCTGTGGGGGGGATGGGCAGTCCATGCTCTCGCTGTGGGGGATGGGCAGTCCGTGTTCTCACTGTGGGGGATGGGCAGTCCATGTTCTCGCTGTGGGGGGGGCAGTCCGTGCTCTCGCTGTGGGGGGGTGGGCAGTCCATGCTCTCGCTGTGGGGGGGGGCAGTCCATGTTCTCACTGTGGGGGATGGGCAGTCCGTGCTCTCGCTGTGGGGGGTGGGCAGTCCGTGCTCTCGCTGTGGGGGGTGGGCAGTCCATGCTCTCGCTGTGGGGGGGGGCAGTCCGTGCTCTCGCTGTGGGGGGTGGGCAGTCCATGCTCTCGCTGTGGGGGGGGGCAGTCCATGCTCTCGCTGTGGGGGATGGGCAGTCCATGCTCTCGCTGTGGGGGGATGGGCAGTCCGTGCTCTCGCTGTGGGGGATGGGCAGTCCGTGCTCTCGCTGTGGGGGGTGGGCAGTCCGTGCTCTCGCTGTGGGGGATGGGCAGTCCGTGCTCTCGCTGTGGGGGGTGGGCAGTCCATGCTCTCGCTGTGGGGGGATGGGCAGTCCGTGTTCTCGCTGTGGGGGATGGGCAGTCCGTGCTCTCGCTGTGGGGGGGATGGGCAGTCCATGCTCTCGCTGTGGGGGGTGGGCAGTCCATGTTCTCACTGTGGGGGGGGGGGCAGTCCGTGCTCTCACTGTGGGGGGGGGGGGGCAGTCCGTGTTCTCGCTGTGGGGGATGGGCAGCCCGTGCTCTCGCTGTGGGGGGTGGGCAGTCCGTGCTCTCACTGTGGGGGATGGGCAGTCCGTGTTCTCGCTGTGGGGGATGGGCAGTCCGTGCTCTCACTGTGGGGGGGTGGGCAGTCCGTGTTCTCACTGTGGGGGATGGGCAGTCCGTGCTCTCGCTGTGGGGGGGGGCAGTCCGTGCTCTCGCTGTGGGGGATGGGCAGTCCGTGTCCTCGCTGTGGGGGATGGGCAGTCCGTGCTCTCGCTGTGGTGGGTGGGCAGTCCGTGTTCTCACTGTGGGGGATGGGCAGTCCGTGCTCTCGCTGTGGGGGGGGGGGGGCAGTCCGTGCTCTCGCTGTGGGGGATGGGCAGTCCGTGTTCTCGCTGTGGGGGATGGGCAGTCCAAGCTCTCGCTGTGGGGCGTGGGCAGTCCGTGCTCTCGCTGTGGGGGGGGGCAGTCCGTGCTCTCGCTGTGGGGGGGGGGCAGTCCATGCTCTCGCTGTGGGGGGGGGGGCAGTCCGTGCTCTCGCTGTGGGGGGGGGCAGTCCGTGCTCTCGCTGTGGGGGATGGGCAGTCCATGCTCTCGCTGTGGGGGATGGGCAGTCCGTGTTCTCACTGTGGGGGATGGGCAGTCCATGCTCTCGCTGTGGGGGATGGGCAGTCCGTGCTCTCGCTGTGGGGGATGGGCAGTCCATGCTCTCGCTGTGGGGGATGGGCAGTCCGTGTTCTCACTGTGGGGGATGGGCAGTCCATGTTTTCGCTGTGGGGGATGGGCAGTCCGTGTTCTCACTGTGGGGGATGGGCAGTCCATGTTCTCGCTGTGGGGGTTGGGCAGTCCGTGCTCTCGCTGTGGGGGATGGGCAGTCCATGCTCTCACTGTGGGGGATGGGCAGTCCGTGTTCTCACTGTGGGGGATGGGCAGTCCATGTTCTCGCTGTGGGGGATTGGCAGTCCGTGCTCTCGCTGTGGGGGATGGGCAGTCCGTGCTCTCGCTGTGGGGGATGGGCAGTCCATGCTCTCACTGTGGGGGATGGGCAGTCCGTGTTCTCACCGTGGGGGATGGGCAGTCCATGTTCTCGCTGTGGGGGATGGGCAGTCCGTGCTCTCGCTGTGGGGGATGGGCAGTCCATGTTCTCGCTGTGGGGGGTGGGCAGTCCATGTTCTCACTGTGGGGGGTGGGCAGTCCATGCTCTCGCTGTGGGGGATGGGCAGTCCGTGCTCTCGCTGTGGGGGGGGGGGGCAGTCCGTGTTCTCGCTGTGGGGGGTGGGCAGTCCATTTTCTCGCTGTGGGGGATGGGCAGTCCGTGCTCTCGCTGTGGGGGATGGGCAGTCCGTGCTCTCGCTGTGGGGGGGTGGGCAGTCCGTGTTCTCGCTGTGGGGGATGGGCAGTCCGTGCTCTCGCTGTGGGGGGGGGGGGGGCAGTCCATGTTCTCGCTGTGGAGGATGGGCAGTCCATGCTCTCACTGTGGGGGATGGGCAGTCCGTGTTCTCACTGTGGGGGATGGGCAGTCCGTGCTCTCGCTGTGGGGGATGGGCAGTCCGTGTTCTCACTGTGGGGGGGGGGCAGTCCGTGCTCTCGCTGTGGGGGATGGGCAGTCCGTGCTCTCGCTGTGGGGGGGATGGGCAGTCCGTGTTCTCGCTGTGGGGGATGGGCAGTCCATGTTCTCACTGTGGGGGGGATGGGCAGTCCGTGTTCTCACTGTGGGGGGTGGGCAGTCCATGCTCTCGCTGTGGGGGATGGGCAGTCCACGTTCTCACTGTGGGGGGATGGGCAGTCCGTGTTCTCGCTGTGGGGGATGGGCAGTCCATGTTCTCACTGTGGGGGGTGGGCAGTCCGTGTTCTCACTGTGGGGGGTGGGCAGTCCGTGCTCTCGCTGTGGGGGATGGGCAGTCCATGTTCTCACTGTGGGGGGATGGGCAGTCCGTGTTCTCACTGTGGGGGGGGGGGGGCAGTCCGTGCTCTCGCTGTGGGGGATGGGCAGTCCATGTTCTCACTGTGGGGGGATGGGCAGTCCGTGTTCTCACTGTGGGGGGGTGGGCAGTCCATGTTCTCACTGTGGGGGATGGGCAGTCCATGTTCTCACTGTGGGGGATGGGCAGTCCATGTTCTCACTGTGGGGGATGGGCAGTCCATGCTCTCACTGTGGGGGATGGGCAGTCCATGTTCTCACTGTGGGGGATGGGCAGTCCGTGCTCTCGCTGTGGGGGGATGGGCAGTCCATGTTCTCACTGTGGGGGATAGGCAGTCCGTGCTCTCGCTGTGGGGGGATGGGCAGTCCATGTTCTCACTGTGGGGGATGGGCAGTCCGTGTTCTCGCTGTGGGGGGATGGGCAGTCCATGTTCTCACTGTGGGGGATGGGCAGTCCATGTTCTCACTGTGGGGGATGGGCAGTCCATGCTCTCACTGTGGGGGATGGGCAGTCCATGTTCTCACTGTGGGGGATGGGCATTCCGTGCTCTCGCTGTGGGGGGATGGGCAGTCCATGTTCTCACTGTGGGGGATGGGCAGTCCGTGCTCTCGCTGTGGGGGGGGGGGCAGTCCGTGCTCTCGCTGTGGGGGATGGGCAGTCCGTGTTCTCGCTGTGGGGGATGGGCAGTCCTTGCTCTCGCTGTGGGGGATGGGCAGTCCGTGCTCTCGCTGTGGGGGGGGGGGCAGTCCATGTTCTCGCTGTGGGGGATGGGCAGTCCATGCTCTCGCTGTGGGGGGTGGGCAGTCCGTGCTCTCACTGTGGGGGGATGGGCAGTCCGTGCTCTCACTGTGGGGGGATGGGCAGTCCGTGCTCTCGCTGTGGGGGATGGGCAGTCCGTGCTCTCGCTGTGGGGGGGTGGGCAGTCCATGCTCTCGCTGTGGGGGATGGGCAGTCCGTGCTCTCGCTGTGGGGGATGGGCAGTCCGTGCTCTCACTGTGGGGGATGGGCAGTCCGTGCTCTCGCTGTGGGGGGGGGGCAGTCCGTGCTCTCGCTGTGGGGGGGTGGGCAGTCCGTGCTCTCGCTGTGGGGGATGGGCAGTCCATGCTCTCGCTGTGGGGGGATGGGCAGTCCGTGCTCTCGCTGTGGGGGGGGCAGTCCGTGTTCTCGCTGTGGGGGGTGGGCAGTCCGTGCTTTCGCTGTGGGGGGGTGGGCAGTCCGTGCTCTCGCTGTGGGGGGATGGGCAGTCCGTGCTCTCGCTGTGGGGGGGGGTGCAGTCCGTGTTCTCGCTGTGGGGGGTGGGCAGTCCGTGCTCTCGCTGTGGGGGGGTGGGCAGTCCGTGTTCTCGCTGTGGGGGGTGGGCAGTCCGTGCTCTCGCTGTGGGGGGGTGGGCAGTCCGTGCTCTCGCTGTGGGGGGGTGGGCAGTCCGTGTTCTCACTGTGGGGGGTGGGCAGTCCGTGCTCTCACTGTGGGGGGATGGGCAGTCCGTGCTCTCGCTGTGGGGGGATGGGCAGTCCGTGTTCTCACTGTGGGGGATGGGCAGTCCATGCTCTCGCTGTGGGGGATGGGCAGTCCATGCTCTCGCTGTGGGGGGATGGGCAGTCCGTGCTCTCGCTGTGGGGGATGGGCAGTCCGTGCTCTCGCTGTGGGGGGGGGGAGCAGTCCGTGCTCTCGCTGTGGGGGATGGGCAGTCCATGCTCTCGCTGTGGGGGATGGGCAGTCCGTGCTCTCGCTGTGGGGGATGGGCAGTCCATGCTCTCGCTGTGGGGGATGGGCAGTCCGTGTTCTCGCTGTGGGGGGTGGGCAGTCCATGCTCTCGCTGTGGGGGATGGGCAGTCCATGCTCTCGCTGTGGGGGGATGGGCAGTCCATGCTCTCGCTGTGGGGGGTGGGCAGTCCATGCTCTCGCTGTGGGGGATGGGCAGTCCGTGTTCTCACTGTGGGGGGGGGGGGCAGTCCATGCTCTCGCTGTGGGGGATGGGCAGTCCGTGTTCTCACTGTGGGGGGGGGCAGTCCGTGCTCTCGCTGTGGGGGGTGGGCAGTCCGTGCTCTTGCTGTGGGGGATGGGCAGTCCGTGCTCTCGCTGTGGGGGGTGGGCAGTCCGTGCTCTCGCTGTGGGGGGGGGGGGCAGTCCGTGCTCTCGCTGTGGGGGATGGGCAGTCCATGCTCTCGCTGTGGGGGGGGGGGGGCAGTCCGTGCTCTCGCTGTGGGGGATGGGCAGTCCGTGCTCTCGCTGTGGGGGATGGGCAGTCCGTGCTCTCACTGTGGGGGGGGGTGCAGTCCATGCTCTCGCTGTGGGGGGATGGGCAGTCCATGCTCTCGCTGTGGGGGGATGGGCAGTCCGTGCTCTCGCTGTGGGGGGGGGGGCAGACCGTGCTCTCGCTGTGGGGGATGGGCAGTCCGTGCTCTCGCTGTGGGGGGGGGGCAGTCCGTGCTCTCGCTGTGGGGGATGGGCAGTCCGTGCTCTCGCTGTGGGGGGTGGGCAGTCCGTGCTCTCGCTGTGGGGGATGGGCAGTCCATGCTCTCGCTGTGGGGGATGGGCAGTCCGTGCTCTCGCTGTGGGGGGGGGGGGGCAGTCCATGCTCTCGCTGTGGGGGATGGGCAGTCCATGTTCTCACTGTGGGGGATGGGCAGTCCATCCTCTCGCTGTGGGGGATGGGCAGTCCATGTTCTCACTGTGGGGGATGGGCAGTCCATGTTCTCACTGTGGGGGATGGGCAGTCCATGTTCTCGCTGTGGGGGATGGGCAGTCCGTGCTCTTGCTGTGGGGGATGGGCAGTCCATGCTCTCGCTGTAGGGGATGGGCAGTCCATGCACTCGCTGTGGGGGGGGGGGGGGGCAGTCCATGCTCTCGCTGTGGGTGATGGGCAGTCCATGTTCTCACTGTGGGGGATGGGCAGCCCATGCTCTCGCTGTGGGGGATGGACAGTCCCATACCCTGTGTGGGGGATGGACAGTCCGTACCCGGTGTGGGGGATGGACAGTCCCATACCCTGTGTGGGGGATGGGCTGTCCGTGCTCTCACTGTGGGGGATGGACAGTCCCATACCCTGTGTGGGGGATGGACAGTCCGTACCCGGTGTGGGGGATGGACAGTCCCATACCCTGTGTGGGGGATGGACAGTCCGTACCCGGTGTGGGGGATGGACAGTCCGTACCCGGTGTGGGGGATGGACAGTCCTGTACCCGGTGTGGGGGATGGACTGTCCTGTACCCGGTGTGGGGATGGTCAGTCCGTACCCGGTGTGGGGATGGACAGTCCGTACCCGGTGTGGGAGATGGACTGCCTGTACCCGGTGTGGGGGATGGACAGTCCCATACCCAGTGTGGGGGGTGGACAGTCCTGTGCCGGGCATGGGGGGTGGACAGTCCGTACCCGGTGTGGGGGATGGACAGCCGTGTGCCCGATGTGGGGCATGGACAGTCTCGTGCCCAGTGTGGGGGATGGGCCTTCCCATGCCCGGTGTGGGGGATGGACAACCCCATGCCCAGTGTGGGGGATGGACAACCCCATGCCCAGTGTGGGGAATGGACAACCCCATGCCCAGTGTGGGGGATGGACTGTCCCATGCCCGGTGTGGGGGATGGACAACTCCATGCCCAGTGTGGGGGATGGACAGTCCTGTGCCCAGTGTGGGGGATGGACAGTCCCACACCTGGTGTGGGGGCTGGAGTGTCCTATGCCCAGTGTGGGGGATGGACTGTCCCATGCCCGGTGTGGGGGATGGACTGTCCTATGCCCAGTGTGGTGGATGGACAGTCCTATGCCCGGTGTGGGGGCTGGACAGTCCCATGCCCAGTGTGGGGGCTGGACAGTCCTGTGTCCGGTGTGGGGAATGGACAGCCCTGTACCCAGTGTGGGGAATGGACTGTCCCATGCCCGGTGTGGGGGATGGACAGTCTATTCTCTTCTGGTGAGGGAGATGCACAGTCCAAGACTGTGGTCTGGGCAGTCTATGACCCGTGTGTGGAGCAGCGGCCGTACGAGGCCCTCCAGTCTGGGGGTTGGGCAGTATCACCACCAACCTCTCCTTTGGTGCGGGGTATGTGCAGTATGTACCCCCAGTTGAGGGATTGGCAGTACATGGCATTATCTGAGGGATGGGCAGTACATGGCATTATCTGAGGGATAGGCAGTACATGGCATTATCTGAGGGATGGGCAGTACATGGCATTATCTGAGGGATAGGCAGTACATGGCATTATCTGAGGGATTGGCAGTACATGGCATTATCTGAGGGATAGGCAGTACATGGCATTATCTGAGGGATTGGCAGTATGAAGGACCCCTGGTATGGGAGTTGGGCTGTACGAAGCACACTTTTGATGGGAAACATGTTCTCTTAAAGGTGTGAATAGATTCTATTGCCATGAGATATGAGGGAACGCCAGTCTACACGTTCTCCAATTGCTGTGGGCAACACGTCCTTCATTGGGTTATTTGAAAATAAAATATTGTTTGCTTATTATGAAGTAACCGGTCATCATATTAAATTGAATCAAGTTAAATTGGTGAATCATCTAGGTGCCCACTTCTGTGTGCGTGGCACTGAAATTATTCAGTGTGTAAATACAACCTGAACGTTACACCTGAATTCAGTCCCTCGCAGGATTCCTCACCATATCTCGGTCCTGTTATATTTACCCAATTCAGTTCCCATTCTCTTGGGTACCCCCACTGCATCCAACGCTGCTGATTGCAACAATGAAGATTACTCTTTCCCTTCCAGCCCAGTTACAACGTATCACTGGCCCTGAGCTTGTTGGCTGATTCTGTTCGCAGTGCTGGACAGACACAGCTCAATCAAGCTGCACTACACTTGTCCATGCTGAGTTGTGGTCTAGGTTGGTGCAGCAGGACAGTATCATGGCCCAGTAATAATCCCGAGGCAGGCCAGGACCTTGCACTGGTGACTGGGCTTCAGGCCTGGTCACCAGTCTCGATCTGCTCTGTCGAGATCCCTGAGGCAAAGATCTGACGGGAGCTAAATGGTCCTGATCTATCTTTGGATTCTCTTCAACCTGCTGCTGTTCGCCCCTTTGACATTCTCAAGGAGAATCCTGCCACAAGTTGCAGTTGTTTGTTAGGACTCTTTTTGCCAGCTCTGGTTGGAAGCGGTCCCGGAGATTTTACCGCATGGCATGGATCAGGTGACATCTACAACTGTTATTGCTTTTAATTTATAAAGCTTGAGTTCCAAACTCTTTGGTCATGTTCTGCACCATCAGTTACTGTGTGAGAAATTCTGGGAGTTAGCAGGTAATCAGTGTGGAGGCAGAGGGGGTTGGACACAACTCCTGAATGTCTGGCTCTGTGTCCCCCCCAGTACCAGGAAGGTGTGCACTGTCGACTGGGTGAAAGTACAGGGAGGTGCAGCCAGAACCCTTGGATTAATTTGTGAATGACCGTTCCTGCTGTCAATCAAAAAACTATTTTGTAATTTGGTGAATCAGCTTTATTTTCAAGAATATAACACCTTTGATTAGCGACACATGAATTATGCCAGGATTAACTGTTTGAATTCCGCCCAACCCACAATGATTAAAATCCTTAGACACTGCGGATGTTAATTAATGCTTGGGGGTGGGGGACATGAATATGTTGATGTAATGATGCAATGAGGCTGACGGCAAATGTAATATAGATTTATTTACAAGTGCTTACAAGGATCTGCATAATGCAACATCTCAATCCCAGTGCAACCCTAGCTGGGAGGACTTATCTCCCCAGGCCCTGCTCTGGGCTTGATTTTAACCTTTGCCCATAACGAGCCTCAAATGGTTGGCTTCCGCCCCCTACCTGGGGAGCTCGTACTCCACGAGTCCTACGGAGAGATCAATGAAGGCCCCCGCCGTGCTCCTTAGGGAGGTTATGGCAGTTGAGAAACTTGATCAACCTGTCCAAAACTGAATGAAAAATTCACTTTTAGACAACATGGAGATAAATTCAGCAGGCTAAGCAATGTAAACGGTGTGAGAAATGGGCAGATTCCAAGCCCAACACTGGGGAAAGCGAACTAACATTCAGAATAGGAACGGTCACATATGCAGATGGAAAAGCAGAAAAACTGAGAATAAAAGAGAATGCGAGAGAAATGGAAAGAATGACAGGGGAACAAATAATGGAGAATGAATGAAAAAATGAAAATCACTTATTGTCACAAGTACGCTTCAATGAAGTTACTGTGAAAAGCCCCTAGTCGCCACATTCCGGCGCCTGTTCGGGGAGGCTGTTACGGGAATTGAACCGTGCTGCTGGCCTGCCTTGGTCTGCTTTCAAAGCCAGCGATTTAGCCCAGTGTGCTAAACCAGCCCCTGCCTCAAGAATGGGATTTAAAAAATGAATGAGACAGACAACTGAGATGGAGAGAGACTAAGAGTGAGTCATTGAAAGAATGAAAAGGATTTATTTCAAGAAAAGACGCCTTGCGTTTCTATTGCACCTTTTGTGATCTCAGGATGTCCCAAAGATCTTTCAGCGAATGAATCTAGGAAATGGGCTGCCATTTTGTGCACAGCAAGCATGCACAAACATGAATGCAATAAATGACCAGGTAACATTTTCAATGATGTTGGTTGAGGACTAAATATTGCCTAGGACACAAGTGACATCTGCAATTCTTCAAAATAGTACCATATATATTCACCTGAGGGAGTTGACAGGTTCACCTGAAAGATGGTACTTCCGACAGTGCAGCACTCCCTCACAATTACACATGTGGCGTCAGGCCCATTCAATGCTCAAATCTCTGGAGTGGGATTTGAGCCCACCAGCTTTTGCCTCGTGGGTGCACGTGCTGCAAACTGAGCCATAACTAACACCTAAAGGCTGCGAGCAGGATACAGAAATAATGAGAGAGCGCCTTGGGTGGCATTATCAGTTTGGCAAGTGCATGGTGGCGACTATCATTTTTATTTGATGACTATTATTTCACTTGGGTGAACTGATGTTTGGTGTAAGGGAACGCAACACTCCGGACGGTGAATGTACACATTGAAATTGGTCTACCGTTCTCTCTGTAATGAAGTATCCAGTTATCTTAAGCAATGATTACAAAAACCATTCTTCAGAAATATTTAGGTGAATAACATTCCTGGGTCGGTTCTGAATTTGGTTTTCAGCTCCAGGCAGACTTTAACAAAGCCGAGGGAAAAAAAACAGTAAAGTAACTGGGCAGCACGTAGCACAA
The DNA here is from genome assembly GCF_047496885.1 of Scyliorhinus torazame. NCBI lineage: Eukaryota > Metazoa > Chordata > Chondrichthyes > Carcharhiniformes > Scyliorhinidae > Scyliorhinus > Scyliorhinus torazame. The sequence continues at coordinate 65,988,322 of NC_092718.1, forward strand.
GTGGATAGCACTGTGGCTTCACAGCGCCAGGTCCCAGGTTCGATTCCCTTCTGGGTCACTGTCTGTGTGGAGTCTGCACGTTCTCCCCGTGTCTCCCCGCGTTTCCTCTGGGTGCTCCGATTTCCTCCCACAGTCCAAAGATGTGCAGGTTAGGTGGATTGGCCATGATAAATTGCCCTTCGTGACCAAAAAGGTTAGGAGGGGTTATTGGGTTACGGGGATAGGGTGGAAGTGAGGGCTTAAGTGGGTTGGTGCAGACTTGATGGGCTGAATGGCCTCCTTCTGCGCTGTACGTTCTATGTTCTATGTGATGAGATTCATTCTTCTACTGACCTCTAATTCCTGGATCGGTAGGTTTTTTTTCAGGGTCCATCTCATCCGGAACCGGAACTTTCCCGTTTAAATCAATGCCATTGGTGCAAAGCGGATCAAAGGATATGGGATGGGGGGGAACAGGATCAGGCTATTGATTTGGTTGTTCAGCCATGATCATAATGAATGGCGGAGCAGGCTTGAAGGGCCGAATGGCCTCCTCCTGCTCCTATTTTCTATAATTATGTAAGGAGATGGGTTTGATGAAGTCGGGACTGCAGACTAATATTTCCTCCATAGAATTGATAGAATCCCTACAGTGCAGAAGGAGTCCATTCGGCCCTTCGAGTCTGTACCAACCCTCCGAAAGAGCACCCCACCTAGAGCACTTCCTACCCTATCCCCGTGACCCGATAATCCCAGTTAACCCGCACATAGAACATAGAACATAGAACAATACAGCGCAGTACAGGCCCTTCGGCCCACGATGTTGCACCGAAACAAAAGCCATCCAACCTACACTATGCCATTATCATCCATATGTTTATCCAATAAACTTTTAAATGCCCTCAATGTTGGCATAGATGCCCTCAATGTTGGCATAGTTTGGACATTAAGGGGCAATTTTGTTTTGCATGGCCAACCCACCTAACCTGCACATCTTTGGACTGTGGGAGGAAACCGGAGCACCCCGCTGCCAGCTGGCATTGAGTAAAATCAGCCAGATGTGACAGTGGAGCTGATGAGTGTGGTGTTGGGTGCTCTGGTGCACAGATGAGCCAACACAGTTGTATGTGGTACAACTCTATTTTATTTTAACTCTTATAATACAGTTCGTTCTGGATACTCTGCACGTGCTGTCTCCCTGAGTGTGTCGTGTAGCAGGTCTGTCCTGGTCCTCCTCTGCAGCTAATGCTGACCACCAGGTGTCGTGTTTGTGCTTTTATATCTTTCTGTGATTGGTTGTGGTGGTGTGTGTTCTGATTTGTCTGTTGGTGTGTCTATCATGATGTGTGTGTTTGACTATCGTGACATCCCCCCTTTTTACAAAGATATGTGCCTACGTGGTTATAAATATAATCGAGTCGTGAGTGCATCTAAGAGTGTGTGCGTGTGTTGTGTACAGCGTGTGTATATGACGTAACTATTTACATGGGGCGATGTCGGGTGCGTCACACTAACAAGGTTGTACCATAACAAAACATGAATGCGAGAAAAAAAAAACTTGAACAGTGGTCCGGTCAGACGATATCTGGAACGATAAACAACAACAGGTTATAATACAGAAGTGTTTGACTTTTTGAATGTATGAACAGCGTTATAAGTCCAGTCTAATGGGTGACCGCCTCAAGAATAGGCTGGTCCTCAAGCCGGTTCAGCTGTGGAGATTTGGGTTCACACTGGTTCACCTTGGACTGTTGGAGGTGATGCTGTTGCCGAAGTCTCTACTTTTCCATTTGTTGTACTTCGTGCAGTGCTTGGTTTTTCATTCGTGCAAATATAATATTCAACATCTTTGTTAGTGTTGCCTTGGCTGTGGTTTGGTTCTGGTGGCGATGGAAGGGGCATGATCCGTGGCATCTCCACGAAGTCATCCTTGGGAACCAGTGGAGGATCCGGCGTGTGCGTACGGTTCAGTTGCGAGCGTGGAAGGCGGCGCAAAGCTCGCTGATTGCGCCTACGCACCAATCCATCCGCCCTGCATGCCAGGAACAAGGTGGAGTCTTTTTTCTTTTTATGTTTGTGGTGGACGGCATCTTGTAGCCGATGGGTCGTTGCCATCGAAGTAGCACCATCACTAATATCATGCAAGGCGATGACTGTGCCAGATGTGGAAGTTGGCCGAGACCGTGCACGCTGGTTCCGGCCACCTGCTGTGCCGGAAGGGCGACTCCGCAGAGAAACGTCGAAGCATGTCACCTTGGGGAGAGAATTGTTGCTCGCATCAACGTCTGGCGATGGCGCGAATTGGTGTGTCCGTCTTGGACCGCCGGTGCTGGTCGCCACTGCCGACCCAGTGGGACTGCCACGCGATCCATTCCCTGTCGCCGTGGCATCCGCCGTCACCCTGAGCGTGCCATCACCGAGGCCGCGACACCGCCCGTCCGGAGCAAGGTCTGGCGTGCGCGAATCAGAGTCGGCGCTTGGCTGCTCCCCATCTGGAGTCCGGTCTGCCTTCCGTCGATGCTCCCCGTCCGGAGTCCCAACAGGTTCACTGGAGGCAGCCGAGATTCCCTGAAGCTGCACTTCTGGAGTCGGAACATGCAGGAATGCACCAACCAGTGGAGAGGCTCGAGCCATCGAGGGTGGAAGCGGTGCACCGCCACCGCAGTCGTCAGTGGTCCCACCGTGATCGTCGAGTGCCTCGGTACGCACTAGGCGAGGTCTGTCACCTTGCACCTTTTGCATGGGAAGTGGGATGCTGTCGTCACTCGTCTCACATCCCTTGGATAGATCCTCATTAGCAGCTTGCTGTTCACTAGGGTTGGGTAAATTGTCAGAGTTTTCATCTGGTGGTGCACACCATGTCGGTGGACTGTCATTGTCTTGCCGTTGTCCTTCATTTGGGCTTTTCTTCTTTGGAATTTTAAATCTTCCCCCAGACATTGCAGAACCTTGTTTATTACCCCCAAATTCTCCCATATGTATGGTCTCGAATATAGGATCCAATGTTTCTATCGACATTGTACTATTTTCCAAAGAACATTCCGTTTCACTTTTCTTCTCAGGTACCTCATATGTATCTTTGTCTAATGTACATGCCTTCATGGTCTCTGGGTCTGATTTTGCTGGGACTGGCATGGTCACAGTCTCTCTTTTACTGTTCTCAATTGCCCACATTATACTCCCCATACATAACTGCTTAATCACTGGGGTTAGTGTGGTACAATGGATAATCGGGTCGACCTTATCTGCATCTTCACCATTAGTGGAAAGCACACTTGGTTCACTTGAAACTGCTGCGGGTTTTAAATTTGTTATCTGGCTGCTCGATGTCGGTGTCCTCAGGATTCTTGCTCCAATGTTCTGCTCATTTATCAGTGGAGTGTGTATAGGTTCAATGCAATTAATGTTCCCCTCAAGGTTTGAAGAGTCATTACTGACTAACTGCTGGTCTCCGAAGTTGGGACTTTGCGGCGTTGTGTTGAAGGGAGACATTTGTCCCTGCTGTAGATATGATTCAGGTTGTGTTATTTCCATTACCTGAGGATCAATGTCTTGTCCATTTTTTTGATCCGTACTAAAACACTGGCAATTCTCAGTCTGCTCCTTGCAAGTTAAACATTCAATTAATTTCTTTAGCAAATCCTCAGCATCCTTCTGTGGCCGTGCAGCATTATTAATCTCTGTTCGGCTATAATGATCCTGAAGGTCAGCGCATAAACCTTTTTTCTTCGGGCTTGGAAGAGGCGATTCCTTTGGCTTGTCTTCAGTTGGGCTTGAACAGTCTTCAGCGCTGTGCCCTTCATTGTAGCATGAGAGACCGTCATGGTCATGCTGCTGTGTAGTGGAGCATGGTAGGCTGTTATAGCCTTCTTGCTGTTCACGTGAGCATGGCAGACTTGCATCGTCTGCCGCTGGTTGGTCAGGAGAGGTTGCTAGACCCTCATGGTCTTGTTCCTGCAAGGACCGCACATTGAAGTCTTGCGTTGCTTCTATCATGGAGGCTGTCCACGAGCTCTCTGTGGAGGCTTGTGACACTGGAGTCACTTCTTGTTCGTGCAAGGACTGCGCTCTGGAGTCTTGCGTTGCTTCTATCGTGGAGGCTGTCCACGAGCTCCCTGTGGAGGCTTGTGACTCTGGAGTCACTTCTTGTTCATGCAAGGACTGCGCTCTGGAGTCTTGCGTTGCTTCTATCGTGGAGGCTGTCCACGAGCTCTCTGTGGAGGCTTGTGACACTGGAGTCACTTCTTGTTCGTGCAAGGACTGCGCTCTGGAGTCTTGCGTTTCTGCAATTGTGGAGTCTGTCCACGAGCTTGCTATGGAGGCTTCTGACACTGGAGTCACTTCTGGTTCATGCGAGGACTGCGCTCTGGAGTCTTGCATGTCTTCTTTCATAGAGTCAGGAACGTTGAGCGGGACGTGGACCATGCTCTGTGTGGCAGCAGGGCGCTCTCCGTGTGCTTGCAGCGCTCCCTGTCTGTTAATGTCAGGCTGCAGCATCATCCGGTACTGATAAGTTGGGACGTCATATCTGCTGGATTGAAGATCCTCAAATCCGAAAAATGAATCCGCATCTGCGTCGGATTCAATGTGGGGGCCGCCAATGTGCAACACGAAAGGTTCGTCCGAGTCATAGTCGTATAGGACCACGGAGCTATCATTGGGCTCGCGAGGTCCGGAAACACTGTAAAGATCGTCATCGAAGTATTCGAGGTCGGAATCATCGGCTTGTGCGTAGGTAACTGCTTGTCGGAGGGTTCTTCGGAGGTCAAATTCATCTCCTGGGTCAATTTGCGGCAATGTGCTGTCATTCCAGGTGAGGGAAGGTTGTTTTACAGCTTTAACAGATTTTTGTTTTTTTGATTTGGGACGTTTCCCTTTTAAATTGGATTTGGGAGGTTTCCCCTTTAAATTGGTGCGGTCTGGGGCCTCTGACATCCTGACGCTCGGTATGTAGCACGTAGGAAGCGACTGCGCATGCTCAGATCGCTGTTCCTTTACCGATGGCCGGTTTCTTGACTGCGCATGCGCAGCATCTCGCGCATGCGCAAACTAAACTTCCGGTTCTGCGCACTGCTCGCGCAACTGTGCTAGCGTGATACCTTTAGCAAGATGGCCGCCGACCTCGACCCAGCCCTCTCTCAGGCCCGGGATTTCGGCCTCTGGGAATTCGGGCTCCGGGATCCCAGCCACGAGGTGAGTACTGCTGCTTTTCTTACCTTTACTTGCCGATTGGATTGCGTTTTCGTCACAGTACTTGGAGAATTTGTCCAGGACTGCCTGGTAATCGTACCTTTGCTGCCTCCTGAAGAACCTGAACCTTGTGAATATTTCTCTTGCCCTTGCACCGGCGATGGTGAGGAGAAATTCAATTTTTTCGCTATCATCCAGGTCTTGGAGTTCAGCTGCCACCAGGAACAATTCGAACACTTGCCGGAATCGCCGCCAGTTTTCGCGGAGATCGCCGTAGCACTGGAGCGGCTGCGGAACCGGGAGCTCTATCATTTTGCCTGGGCACTGCTGGTTGTCTGTGTACACTGAGGTATGCCGGCAGGTATCGATCCACTCCTGTACCATGTGGTGTTGGGTGCTCTGGTGCACAGATGAGCCAACACAGTTGTATGTGGTACAACTCTATTTTATTTTAACTCTTATAATACAGTTCGTTCTGGATACTCTGCACGTGCTGTCTCCCTGAGTGTGTCGTGTAGCAGGTCTGTCCTGGTCCTCCTCTGCAGCTAATACTGACCACCAGGTGTCGTGTTTGCGCTTTTATATCTTTCTGTAATTGGTTGTGGTGGTGTGTGTGTTCTGATTTGTCTGTTGGTGTGTCTATCATGATGTGTGTGTTTGAATATCATGACAATGAGATTTATCCCAGTGTATTTGTCTGGTATTCTGCAAATGGAAGGTTTGGATTTCACAGTGACAGGGCAATAGAGCTGAAAATGAGCACTGATGTGAAATAACTCCAATATTGAATCATTGTATGGTTGCAGCATAGTTGTGCCCATGCTGGATCAGCAGGCCACACTCTCCACTCTTTCCCTATAGCCCAGCAAGCTGTTTCTTCAGGGACTTACCAACGCTCTTTTGAGCCAGGGTTAGATCTAACTCCATCACACACTCGGGCAGTGTCTCAATCACTCACTGTGTGCAAAGGTTTTTCCTCATGTCATCACCTCCAATTTACTGAATTCAGATCTGTTCTCATTCCACCGGAAATTGGCCATCCTCCAGTTAATTATTTTCACTCTAAATTATTCCTTATCCTTTTCCATAACCTAATCCTTATGATAGTGAGATCGCTGTTCCTTAAAAGTTTCCCTGTTGGTTGACTTCCGGTTCCGGCGATGCCTAGCTAGCCGCACGTTTCGGCTGCTCCAGCTCCGACGGACCTTCGGGCTCTGTTAAGAGCCCCAACGGGAAACTTTTGGGCGACGCAACCCGGTGTGGAGTGAGTGCGTAGGGAGTCCCCCCCCCCCCCCCCCCAACGAAGGAGGAAAATATCGGCGGCGGCGGCTGCAGCGCGAGGAATCGTCGACGAAAGGGACAGAAAGGGAGAAGACACAAGATGGCGGCGGAGAAAGCTCAGGCGACATGGGGGCCCGAGCAAGACAAATTTTTGAGACGGTGTGTGGAGCTACTAAAGAGGGAGGTGCTGACCCCGATGCTACAGGCAATTGAGGGGCTCAAGGAGGCACAAAGGACCCAGGAGACAGAGCTCCGCGTGGTGGAGCAGAAGGTGACGGATAATGAGGACGAGATCCTGGGCCTGGCGGTCAAAACACAGACGCACGAGGCACTCCATAAAAAGTGTATTGAAAGGATCGAGGCCCTAGAAAACAGAGCACGAAGGAAGAACCTTCGGATACTGGGTCTCCCTGAGGGAGTGGAAGGAGCGGACTGTGGAGCTTATGTAAGTACGATGCTAAGCTCATTGATGGGTGCTGAGGCCCCTGCGGGCCCCTTGGAGGTGGAGTGGGCACATCGGATCCTGGCGAGAAGACCAAAAGCGGGAGAACCACCCAGGGCGACAATCGTGCGATTTCACCGCCTTAAAGATAGAGAAGAGGTCCTGAGATGGGCTAAAAAGGTGCGGAGTAGGAGATGGGAGAATGCAGTGGTACGGGTGTACCAGGATTGGAGTGCGGAGGTGGCGAGAAGGAGGGCGAGTTTTAACCGAGCCAAGGAGGTGTTACACAAAAAGAAGGTGAAGTTCGGGATGCTGCAGCCGGCACGACTATGGGTCACGTACCAGGAGAGACACCATTATTTCGATACGGCGGAGGAAGCATGGACCTTTATTAAAGAGGAGAAATTGGATCGGAACTGAGGGACCGATACTGCAGGGAATGTTATTGTTAATGTTATGGTTGATGTAAATAGAGAAGTAAATTGGGATGGGGGAGACACTAGGAAATATGGGCGCTGGTGAGGGGGGAAAGATGGGACATAGGCGGAGAATGAGGAGGGGGAGGGGAAAGGGAGCTGCGCCACAAGAGGCGGGTCAGATAAAGGGATGTTCCCGCGCCAGAAAGATTATGGCGGGGAGATAGGCGCAAGGCGGATGGGACTTCCCCACATGGGGGGGGGTCAAGGAGTGAGCAGGAGTAGCCGGGGTCAGTTGAAGTCAGCTGACTTACGGAAGTAATATGGGGGGAGCAATCACGCTAGAAAGGGATCGGGTGGGGGGGGGGGACAACTGGGTTGCTGCTGCGGAAATCAAAAAGGAAATGGCTAAAGAGTGGGTGGACGGGGATGGAATGCGACGCTTGGGGAGCGAGTGGGAGCGCGGAGGCGGGATATGGGACTGGCCTAGAGAAGGTGATGGCTAGTCGACACGGGAGGGGGGCAGGTAGCCCCCTAGTGAGGCTGATCACGTGGAATGTGAGAGGCCTGAATGGACCGATTAAAAGGGCCCGAGTGCTCGCGCACTTGAAAGGACTAAGGGCAGACGTGGCTATGCTCCAAGAGACGCACCTGAAGGTGGCGGACCAAGTTAGGTTAAGGAAAGGATGGGTGGGACAGGTGTTCCACTCAGGACTAGATGCAAAGAATAGAGGGGTGGCCATATTGGTGGGGAAACGGGTAGCATTTGAAGCAAAGAACATCGTAGCAGATAGCAGAGGTAGATATGTAATGGTGAGTGGCAGGCTGGAGGGAATGGAGGTCGTGTTGGTTAATGTATATGCCCCGAATTGGGACGATGCGGGATTTATGAGACGGATGCTGGGCGTATACCAGACCTGGAGGTAGGAAACTTGATATTGGGAGGGGACTTCAATACCGTGCTGGACCCGGGGCTAGATAGATCCAGCTCAAAGACCGGAAGAAGGCCGGCAGCGGCCAAGGTGCTCAAGGGGTTTATGGACCAAATGGGGGGAGTGGATCCATGGCGATTTCTTAGACCGAGGGCTAGGGAGTTCTCCTTCTTCTCCCATGTCCATAAAGTGTACTCCCGGATAGATTTTTTTGTTTTGGGAAGGTCGTTGATCTCAAGGGTGGAAGAAGCTGAGTATTCAGCCATAGCGGTTTCGGACCATGCCCCACACTGGGTGGACCTGGAACTAGGAGAGGAAAGGGAGCAGAGAGCACTCTGGCGATTAGATGTGGGATTGATGGCGGACGAGGAAGTGTGTGGAAGAGTGCGGGGGTGTATTGAGAGATACCTGGAGGTCAATGACGACGGGGAGGTCCGTGTGGGAGTGGTATGGGAAGCACTAAAAGCGGTGGTCAGAGGAGAGCTGATCGCCATTGGGGCCCACAAAGGGAAAACAGAGGCCAAGAAAAGGGAAAGATTACTGGGGGAGATTTTAAGGGTGGATAGGGAATTTGCAGAGACCCCGGAGGAGGGACTGTACAGGGAGAGGAGACGACTCCAGACGGAGTTTGACCTCCTGACCACCAGAAAGGCAGAGGTGCTGTGGAGGAAGGCACAGGGGAGGAGGTATGAATATGGGGAAAAGGCTAGTCACCTGCTGGCTCATCAGTTGCGAAAGAGGACAGCGGCGAGGGAGATAGGGGGAATTAGAGACGAAAAGGGAGCCACGGTGCGAAGAGCAGGGAAGATAAATGAGGTGTTCAATACCTTTTATGAGGGACTGTATAGGTCCCAACCCCCAGAGGGAGAGGAGGGGATGCAGCAGTTCCTGGATCAATTGAGGTTCCCGAGGGTGGAGGAGCAGGAGGTGGAAGGCCTGGGGGCACCGATTGGGGTGGACGAGGTTATTAAGGGGCTGGGGAACATGCAAGCAGGGAAGGCTCCGGGACCAGACGGGTTCCCGGTGGAATTTTATAGAAAATATGTGGACTTGTTGGCCCCGTTGTTGGTGAGGACGTTCAATGAGGCCAGGGAAGGAGGGACTTTACCCCCGACAATGTCGGAGGCGACGATATCGCTAATTTTGAAGAGGGATAAAGATCCGTTGCAGTGCGGGTCCTATAGACCTATTTCATTATTGAATGTGGACGCCAAATTGCTGGCAAAGGTACTGGCATCGAGGATAGAGGACTGTGTCCCGGGGGTGGTGCACGAAGACCAGACAGGGTTCGTAAAAGGGAGACAACTGAATGTTAACGTGCGACGACTATTAGGGGTGATAATGATGCCCCCAGTGGAGGGGGAGGCAGAGATAGTGGCGGCAATGGATGCAGAGAAGGCATTTGATAGGGTGGAGTGGGAGTATTTATGGGAGGTGTTAAGGAGGTTTGGGTTCGGGAACGGGTTTATTAGCTGGGTCAAACTTCTTTATGGGGCCCCAACGGCAAGTGTAGTCACGGGTCGGCAAAGATCGGAGTATTTCCGATTATATAGGGGAACAAGACAGGGATGCCCGCTGTCTCCACTGTTGTTCGCGTTGGCAATTGAACCTTTGGCCATGGCGTTGAGAGACTCCAGGAAATGGAGAGGGGTGATTAGAGGGGGAGAAGAACACCGAGTCTCGCTATACGCGGATGACCTACTGTTGTATGTGTCGGACCCAGCGGGGGGGATGATAGAGGTTATGCGGATGTTGAGGGAATTCGGAGATTTCTCGGGATATAGGCTTAACATGGGGAAGAGTGAACTATTTGTGATACACCCAGGGGACCAGAGTAGAGAGATAGAAGGCCTGCCTCTAAGGAAAGTGGAAAGAAACTTCCGATACCTGGGGATTCAGATCGCTAGGAGCTGGGGAACCTTGCACAGACTTAATCTGACACGATTTGTAGAACAAATGGAGGAGGACTTCAAGAGGTGGGACATGCAGCCTCTGTCGTTGGCGGGCAGAGTGCAGGCAATTAAGCTGATGGTCCTCCCGAGGTTCTTATTTGTATTTCAATGTCTCCCTATACTAATCACTGAGACCTTTTTCAAAAAAATAGACAGGAGCATCACGAGATTTGTGTGGGCAGGGAAAGTCCCGAGTGTAAGGAGGGGGTTCTTACAACGTAGCAGGGACAGAGGAGGATTGGCGCTACCGAATTTGGGCGACTACTATTGGGCCGCCAATGTGGCGATGATTCGTAAATGGATGATGGAGGGAGAGGGAGCGGCGTGGAAAAGACTGGAGAGAAAGTCCTGTAAAGGGACGAGCTTAGAAGCGCTGGTGACGGCGCCGCTACCGTTCTCACCAAAAAGGTTTACCACGAACCCGGTGGTGGCGGCAACATTGAATATCTGGGGACAATGGAGGCGACAGGGAGGTGTGCGGGGAGCCCTGGTGGGGTCCCCAATCAGGAACAACCATAGGTTTGCCCCAGGAAGAATGGATGGAGGATTTCAGAGCTGGCACCAGTTGGGAATTAGGAGGGTGGGAGATTTATTTATAGATGGAACGTTTGCGAGCTTGGGAGCATTGGAGGAAAAGTATAAGTTGCCCCGGGGAAATTTCCTTAGATATATGCAGGTGAGGGCGTTCACTAGACAACAGGTGAGGGAATTTCCGCTGCTCCCGGTACAGGGGATTCAGGACAGAGTGCTTTCGGGGGTGTGGGTCGGAGAGGGCAAGGTGTCAGAGATATACCGAGAGATGAGGGAAGAGTGGGAGGAGTTGGTGGGCGAACTAAAAGGAAAGTGGGAAGAAGAGCTAGGGGAGGAGATAGAGGAAGGTATGTGGGCTGATGCCCTAAGCAGGGTAAACTCCTCTTCCTCTTGCGCCAGGCTTTGCCTGATTCAATTCAAGGTGCTACATAGAGCACACATAACGGGAGCAAGACTGAGCAGGTTCTTTGGAGTGGAGGACAAGTGTGGGAGGTGCGGCGGAAGCCCGGCAAACCACGCACATATGTTTTGGTCGTGCCCGGCACTGGAGGGGTATTGGAAGGGAGTGACGGGAGTGATTTCTAAGGTGGTGAAGGCCCTGGTCAAACCAGGCTGGGGGTTAGCTCTATTTGGAGTTGCGGATGAGCCGGGAGTGCAGGAGGCGAAAGAGGCCGACGTTGTGGCCTTTGCGTCCCTAGTAGCCCGGCGTAGGATTCTACTCATGTGGAAGGAGGCAAAACCCCCCGGACTGGAGGCCTGGGTAAACGATATGGCGGGGTTCATAAAACTGGAGCGGATAAAGTTTGCCCTGAGAGGATCGGCTCAAGGGTTCACCAGGCGGTGGCAGCCATTCCTCTACTACCTAGAGGAACGTTAGAGGGAAGACAGATGACCAGCAGCAGCAACCCAGGGGGGAGGGGGAGGGGGGGTGGGGTGGAAGTTTTAGTTTATGTTAAATGACTATGTTGTTTAGCCATTTGTTTATTGTTAAACTTTCTTTACTGTTATGTTTGTTCTGTAAGGGGAAAGCATTTTGTTCGAAAAAATTTCAATAAAACATATTTATTTTTAAAAAGTTTCCCTGTTGATATTTGACGCAGCTAATTTCCCAGAACCAGATCCCTGTTGGGTTGGGAGCGGGGACAGTGGTGTCAACACCCTATCGACAGAAAGCAGCAGCTAATCAGCTCACATTGTTTCTCTACTTCTTAAACTTTATTGGATTAACTTTCATTTTACGTGTTTTTACGTCTTCTGTTGAATGTTTCTGCTGTACGAGTGCTGATTCCCAAAAAAATAAATGTTACACACTGTAGCGCACAAAGACTCCATGAGACGAATATAGTGAAGTCGATGAGGCTTTATTAAGCGTGTCTGTTCCCCCGCAGCTCGATAGTAAACTGGCCTGCGGGGGAAGACACCGGCTTCTTATACTCCGCCTTCAGGGCAGAGCTTGAGGTCAACGGCCAACCAGGACCCGGGATCTGTCAGCCAATGACATTAGGGCTTCCAGTCCCACATGACCCCCAATACATACTACCACACACACCCTCCTATAATGGCAGTGTTCATTGTTTAATCTGTCTGGCCGTGACGGTCAAATACAGGTTCCTCTGTCCAGCAGGAAGGGTGGGTAACATCCAGAATCTGTGAGTGGAAAATACAGGACGGTGGTGGTCCCTCCCATGGCAATAGCCTCTCATGCTCAGCCCCACTCATGGCGACCGGTTCCACAGTCGGAGTTGGGGTTGGGGGTGAGGCTTGCCGCTGTCGGGGACAGAGGTGGGGGAACTCTCTGAGCGTCATGGGGTGCTTGTAGTTCAATTTTGTTTTATTCTGTGTTTCGTTTTCACTCCTTTACTCTTTAGCGTTGTCTCAGCTTTTGTGTCCGGCTTATTGAACTTTATTTTGAGTGTAACGACAATCCTGTATTTTTGGGACCCCCCCCTGTCATTTGGGGGCTGTGTGCCAGGGCACAGTGTGTTCGCCACCGGGCACTATCCTGCATTGGTCTGGCTAGTGCTGTTACCAAGGCTCGACGGTGGATAGATTGGGCTGCGAGCTCTACGACGTTACTTTGGAGCTGAACTCCACCATGCACCTTTGCCAGTGAATGGAAACTGTCTTAGCAAACCTGCCAATGCTCCAAGCATTTCAATACATAGTTCATCAGCAGTCTCCTGTAGTCTGCCCAACACAGTCCCCATCATATCCTGAATCATAGACTGATATGGCACATTCGATCCATCACATCTGTGCCAGCTGTCTGTCAGAGCCTCCCAGTTAGTCCCACCGATATACCCCTTCTCTAATCGTGCACCTATTTCCTCGCTGAAATAAATCCCCTGAATCTGCTTCCACAACCCCCCCCCCCCGCGGCCAGCTAGCACTTTCCAGAGCAAAGGGACACACCACACTAGTCACAATTCTCATCTGTCCAAGACATTTGCCAATTATTTGACGTCTCTGGACAAAAAGCAAACATTCAGCCACTGGGCTGGGACTCAGCAGTACAGCGGACCAGGGAACTCGTATTGTATCTGTACCCCAGCCGCAGATTCAACATCCTCGTGCAGTCGAGACCATCGTGGATATTATGCAGTCTGACTGCTGATGTAGCCTGGCAGTCTCGGAAATACAGGGCAGTGTTTGACTCTGATCAGAGAGATGACAAGGTCATTCTGATAAATAATAGATTGCAATAAGGGAAAGAGATAAGAGGAACATAAATCATCCGGACACATTACGAAGCAGGTGGAGAGTTTGCTTCAAAATATCTTTCTCAATACCTGAAATCTGAATCAATTCTATTCCTCGCCACGTAAGTACCGTACCATGTTTCGGCTTCCTTTCAATCTTTTGCAGCTGTTTTCTGTTTCCAGGTTTGTCTTCCTTAAGATTACCCAATTATTTGTCTTGAAGATACACACTGAGAGTCACGTGCTGTATTTTCTAAAGTTGCACTGGTTTTTCTGAACCTTCTTTATCTTTCTCTCCGTTCTCCTGCCCGATTGGTGAACTGTAAATCTTATATGTGTGCGGGTGTTTTTCACAGTTACAGCAGGGCCCCTGTTGGGGTGGACAGGGGTGGAAGGATGAATAATTAATAGGTATTACTGCCACAGATGGTTGAGAGTTATGGCCACAATCTCTTTCCAGAAAAATGTTTTCGACAGTGACATGTTTACTGTTCAAAGAGTCCCTACAGTGCAGAAGGAGGCCATTCAACCCACCCTCCGAAAGAGCATTCCACCTAGGCCCACTCCTCTGCCCTGTCCCTGTAACTCCGCGCATTGATCATGGCCAATCCACCTAACCTGTACGTCTTGGGACTGTGGGAGGAAACGGGAGCACCCGGAGGAAACCCACCCAGACACGGGAAGAAAGTGCAAACTCTACACAGTCACCCAAGGCCAGAGTCGAACCCGGGCCTCTGGTGCTGTGAGGCAGCACTGCTAGCCACTGTGCCACCGTGAAAGTGATCTCATCTGCAGCCTCTAGAAAGTCTATTCAAAGTATCATCTTGCATCATTGACTTTGTCTATATATGTGGTTGTGGAACCCACCTCTTCATTCACCTGAGGAAGGAGCTGCACTCCGAAAGCTAGTGATTCAAAACAAAGCTGTTGGACTTTAATCTGGTGCTGTAAGACTTCTTACTGTGCCCACCCCAGTCCAACTCCAGCATCTCCACATCTAGAAAGTCTGTCAGTAGGCCAAGTCTGAAGGTTTGTGATATGGATGTAAAAGTTATCCCTTTAAAGTGTTTTTCACACAGTGAATTTCATTATCCTTCAAAGTATATGTGTGCATGGCTATAAGGCTGGAAGCTTTGAAGTGGATTGTTTACATTCAATTTTACACTCCATTGCCTGCTGAAAATTTCTTGATTGACAGGTCAAGGCAGTTTCAAAGGGGAGATTCAGAATGTTTATTTTTATAGCTCTGCAGGGATCCATAAACTCAGGGTAGCAGGTGTTTTCCTGACGGTAGGTTTTTAAAATCAGTCTGCCTGTTGGTTCCCATGTGCTTCCTAGAAAATGCAGAGGCAGCTCCCACAGCCGCCCAACATAAATCCTGATTTTGGCCCGATGTGGGATTCTCCACTCCATCACGAATCCTGCGTCTAGCAACCGGCGAATCCTGGCCTAGGTCCTGAGGCGGGGACGGGAACGTGGATTAATTCATTCTGCGGAGACCAGCGGGAAAATACACTCAATCTTCTGACCCTGACCTCAATAATTATGGAACCTGTGTTTCGCGCCGTATTTTGTGGCGGAATGGGCCTGATGGCGTGCAGTGCGTCATCCTATCCAGATGCCGTATTGAAAAGATGCCCAACATCACCCTCCTCGCAATGAAGAAGGAAGATAGATCATCTGAGAAAGAAGATGGGAGAGTTGGGAGGTTACGGAGTGGCAGGAGGTTACGGAGTGGTAGGAGGTTACTGAGTGGCAGGAGGTTACAGAGGAAGGAGGTGCACTGAGGGAATTTGAAATATAGGACACGAATTGTGAAGTCAAGACCACTATCGGTCAGCGAAATGATGGGATGAGCAGGATTTGGTGCAAGTTAGGACATGGGCTCAAGTTTGAGGAGGCCAGAAGGTGTGAGGCCAGCCAGGCGACCATTGTGAAAGTCCAGTCTGGAGGTAACATAGTGGTGGATAAGTCAAAGAGCTAATGCAAGATTGGAGGTGGGAAATGTTACAGAGGTAGAAAGAGGCAGTCTTTGTGATTGTGGAGATGTAGAACACCAGGGTTAAAAACAGTGTGGTTCATCCTTTGACATTTTCCAGGGAGAGGGATAGATTCAGTGGATTGGGAACTACGATTGTGGTGGGGACCAAAGGCTTCCGTATTCTCATTATTTATTTAGAGGAAATTTCTGGCCATCCAATACAGAAAAATAGCGTGACAGATTTGTGACAGTGCAGAGTTTGAGAGAGGTGCCCACTGAGACACTTACACTTCATTACAGGTAACTCTCTCAGTTCTGGTTGGATTTAAATCCGAACCTGCAGTGATGAAAATACAAATGTGTCACAGCCTGCAAGCCATGTTGCTAAACACAGAAAAGGAATAAATTATTCATTATATCATAGAGTCTGACATCATAAGCTGTAACGGACAACATGATTTTGATGATCTGAACAATGCCTTTATTTACAGAGATGGTTCCTGAGACTATGGGAAGCAAGCAGTCAGAGCTGAAGAGCCTGTCTTTGGGTCAGTGCCCAGCCCTGGAGAACATTGAGGCAGCGTACAGAGCGGGAGAGCTGGAAAGAGCCCAGCAGCTCACCAGGTTGTGTTTGGAGACAAACTGCAAAGTGGAGAAGGTGAGAATTTAAACTAGTCCTTAAATGAAGCTGAAAATTGATTCATAGCATCCCTACGGTGCAGAAGGAGGCCATTCGGCCCATCGAGTCTGTACCAACCCTCTGAAAGAGCACTCTACCCATGTCCATTCCCCCGTCCACCCCACCCTACCACCATGGCTTAACCTGCACATCAAGGGGCAATTTAGCATGGCCAGTCCACCCAACCTCATAGAAGGAGGCCATTCAGCCCATTGAAGAGGGGCTGGTTTAGCACAGGGCTAAATCACTGGCTTTGAAAGCAGACCAAGGCAGGTCAGCAGCACGGTTCAATTCCAGTACCAGCCTCCCCGAACAGATGCCGGAATGTGGTGACTAGGGGCTTTCCACAGTAACTTCATTTGAAGCCTACTTGTGACAATAAGCGATTTTCATTTAATTTCATTTCTATCTGCACCAACCCTTGGAAAGAGCACCCTACTTAGGCCCACGCCCCCACCCCATCCCGTCATCCCACCTAACCTTTTGACACAAAGGGCAGTTTAGCATGGCCAGTCCACCTAATTGCACATCTTTGAATTGTTGGAGGTAATCGAGCACCCGGAGGAACCCCACGCAGACACGGGGCCAACATGCAAACGCCACACGGTTACCCGAGGATGGAATTGAACCAGGGTTCCTAACGCTGTGAGGCAGCAGTGCTAAATACTGTGCCACCGTGATGGCCAATGGGTGTCTGCTGTGACCGCTGGAGGGGGAATAATGTAGCAAGACTCTGAGAAGAAGCATAAATCTCCCGCATGGCTGACCTGTGCCCATCAGGGAGAAATTGGCTATTCTTGGGGGGGGAAAAGGGCGTGGGAATGATGCACCTGGATAGCTCTTTGAAAGAACTGGAATCAGTTTGGTGGGCCAAGTGGTCTCATGTTGTATGATTTCCCCAGTTTCCTATTTACACTTTCCATAGCATCAGGTTTATGATCATGTTCTATACTATATATATGTACAGTATTATGTGGTAACAAAGCGATTATATTCCTGGTTGGTAATCCATGAGGCTGTTTTGATGATCTGGGGATATTGGGAAGAATATTAACCTGTGAGTGCGGAGTGCAGGTGTTCACTTCCACCTATAATTGGTGGTTGTTTGGGTGTGGAATAGAAACAGCCACCACAGAATTTGTAACTAGGCAGTGTGGTAGTGGGCCCCTTTATATTGGGGGGGGGGGGTTCCTTGGGGAGTCATGTGACCCATTCGACCAGTCAGGCCGGAGCGTGCAAATCCTGGGGCTGAGTGCGGGTTTTCTTTGCCAGTTTGGAGTTTGGAGCCATGGAGTAAGGTAGCCTTTACGCCACTCTCTGGAAATAGTTACTGCCTTAATAAACTGTTTATTCGTTGATCTACTTGGTGGTCGCCTGCCTTGCAGGACGCTACAATAATGAAATGTAAATATAATCCAGCATCTCAGTTTCCTGAGCTGTGTGAAACTCACCTGGTTTAAGAAGGTGAGGGTACAGTGGGGACAGAGGCTCTGTGAAACAAACAGGTTGCAAAGCCTTTAAAAACTGGAGGATGGCAGCTTCTCTTTGTCTATGTGAAAGGTATTTGCTGACAGAATTTGTTCTGAGAGTCTGTTTTTGCTGCTTTTGAGATGATTCCCAATCTTTTTCGACATCAGTCAGCTCGATCTGCATCCCCCAGCTTTCAGCTCCCACTGCAGCAAGGGAGCTGGACAAGAGAGAGGACACCAAAATCAGCTGCCGCCTTTTCCACCCCCCCCCCCCCCCCCCCCCCCCCCCAACCCCCAGCACACATCAATAACATCGCTGAGCAACGTTGCCTCAGGAGACTCAGGTTTGCTCAGCAGCTCATAGAATCCCTACTGTGCACAACCCCCCTCCCAACCATCCGGATTGTAACATGGAACGTACGGGGCCACAATGGGCTGGTGAGATCCAGGGTCCTCGCCCATCTCCAGAGTCTGAGGGTGGATGCAACCTTCCTCCGGGAGACACACCGAAGAGAGAAGGACCGATTGTGGGTGAGGAAAAGCTAAGTGGGACAAACGTTTCATTCATATTTCGACACCAGGACAAGGGGTGTGGTCATACTAACCGACAGGACAGTTTCATTCGCGGTGATAAGCGCAGTGGCGGACCGGAGGTGGGGGGTGGGGGTGCGGGGGGGGGGGAACGATACATTATGGTCAGTGGGACCTTGGAAGTCTTGGTAAATACATACGCCCCAAACTGGGACGATGCTGAACTTATCAAAAAAGCGATGGCCAAAATCCCAGACCTTGACACTCATCAACTTATCATGGTGGGCGGGGGGGTGCAAAAGGGGTAGTGCATGTTAGGGACAGAAATGGTAGGATGGTAGCAGACCCAAATGCGGTTAACAAGGCCGTTGCACACTTCCACCAAGGGCTATACACCTTTCAACCCCCAGAGGGGGTCTCGTGGATGGAACAGTTGCTCGTCAGACTGGATATAACGGTGTTGGGAGAGGACAGGAAACAAGGGCTGGAAGCACCGCTAGAGCTGGGCGAAATCGTGGAATGCATTAATTCCAGGAAAACGCCGGGCCCAGGTAGGTCTGCAGTAGACCTTTACACATAATTCTCAGCAGCGCTGGCCCTGCACTTGCAGGAGATGTTCAACAACTCACTGTCAAGGAGGCCCTGCCACTAATGCTGGCTCAGGCCTCAATCTCACTGATCCCAAAAAGGACAAAGAGCCGACAAGAGTGTGGATCTTATAGACCCATCTCCCTCTTAAACACTGGCGAAAGCACTGGCAAGGCGCCTGGAGAGCTGCCTGCCAGAAGTGATCACAGAAGATCAGACCGGGTTTGTCAAGGGCAGACAGTCAACAGCAAACATCAGGTGCCTGCTGAATATAATAATGATCCCATGCGGGGAGAGGGCACCAGAGGTGATCGTCTCCCTGGACACTGAAAAAGACTTTGATTGAGTAGAATGGAGGAATCTCATGGAGGTACATTGAATGGTTTGGGTTTGGAACAGGGTTCACCGTATGGGTGAAGTTCCTGTACAACGCTCTTATGGCGAGCTTATGGACAAACGCCATCAGCTCCAAATACTTTCGGCTGCACAGGGGAACGAGGCAGGGATGCCCACTATCCCTACTCCTGTTCACATTAACAATCAAGTCACTGGCCATCGCCCTTAGATTGGCAGAGTGGTGGATGGGTATTCGGAGAGGGAGCAGACAGCATAGAGTCTCACTCTATGCAGACAACCTGCTCCTCTACATGTCGAACCCTCTAGCCAGCATGGGACAGATAACAGGACTTGTCTTGTCAGGGTGTTCGACACCCTCTCAGGTTACAATCTCCACCTGGGAAAGAGCAAAATCTCCCCATGAATCCCCGGGAATGAGGAGTGGAGCTGGAAGAACTACCATTTAAAGTGACCCAAAACAAGTTCAGGTACCTGGGAATCCAAGTGGCCCACACCTGGACAAGCCTCCAGCCTGGTGGAGGAGGTGAAGAGGGACCTGCAACGATGGGACTCACTCCCTCTTTCGTGAGGGGAAGGGTACAGACGTTCAAAATGAATGTGCTGCCTAGGTTCCTCTTCGTATTCAAATCACTCCCAATCTTCATCCCAAATTCACCAGTCGACAAGTTAACCATGGCCTTCATCTGGGGGGGGATGACCATCTTACAGTGGGGGCAACACGTGGGAGGCCTAGCCGTACTGAACCTCCTACTCTAGCACTGGGCAGCAAACGCGGAGAGGATGAGGGAGTGGCTGAGGGAACCGGAGGTGGACTGGGCCTGATTGGAGGAGGCCTCCTGCACGGAGACCTCTCTCTGAGCGCTGGCCACCGCACCACTCCCAGCCCCTCTCCCGCATACACAATTCAGGAGTCCGGTGGTAGTGGCCATACTAAGGACATGGAACCCTTTCAGGCGCCATTTCAAGTTTGGCGAGATGTCCATAGAGGCCCCCATTTGCAACAACCACAGGTTCACACCGGCTGGGACAGGGGACACTGAGAGCAAAGGACATGTACATGGACGACAGACTGACAACCCTGGAGGAACTCACAGAGCGGTTTCAATTCCCGAAAGGGAACGAGCTCAGGTACCTGCAGCTGTGTGACTTGGTCGGAAAGGAGACAAAAACATTCCCCCCAGAGACCCGGACACACATTCCTGGATACAATGGTAGAGCTGGACTGATTAGGGGATGACAAATGTGGCGATATCTACGGACGATTCATAGAAAAGGTCAGGACCCCACTGAACGAGACCAGATGAAAATGGGGGGAGGAAATGGGGATGGAGATAGGGGGAGGACTCTGGATCGAGGTGCTGCGCAGGATCAACTCCACCTCCTCTTTCACCAGGTTAAGCCTGATGCAGCTCAAGGTGTTGCACAGAGTGCACTTTACTAAGACACACATGAGCAGGTTCTTCCTGGAGGTGGAGGATAGGTGCGAGCGGTATCAGGGAGGCCTGGCCAATCACACCCACATGTTCTGGTCTTGCCCCAGACTCTGGGAGTTCTGGACAACCTTTTTCGAGGTTATGTTCAGGGTCCTGGGGGTTGAGATGGCGCCGTGCCCATCTGTGGCGGTCTTCGGGGTGTCAGAGCTCCCAGAGCCCTGGACAGGGAACGGAGCAGACACCCAGTCCTTCGCCTCGCTGATCACCAGGTGGAGACGTCTGCTGGGCTGGAGGTCGGTAGCGCCACCCAGCGCCTTAAGAGTGGTTCTGAGACCTGGCCGACTTCCTGAAACTGGAAAAAATAAAATTCTCAGTAAGGGGATCAGAAGAGAAATTCCTGCTACAGCAAGAGAGGGGGTGGGGGAGGGTAGAAAGGGGAACAGAGGGGTGAAGGGAGACCATGGATGGGAGCATAATGATAAGGAAAGGAAGGGCTTTAGATTAGCTTCAGCAGGTCAGGTTTGGGTTGAAGGAACAAGACGGCACCATAAGCAGCCATAAGCAGCTGTGTACTGGACCCAGTGGCGGACCGATCAAATCCCAGAATGGGGAAAACGACAGGCATGGCTAGGGAACTGGGAACATTTACGGAGCAGGTGGGGGAGTGGACCCATTGTGGTTCCTGCACCCAGGTGAGAAGGAATTCTCTTTCCTCTCACCAGGACATAAGGTCTACACCCGAATCGACTTCTTTGCAGTGAGGAAATCGGTGCTTCCAAAAATAGTCAGGGCGGAATTCTCTGCGATTGTAAACGCTGACCACGTTCCACATTACCTGGATGTGAGGTTGGAGACAGGCTGTGCCCAATGCTCCACATGGAGATTGGATACGGAGCTCTTGGCCAACAAGGCCTTCTGCCAGAAAACATCACAAGCCGTAGGCGTGTACGTTACAAACAACCGGAATGGGGAATTCTCACCTTCCATGTTCTGGGAGGCACTGAAGGCGGTGATTAGGGGAGGAATTATAGTCAACAAGGTTCGTAGATGCAGGGAAGCGAGGGCAGCTAGGCAGCAACTGATTGACTCCAACTTGGAGGTCGCAGAAGGTCCTCCAAGGCCCCGACTGTAGAGTTTCTGGCGGAGAGGAAAAGTTACAAATGGACTTTAACCTGCTACCCACCAGGAAGGCAGTACACCAACTCTGCCAGACACAGGGGGCCTTTTACGAACAGGGAGCTAAGGCTAGCCGCCTGCTGGCTCACCAGCTGAGAAAGCAGGCAGCCACAGGGGAAATAGCCACGGTAAAGGTCAGCAGAGGCGGACTGGTAGCCTAAGCAAAAAAGATCAACAAAGCTTTTGAGGCCTTCTACCGGGGACTTTACACCTCCGAGACCCTCGACGGGGACACGGGGTGAAACGATTCTTTGATGGACTGGACATGCCAGTCATGGGAGAACGATAGACGGAGGAAACTGGAAGCACCAATAGGACTGGGAGAGGTCATGGAGAGCATCAACTCCCATGCAGGCGGGGAAGATGCCAGAACCTGATGGTTCCTGGTGGACTTGTACAAGAATTTGCACTGGTTCTCGCTCAGCACCTGCAGGAGATGTGCGCAAATTCGCGAGCAAGGGGAACCCTGCCTCCAATGCTAACATAGGCCACCATAATAACAGGGGGGGGGGGGGGGGGGGACAAAGAGGGGTGGAGAGGGGCTGCTGGAAAGGAACAACATGTAAATTGTAAATAATAACCATTTCGTCCATGCAATGTAATAATGAAAACTTCAAGAAAAATATTTTTTTTTTAAAAAAAGTGCTTTAAATTGAAAATTGAACAACTTTGCTTCAATTTCCCATGGCAACAATAATGGGGTAATATGAGAGGTTAGGATGGGGAGTGGATCTGTCCCGTTGGGATTAGGACCTCCAATTTTATGTGATTTGTTCAGAAACACCCACCTGACCTTTTGGACAAGAGGATGCAAATAACTTGTAACAGCCTCCACGAACAGGCGCCGGAATGTGGCGACTAGGGGCTTTTCACAGTAACTTAATTTGGAGCCTACTTGTGACAATAAGCGATTTTCTTTCTTTTCTTTTTTTTCTGGTGACATCATTGCTTAAAAATTGGACCACCTGGGCAGCACGGTGGCACAGTGGATAGCACTGGGACAACGGTGCTGAGGACCCGGGTTCGAATCCCGACCCTGGATCACTGTCTGTGTAGAGTTTGCATATTCTCCCTGTGTCTACGTGGGTTTCACCCCCACAACCCAAAGATGTGCAGGTTAGGTGCATTGGCCACGCTAAATTGCCCCTTAATTGGAAACAAAAATACTAATTGGGTACTCTAAATTTAAAAAGAAAATTGGATCACCTCATGGGGGAGGGGGCTACACAGCACATCATGACCCCCAGTTGGACAGCAATCAGGATGGGAATGTGCCCTGTTGGCAGAGGAAGTTACACTCTCAGTTCAAAGTTCACACAGGCAAGATTCTAAATTAAAAATACTGTTCAGGCTCCCCGTTGGACACATTCTCCTCCGAATGTGCAGACCTTGCTTTGCACAATGAAATACTAGTTTGATACACCAGAGAATAGCAGAGACAGAGAGAAGAGGGAGGGGGAGCAGGGCATTCAGCAAGCGGTCTGACCCACAGAGTCTTGGGAAGTCCTTCTCCCACTTTATTAGCCATACTCCGAATCCAGCCTTGGTGTGACACAGCAGATTGCCATTTGATGGTCTAATTCTTGCCATTGCTCTTTACCAGCTGTTGGGTATCACAGCCTCACATGGAGATTCAGAGATGGTGGAGTATCTACTCCAGGAAGCACGTGTGGAACTGTCAAAGGAGCTGAGTGACACAAACCCCGTTATTATTGCTGCACATGAGGGTCATGAAGAGGTGGTCAAGATATTGCTGAATTCCACTCCCGGTAAGGTGTTTGCTGTCATTGTTGTTATTTTAGTGGATAAAGCAACTTGGAAACAATTACATTTCATTGAAGGGTACATTTGGAGAGCAGGTGTGACTGGAGGGAAACTGAGATTGAGCCATTTTAACCTGATTGAAATATTGCAGACGTGTCTTACACCCAAAACCAGCAGGACTGACATCAGTGACAGTGTGTGAAAGTGAATCACAAAGCTTCAGACTGTTTGGGCCTACAGGTGGAAAAATCTCACCCTAAACCTCTCTGTCTTTTTATTCTCTGTCCTCCTTTAAGATGATGTGGAGATGCCGGCGTTGGACTGGGGTGGGCACAGTAAGAAGTCTTACAACACCAGGTTATAGTCCAGCAGGTTTGTTTGGAATCACTAGCTTTCGGAGCACCGCTCCTTCATCAGGCGAGTCACCTGATGAAGGAGCTGCGCTCCAAAAGCTAGTGATTCCAAACAAACCTGCTGGACTTTAACCTCCTTTAAGATGCCTCATTAAGCCTGCTGCTTTGATTAAACCCAAACTATCTATTTACACGGGTGACATCAAACGTTGTCAGGTAATGCTCCTGTGAAGCACACTACTCAGTTTCAATTCCCTCAAGACACCATATAAATGCAAGTTATATTTGTAGGATTCCAGGGAGCCTCAGCGTGGTCTGGGGGCTGAGAATGACTCTGAGAGCGGGGATACAAAAGAGAGACAGAGGTTGGCTGGAGCTGGGACTGCGGCTGGGAAACGCAGTCACTCCTTGAAGAGCCAGTGAGGGTGCGGTGTCTCAACGCACAAGGAGTTTACACACATGTGATCTTGGAAACCTTGTCCTGGCCTCTTCAGTGCTTGCTGTGGTTTGGGGTTTGTCTTTTAAACCACGCCAAACCTCCTCCCTGCCAACTTGAAAATCCCCTGTGCACTAATGACATCATTGCTCTGTCACTTCTGAACCACAGTGGCCCAGTGGTTAGCACTGCTGCCTTACCGCGTCAGGGACCCGGGTTCAATTCCGGCCTCGAGTGACTGTGGAGTTTGCACTTTCTCGCCGCGTCTGCGTGGGTTTACTCCGAGTGCTCCGGTTTCCTCCCACAGTCCAAAGATGCAGAGGTTAGGCGGATTGGCCATTCTGAATTGCTCCTTCGTGTCCAAGGATGCGCAGGTTAGATAGGGTTACTGGGATAGGTTGGGGGAGTGGGCCTCGGTAGGATGCTCTTTTGGACTGCTCTTCTGCACTGTAGGGATTCTATAAATTCACCCCTCCCACTCTCCTACCCTCATTAGGGCAGCACGTTGGCACAGTGGTTAGCATTGCTGCCTCATAGCATCAGGCACCCGGGTTCGATTCCAGCCTTGGATGACTGTGTGGAGTTTGCATGTTCGTCCCGTGCCTGTGTGGGTTTCCTCCAGGTGCTCCGGTTTCCTTTTACAGTCCAAAGATGGGCAGGTGAGGTGGCAATGATAAATTGCCCCTTAGAGTCACAGGGGAGGAAGTCCCACTCACAGGAGTTGACATCCATCCTGACAGTGCCAAGGGCACATTATTGGGCATTGCCAGGACTGGAATAGGGAGCAAGAGGATGGCCCAATGAATCTCCGGAAATACGCAAGTCTGGGGTTTTGGTCAGAGAGGCTTTGGGCAGTTTAGGGAGGTTGGGGTAGGGGCTAGTGGGTTTAAGGATGCAGGTGGGTAGGAAGAAAATATGGGTGGGCAGGGGGATTCAACATGGGGGGTGTGTGCAGCATCTTAATCCGCCAAGTGCACATCCAGAAGATAAAACCCCACCCTTCCTACCTGTCCTCTGAAGAACCTCATTTAAAACTCGGACTGCGCACTCCCACACAACTACCCTTGCCAAACATTCATGACCTGGGCAGCAGATGATCAGGGTCAATAACAAGCCTGATTGATGCTTGATTACTTATTTAAATATGGCAGGTGGGCTCCTGATTTTGATGCTCCTCCAGCCCTCTTATTACGGGGGTGAGCTTGAGGGATGCCAGGGAAGGTAGTATGGTGGGCACTACACACCCGCCCTAACCTGCCAAGGATGTTTTCAGTAGGGGGAAGCACAGCCCTGAGTCCCATTTCCCTTCGTATATCCAGATCCTGTCACCCTTTCCCTTTTCAAACAACTTGAGTTTCACAGGGATAAATTTTGCCACTGACCTCACAGTCTTAATAATGAGAGGAGGCCATTCTTGGATGGAGAAGTAAACTGTGATGAGGAGTAAAAGGTCTTGACGAAAGTATTTGAGTCTCAGTGGCTTCTTCACAACCAAGTTTTGAAGTTTTTTCTGACAGGCAGGATCCGGGGCAGCAGATTGCTGACGGCAACCAATTAAGGGGCCTGCTACAAGGGCCCCTGTCCCAAGGAGCTACCAGCCCAATGAGAGAGTTGGCAGCTCAGCAGCCAAGGCAGGAAGTGACCCTTAATTGGCCACTTAAGCTGCTCAATTGGCTGCCAGGTGGACGGCCGAGTCACCAACATTTCCGCTGCTGGGAAAAAGCTATGGCAGTGGGATTACATTGGGCTCTGCTCATGCCCCTTGTCTGATTATTTTCTGAGCTGGGCCAGAAAATTCACTCTGTGGATTCTGCTTCCCATCATTGGTCATAGAAATATAGAAAATAGGAGTAGGAGGAGGCCATTCGGCCCTTCGAGCCTGCTCCGCCATTCATTAAGATCATGGCTGATCATCCAACTCAACAGCCTGATCCCGCCTTCCCCCCTATATCCTTCGATCCCCTTCTCCCAAAGTGCTGCATCTAACTCCTTCTTGAAAACATCTAATGGTTTGTCCTCAACTGCTTTCTATAGTAGTGAATTCCACCGGCTGACCACTCTCTGGGTGAAGAAATTTCTCCTCATCTGAATCCTAAATGGTCTCCCCCGTATCCTCAGACTGTGACCCCTGGTTCTGGACACATCCACCAACTGAAACATCCTACCTGCATCTACTCTGTTTAGTCCTGTTCGAATTTTTTGGATTTCTGTGAGATTCCCCCCTCATTCTTCTGCACTCCAGCGAATACAATCCTAACCGATTCAATCCCTCCTCATTCGTTAATCCTGCAATTTCAGGAATCAGTCTGGTAAACCTTCTCTGCACTCCCTCTATCGCAAGAATACCCTTCCTCAGATAAGGAGACCAAAACTGCACACAATATTCCAGGTGTGACCTCACCAAGGCGCTGTACAATTGCAGCAAGACATCCCTGCTCCTGTACTCGAATCCTCTCGCTATGAAGACCAACCTACTATTTGCCTTCTTCACCGTCTGCATGCTTACCTTCAATGAGGCCATCCAAATCTCGTTGTACATTCCCATCTCGTAGTTTA
Organism: Scyliorhinus torazame; assembly: GCF_047496885.1. Classification (NCBI taxonomy): domain Eukaryota; kingdom Metazoa; phylum Chordata; class Chondrichthyes; order Carcharhiniformes; family Scyliorhinidae; genus Scyliorhinus; species Scyliorhinus torazame. The sequence continues at coordinate 66,015,067 of NC_092718.1, forward strand.
TAGCCATTCAGATAATAGTCTGCCTTCCTGTTTTTGCTACCAAAGTGAATAATCTCACTTTTATTCACATTATACTGTATCTGCCATTCATTTGCCCACTCACTCAACTTGTCCAAATCGTACTGAAGCATCTCTACATCCTTCTCACAGCTCACCCTCCCACGCAGCTTTGTGTCGTCTGCAAATCTGGAGATGTTACATTTAGTTCCCTTATCTAAATCATTAATATATATTGTGAATAGCTGGGGTCCTAGCGCCGATTCTTTTGGTATCCCACTTGTCACTGCCTGCCATTTGGAAAATGACCCTTTTATTCCTAGTCTTCGTTTCCTGTCTGCCAAATAGTTTTCCATCCATCTCAATGCACCACCCCAATCTCATGCACTTTAATTTTACATGCTAATCTCTTATGTGGGTCTATGTCTGAAAGCCCAAATGAACCACATCCACTGGCTCCTCTTAATCAATTCAATTACTTACATCCTCGAAGAATTCCAGTAGATTTGTCAAACATGATTTCCCCTTCATGAATCCATGCTATTTAGATCTGATTCTGCCACTATTTTCCAAGTGCTCTGCGACATAATCTTTGATAAAAGACTCTAGAATTTTCCCCACTGCCCACGTCAGGATTACTGGTTTATAATTTCATTTTCTCTCTACCTTTTTAAATAGTGGGGTTACACTAGCTACCCTCCAACCTATAGGAAGGGTTCCAGAGTCTATAGAATCCACCAAGGCAGCCACTATTTCTAGCGTTACCTCCGTAAGAACTCAGATGTAGATTTTCAGGCCCTGGGATTTATTGGCCTTCGATCACTTTTTAAAAAAATTATTTAGAGTACCCAATTCTTTTTTTCGAATTAAGGGGCAATTTAGCGTGGCCAATTTACCTACCCTGCACATCTTTGGGTTGTGAGAGTGAGTCCCGCACAGACACATGCAAACTCCATGCGGACAGTGACCTGGGGCTAGGATCAAACCCGGGTCCTTGGCGCCATGAGGCACAATGGATAACACAGTTGCTTCACAGCTCCAGGGTCCCAGGTTCGTATCCTGGTTTGAGTCACTGTCTGTGCGGCGTCTGCACATTCTCCCCGTGTCTGCGTAGGTTTCTTCCCACAGTCCAAAGATGTGCAGGTGAGGTGGATTGGCTAAATTGTCCTTAGTGTCCAAAAGGTTAGGTGGGTTACTGGGTTGTGGGGATAGGGTGGAGGTGTGGGCTTAGGTAGGGTGCTTTTTCAAAGGGCCGTGCAGACTTGATGGGCCGAATGGCCTCCTTCTGCACTGTAAATTCTATGATTCTATGAACATTTCTAGTCTGTTATTTGTGTCCTCCTTTGTGAAGACAACACCAAAGTATGTATTTAGTTGGTCAGCCATTTATTTAATCCCCATTATAAATTCCCCTGTTTCTCATTGTAAGGGGCCTAGATTTGTCTTCATCAATCTTTTTCTCTTCACATACCTATAGAAAACTTTGCAGTCAGTTTTTAGGTTTCCTGCGAGCTTACTCTTGTATCCTATTTTCCCCTTCTTAATCAATCCCTTGGTCCTCCTTTGCTGAATTCTAAAATTCTTCCACTTTTCAGGTCTGCTGTTTTTCTGGCCAATTTGTGCGCCTCTTCCTTGAATCTAATACTATCTCTAATTTCCCTTGTAGGCCATGGTTCAGCCATCTTTCCCATTTTATTTTTGTGCCAGACAGAAATAAACAATTGTTGCCGTTCAGCCATGTGCTCTTTGTATGTTTGCCATTGCCTATCCACTGTCATCTCTTTAAGTAACATTTCCCAATCCATCATAGCCAACCCGCACCTCATACTACTGTTGTTTCCTTTATTTAGATTCAGAATCCACATCTTAGAACAAATTACTTCACTCTCCAATCTTGATGAAGAATTCTATGATATAATGGTTGCTCATCTCCAAGGGGCCTCACAGAACATAGAACATACAGTGCAGAAGGAGGCCATTTGGCCCATCGAGTCACCACCGACCCACTTAAGCCCTCACTTCCACCCTATCCCCGTAACCCAATAACCCCTCGTAACCTTTTTGGTCACAAAGGACAATTTATCATCGCCAATCCATCTAACCTGCACGTCTTTGGGCTATGGGAGGAAACCGGAGCACCCGGAGGAAACCCACTCAGACACGGGGAGAACGTGCAGACTCCGCACAGACAGTGACCCAGCGGGGAATTGAACCTGGGACTCTAGCGCTGTGAAGCCACAGTGCTATCCACTTGTGCTACCGTGCTGCCCTAGATTGCCAATGATTTTCTTCTCATTACGCAATACTCAGTCTAAGATGGCCTGTTCTATAGTTTGTTCCTCTACATATTGCTCCAGGAAACCATCCCGTATACCCTCCAGGAATTCCTCCTCTATGGTATTGTTACTAATTTGATTTGCCCAATCTAATGCAGATTAAAGTCACCCATAATTACAGATGTTCCTTTATCACATGCATCTCTAATTTCCCATTTAATGGGGTTCCCAACATCACCACTACAGTTTGGGGGTTTATATACACCACTCACTAACGTCTTTTGCCCCTTGGTGTTTCTCAGTCCTATCCATACAGATTCCACACCTCACTATTTTGTTAATTTTCTTTTTAACCAGCGATGCAATGTCCTTCCTAAAAACTGAATATCTCTGAAAGTTCAGTCCCCATCCTTGATCATGCAGCCATGTCTCTGTAATCCCGATTATATCATACCCGTTTACATCTATCTGTATGATTAATTATCCACTTTATTGCGAATGTTCCGCACATTAATGCACAAAACCTTAAGGCTTGTCTTTTTAACATTCCTTGACCTATTCCCATTATTTTCCACTGTGGTCCTGTTTGATTCTGCCCCTTGATTCCTCTGCCTATCACTTTTCTTATTCCCCTTTCTGGATTGTATTCTTGTCCTTGATTCCCACTCCCCTGACTCCTTGCATAGGTTCCCATCCCCCTGCCATTTTATGTCTCATGTCTCACTGACCCTCCAGGTAGCAAATGTCAAATGAAAGGAAATTGGGTAAATGTTTGAAAATCAATGGAAGGAAAGGGGAGGAATTGAATTTGAGTGAACAGCTTCAATTGAAAAACTAAGAATGGGGAAGACAAAATGGACGAATAACCTCATTCTTTTCTTTAATTTCTCTGTTTTAGAGTGGAAATGGTGAGTGAACTTTATTGTTGATCATTCCATAACTGTGCAAGTGGTGTTTTTCCAGGTTTGTGTGATGACAAGAACCTGTTGAACTGGATGCTTGCTGCAGCTTGTAAGCAAGGCCACCTGGATGTGGTCAGGCTCTTAGTGCGTGTGTACAAGGCAGAGACTGACAGTTGTGGGATGAAGGTGCAGGACCACCCTATCATCACAGGCCAGCCCTTGTACGCAGCCATGAAGACAGGTATGTGGAGAATCACATCTTCTCCCAGGGTATCAGGGATGCAAGAGCATCACCAGCTTTGTTCTAGGTGTGGGGGATTCACGTCTCTCTACCGAGCAGCAAGTTGAATGGTTGTACGTGGGCTCAATGCTTCTCTATTGCATCTTTGAATTAAAATTCCGTTGTCTTTCCTACACCCACATTAAGCTAATTAATCATCAACTCTCTGGACTTATTTCCCTTCTTAAATATAAAAATGACATGAGCTGTCCTTTTCCAAACATTGTCTCTCTTTGCTATCTCAGTAACTTCTATTAATATGTGTGGGAATTTTATGTTTATTAAGTTTAATTTGTTTGTCAATTATCTTTTCCCCTTTCTATCTTAAATTCCTTGATCCCTTTTGTGATCTCTTCTTTTGAAGTCATGTCCACCCTGTCAGTCTCCTGGTAAGTACTGAGGCAAAGTAACTGTTCAACCTTTCGAACATTTCATTGTCGGAGTGGTCGCTACCTGATTTTTACCACATCCTCAGGATCTTAACAGTTTCAATCAAATTGTTTATTTTGCTTCTAAACTCCAATGAATGCAAGCCTAGCCTGTTCAACCTTTCCTCATAAGGCACCCCCACCTGGTATTAGTTGAGTTAGCCTTCTCTGAACTGCTTCCAATGCGTTTACATCTTTCCTTAAACAAGGAGACCAATGCTGTGTATAATACTCCAGAGGTGGACTCACAAATGCCCTATACAACTGAACATAACCTCCTTACTTTTGTACTCAATTCCCCTCACAATAAACAATAATGTATTGTACATGCATTCTAACCTTTTGTGATTCATGCACTAGGATACCCAGATCCCTCTGTACCTCAGAGCTCTGCATCTAAATATCTCTATTTAGATAATATGTTTTTTTTAAATTCTCCCAGCCAAAATGGACAATTTCACATTTTTCACCTAATACTCCGCTTGCCAGATCATTGTTCACTCACATAGCCTGCCTTTGTCCCTTTGTAGCCTCCTTACGTCCCCTTCACAATTTACTTTCCTACCTCTCTTTGTGTCATCAGCAAATTTCACAACCATACATTCAGTCCCTTCATTCAAGTCATTTATATAAATTGTAAAAGGTTGAGGCACCAGCAGTGATCCCAATGGCATGCCACTCATTACATCCTGCCATTCAGTAAAAGACCCACTCTCTATTTCCTGTTAGCTAGTCAATATGTTACTCCCTACACCGTAAGTCTTTATTTTCCTCAATAACCTTTGAGTGGCATCTTTTCAAATGCCTTCTGGAAATTTAAGTGCAGTACATCCACCAGTTCCCCTTTATCCACAGCACATGTGACTCCTGCAAAGTGCTTTAAAAAAGTTGGTTAGACATGATTTCTCTTTCACAAAACCATGTTGACTCTGCCTGATTACCTTGAATTTTTCCAAATGCTCTGCTATAACTTCTATAATAATGACTTCTAACATTTTCCCTCTGACAGATGTTAAGTTAACTGACCTATAGTTTACTGCTTTTTATCTCCCCTTTTTGAATAAAGGAGTTAATAAATAATCTAATGGGACATTTCTCAAATCTAGGGAATTTTGGAAAATTAAAACCGAAGTATCTACTATCTCACTAGCCACTTGTAAGACCCTTGGGTGAAGTCCATCCGGACCAGGGATTTGTCAGCCCACAGACCCAACACTTAACTCAATACCACTTCCCTGGTGATTGTAATTTTCCTGAGTTCCTCCCTCCCTTCCACTTCCTGATTTACAGCTCTTTGTGGGATGTTACCTAGGCTCTCTATAGTGAAGACTAATGCAAAATACCTGTTCAATTCATCCGCCATCTCCCTACTTTCCATTATTAATTCCCCAGAGCACTCGCTACAGAAACAGTGTTCATTGTGTTAACTCTATTCTTTTTCAAATATCTATAAAAACTCCTGCTATCCACATTAATATTTCTGGCTATCTCTCTCTTGACTCTAATTTTTCCCCCTTCTTAATCTTTATGTTTTTAAAAAATTCATTTCTGGGATGTGGCCATTGCTGGCTGGCGGAGCATTTATTGCCCATCCCTGAGGGCATTTAAGAGTCAACCACATTGCTGTGGGCCTGAAGTCACATATAGGCCAGGCCAGATAAGGACGGCAGATTTCCTTCCCTCAAGGACATTTGTGAATCAGATGGGTTTTATGACAATCAACAATGGCTTCACGGTCGTCATTAGGCTTTTAATTCCACCCGATATTTATTGAATTCAAATTCCACCATCTGCCCTGGTGGGATTCGAACTCAGGCCTCCAGAGTATTACCCTGGGTCCCTGAATTACTCGTCCAGCGGCAATACTACTACACCACTGACTCCGCTTTGTCATTCTTTGCTGATCTTTATATTCTGTCCAATCTTCTGAGCTGCCACCTGTCTTTGCCCAATTATATGTTTTCTCTTTAAGTTTGATACTATCTTTAACTTTTTTCATTAATCATGGATGGTGGGCCCTCCCTGGGGAATTTTTCTGTTCCTTTGCCTTCCTGGTTGTTGGGTGATTTATTTGTCACCTCTTTGTATTTCCTTTTACCAGCCTTTCTGTTGTTCAAGTATTTTGTGTCAGCCTCTTCCTAACTTTACCATCATCTCTTTGTTCACCCATGGTGTTTCGTCATTGGCAAGTTTATTCTTGTCTTTCTGCAGAACATATTTCTCCTAAATCCACTGTTTTAAATACTCTCCACTGCTGTTCTATCTCTTGGTGAAGATTGCTTTCCAGTCTTTTTTTATCTAGAATACGAGTTTGTTTGGTAAATGGTTACTGTTATATTGGAGAGAGTTTCTCTCTGTCCTAGGGAGTGAAGAGATTGCAGGATTTCTGCTGGAGAATGGAGCCTGTTTCTCATCTTATGTTTTGCTGGATCACCCAGAACTCAGCAACCGGCTCCTCAGGAAACAGTTCACGGAGCCAAGTAGCCAGTATGAAGGCTCTGACAAACAAACAGTGAGTAAAAACGTTCCACCCAATTTTTAACTGACAGTAGCAAAAGAAGAAACAAAAAACATTCCCAGGGTTTCCTGGCCAGTGATTGGCAGCTGGTAGCCATGGTATAAATGGATAATGGCACCCCCACCTGAACTTTGACCCTTTGGTGATTGGAGAATCTGATTCAAGCTACTGCAATTATTGGCCATTTTGACAGATTTTGGGTGGATCTGTAGTGTTATTGTTCTACCTACATAGGTCGCTGAGGGAACAAGGAAAGGCCAGAAATGACACATTGAATTAAAGCAAATCAGCAAAAGACACACATTACCAGCAGTGAGAGAGAGAAAGAGGGGAAACTCAGTATCTGATTGGAGGGTGAGAGAGAGGAAACTCAATATCTGATTGGAGGATGAAAGAGAGCGAGGGGAAACTCAGTACCTGATTGGAGGGTGAGAGAGAGAGAGGGGAAGCTCAGTACCTGATTGGAGGGTGAGAGAGAGAGAGAGGGGAAGCTCAGTATCTGATTTGAGGGTGAGAGAGAGAGGAAAGTTAATATCTGATTGGAGGGTGAGAGAGAAAAATCTAAACATATTACATTTACCACATTACAATTGTTTACTCGTTCTGTTACATTTTCATAAAATTCAACAAAATTGTTTATGCATGACCTTCCCTTTTGAAATCCAGTTGAATATTCTATATTGTTTTTGGTGCCAAAAATTATGTTTAAGCCTAAACTCTCTCTCTATATATATGTCCATAAATATTTTTTCTGCTATGAAGCACTACATACAGGAGTCAGCCTTAATTTATTACCTCAGAATACATCTTTACTCGCTTAATCAGTCAGCCCATGGAATCATACAGGCAGTACAGGCCATGTTTCCAAGAAGATCTATGGGAGTTTAAGATATGCCCACCAGCTTCAGGAGGAGGGGGGGGTCAATTGCATAGTTGTATTGTGTTACGACACCCTGGGCGCATCAGATTCCAGCCCCACAGACCCCGGAGTCCCAACACAAGTGAATTAACCAATAATTTGTGTATTTTCCTGAGAGTTTAATTTTGACTGCTCCAATGAGTTACAGGCACCAGATTTATAAGTAGAACATTTAAAAACCTGTTTATTTATAACAAGGAAAAAGATGATTATATAATGGTAAGAATGGAACAATGATCAGCTAATCTAACTATTCCCTAAACCCCGTCCCACCCTCCACCCAGACACACACAGGAGAGAGACACGGTGGAGAGGGGGGGAAAGATTAAAAAATAACAGCGATGAAGAGGTATGAGATGGTTCTTTGCTGCTGAGTTAGCAGCCTTTGTAGCCAACAATCTTCTAATTGTGTCTTCAACTGGAACTTGCAGGATGTAGAATGCTCTCTTTACAGCAGATTCTACGTCCACTCTGCCTTTCAACTGCTTGTCTGGACTAGATTCTAGCTGTAACATGAAGAGAGGCTGTAACATGAAGAGAGTTCTCAGACTGAGCGTTTCCCAGCCATTCAGTCGGAGGATTAAACTGTTACAGACCTGGTGGAGGAAACTGTTTACAGACTTTTAAACCAATAGTTCCTTTGACAAGTCTGGCTATTGCCTACAGTCTTTAAACAGGGGTGACTGCCACAGGTCTGGCTGGAAGCGTCTTAAATCGGTGGGAAAAGACACCTGAGGTAGAGAGAGATTTTAAAGCTGCTTAATGCCTGGATCTTTCTCAGAATTGAGGACAAAATGAGCTCTTCACATGACCCTACTTTTTGTGAAACAAACGTGGACCAGTTGTAACAGCAGCTGGGGGAGGTCTCCCAGGCCATTGGAGACCCGCGGGTGGTCTGAGACAGGGCAGGTTGGCATCCTGGCACTCCTTCTGGCAGCCTGGTACCCTGGCAGTGCCACCTGGGCACCCTAACAGTGCCATATTGGCACTGCCAGGACAGCAGGGGCATGGCAGGGATCAGGCCCAGGGAAGGCTCTACCAGGTTGTTGGCAGGGGGGGAGGGGGGGGTCTTTAACTCAAGTCCGCTGAATTGCCCCCTTGTGCTGTGGCCCAGGATCGTAACACAGTCCAGTGTTACGACAGAAGACTAAGATTACTCAGACCTCAGTAACAAAATGACCTGGATATTAAAATGACCAATTTCCCTGCAATTTATCATCAGGCAGCAGCAAAAATACAAACTACCCAGTATGTCAAATCGGCAACATAGATGGAACAGCCATCAATTTTGACAAGTCCACCAGTCAAACTGGAGTGAAAAGGTTCAAAAACGATTGTAGTAAAAGCCAGGGGGCATGAGAAGACAAGGTTGGCACAGTGCTTAGCACTGCTGTCACACAGCACCAGGGTCCCCGGTTCAATTCCGGCAATGGGTGACTGTCTGTGTGGAGTCTGCACTTTCTCCCCGTGTCTGCGTGGGTTTCCTCCGGGTGCTCCGGTTTCCACCCACAGTGCAGCTAGGTGGATTGCAAAATTCCCCTTATTGTCCAAAGATGTGCAGGTTAGATGGGATTAAGGGGATAGGGTGTGGGAGTGGGTCTGGGTGGGGTGCTCTTTCTTTTTTTTAAGAAATATTTTTATTCAAATTTTTACATATTTTGAACAAACAGAAAAAAGAAAAACAAAGAACACATAAATAAACATCTTACAACTACATCACGAATTCCCCCAATATACAAACCCCCCATTAAGCCATAATAAACACAGTAGAAAACACAAAGTACCCCCCCCCCCCCGAGTTGCTGCTGCTGCTGACCACATCCTAACGCCCCGCTAGAAAGTCTAGGAACGGTTGCCACCGCCTGAAGAACCCTTGCACAGACCCTCTCAAGGCAAATTTTACCCTCTCCAATTTAATGAACCCTGCCATGTCGCTGATCCAGGGGGGCCTCGCATCCTTCCACTGTAGCAGAATCCTCCGCTGGGCTACCAGGGACGCAAAGGCCAGAATACCGGCCTCTTTCGCCTCCTGCACTCCCGGCTCGTCCGATACCCCAAATAGTGCTAACCCCCAGCTCGGCTCAACCTGGGTGTTCACCACCTTAGAATCGTCCGCGCAATACCCCTCCAGAACCCATCCAGCGCCTGGCACGCCCAGAACATATGGGTATGATTTGCTGGGCTCCCCGAGCACCTCCCACACCTGTCCTCCACCCCAAAGAACCTGCTCAGCCTCGCCCCTGTCATATGCGCTCTGTGAAGAACCTTAAATTGTATCAGGCTAAGCCTGGCGCAAGAGGAGGAAGAGTTAACCCTACCCAGGGCGTCCGCCCATGTACCCTCGTCTATTTCCTCCCCAAGCTCCTCTTCCCATTTACCCTTTAGCTCCTCCACCGAGGTCTCCTCCTCCTCCTGCATCTCCTGGTAGATCACCGAGACCTTGCCCTCTTCAACTCACCCCCCCGAGAGCACCCTATTCTGGATCCTGAGTGCTGGAAGCAGCCGGAACTTCCTCACCTGCCGTCTTACAAACGCCCTTACCTGCATGTACCTGAAGGCATTTCCGGGGGGAAGCCTGAATTTTTCCCCCAGCGCCCCAAGGCTCACAAACGTCCCATCTAAAAACAGGTCTCCATCCTTCTAATTCCTGCCCTCTGTCAGCTCAGGAACCCTCCATCCATTCTCCCCGGGACGATCCAATGGTTCTCCTGGATCGGGGACCAAACCGAAGCCTCTACCTCACCCCTGTGGCGCCTCCTCTGCCCCCAAATTTTCAAAGTTGCCGCCACCACCGGACTCGTGGTGTACCTAGTCGGTGGGAGCGGCAGCAGTGCTGTCACCAGTGCTCTCAGGCTTGTGCCCAGACAGGACGCCATCTCCAGCCTCTTCCACGCCGCCCCTCCCCCTCCATTACCCACTTGCGTATCATCGCCACATAGGCAGCCCAGTAATACCCACACAGATTAGGTAACGCTAACCCTCCTCTGGCTCTACTCCGCTCCAGAAACACCCTTCTCACCCTCGGGGTCTTTTTCGCCCACACGAATCCCATGATGCTCCTACTGACCCTCTTACAAAAAGGCCTTAGGGATCAGGATGGGGAGGCACTGGAATATAAAAAGGAACCTCGGGAGCACCGTCATCTTCATCGACTGTACCCTACCCGCCAAGGAGAGTGGCAGCATATCCCACCTTTTAAACTCCTCTTCCATCTGCTCCACCAGCCTCGTCAAGTTGAGCTTGTGTACGGCCCCCCAGCTCCTGGCCACCTGGATCCCCAGATACCGAAAAATCCTTTCCGCCCTCGTCAGTGGAAGCTCATCTATCCCCCTTCCCTGGTCCCCTGGGTGTACCACGAAGAGCTCACATTGAGCCTATACCCAGAAAAGTCCCCAAACTTCTGAGGATCCGCATCACCTCCGGCATCCCCCCCACTGGGTCCGCCACATAGAGTAACAGGTCATCGGCATACAACAAAACCCGGTGTTCCTCCCCCTCCCCCCCCCCCCCCCCCCCCCCCCCCCCACCCCGGACCAGCCCCCTCCAGTTCCTGGACTCCCTTAGAGCCATAGCCAAAGGCTCAATTGCCAATGCAAATAGCAAGGGGGATAGGGGGCACCCCTGCCTCGTCCCCCGGTACAGCCAAAAGCATTCCGACCTCTTCCGATTCGTGGCCACACTCGCCACCGGGGCTTCGTAAAGTAGCCTAACCCAACAAATGAACCCCTCCCCGAACCCAAACCTCCTCAACACTTCCCAGAGGTACCTCCACTCCACCCTATCGAAGGCCTTCTCCGCGTCCATCACCGCCACTATCTCCGCCTCCCTCTCCACTGTAGGCATCATGATTATGTTAAGGAGCCTCCTCACGTTGGTATTCAGCTGCCTTCCCTTGACAAAACCCGTCTGGTCCTCGTGAATCACCCCCAGGACACAGTCCTCAATTCTGGTAGCCAACACCTTCGCTAACAGCTTCGCGTCCACGTTGAGGAGAGAGATTGGCCTATACGACCCACACTGTAATGGGTCCTTGTCCCGCTTCAAGATCAGCACCCTGGACATCGTCGGGGGTAGCCCCCCCCCCCCCCTCGCCTCATTGAAAGTCCTCACTAATAGAGGGCCCAGCAGGTCCATGTACTTCTGGTAAAATCCCACCGGGAACCCATCTGGCCCCGGTGCCTTCCCCGCCTGCATACTCCACAGCATCTTAGTCAGCCCCGCCAGCCCTACCGGTGCCCCAAGCCCAGCCACCTGCTCCTCCTCCACCCTCCAAAAATCGACGGATCCCTCCCCTCCTCCGCTGGGGGCTCAGACCTATACAGCCCCTCCTAAAAGTCTCTAAATATCTAATTTATTCCCACAGCACTCCGCACCATGTTCCCCCCTTTATCCCTAACTCCCCCAATCTCCCTCGCTGCCTCCCGCTTCCGAAGCCATCTCCCCGTACTCATACACCGCCCCTTGCGCTTTCCACCACTGCACCCGAGTCAACAGGTCGAACTCGGCTGGAGGCTTCGTCGCTCCTTGACTAGTCCCTCCTCGGGGACCTCTGCATACCTCCTATCCACCCTTAAAATTTCCCCCACCAACCTCTCCCTCTCCCTCCTCTCCTTCTCCTTGTGGGCCCTAGTGGAGATTAGCTCTCCCCTAATAGCCGCCTTCAGCGCCTCCCAGACCACCCCCACCTGCACCTCCCCATTATCGTTAGCCTCTATATAGCTTTCAATACACCCCCGGATCCGCCCGCTCACCTCCTCATCCACCAGCAAGTCCACATCCAGGCGCGACAGCGGGCGCTGGTCCCTCTCCTCCCCTAGCTCCAGCTCCACCTAATGCGGGGCATGGTCTGAGATGGCTATGGCCGAATACTCCGTGCCTTCCACCCTCGGAATTAGTTCCCTGCTCATAACAAAGAAGTCTATCCGGGAGTAGGCTTTATGGACGTGGGAAAAAAAAGAAAATTCCCTGGTCCCCGGCCTGACAAACCTCCATGGGTCCACTCCTCCCATCTGGCGTCTCAAAGTAATGGTGCCGGTCCTTAAACGTGACCCACAGTCGCGCCGGCTGCAGCATCCCGAATTTCACCCCCTTCCGATGCAGAACCGCCTGAGCCTGATTGTACTCGGCCCTCTTCTTGGCCACCTCCGCACTCCAGTCCTGGTATATACGGACCTCTGCATTCTCCCACCTGCTGCTCCGCTCCTTTTTTGCCCATCTTAGGCCACACTCCCTGTCCACCAAGCGGTGGAACTGCACCAATACCGCCCACGACGGCTCGTTAGACTTGGGCCTCCTCGCCAGGACTCGGTGGGCCCCATCCAGCTCCAGGGGTCTCAGGAAGGCACCCGCGCCCATCAACGTGTTCAGCATCATGACCACATATGCTCCAGCATCCGACCCCTCCACTCCCTCCGGGAGACCCAGAATCCGCAGATTCTTCCTCCTCGATCGATTCTCCATGTCCTCGAACTTCTCCTGCCATTTCTTATGCAGCGCCTCGTGCACCTCCACCTTCACCGCCAGGCCCAATATCTCGTCCTCATTCTCCGAGGCCTTCTGCCTCACCTCCCGGATCGCCGCCCCTTGGGCCTTCTGGGTCTCGGCCAGCTTGTCGATCGAAGCCTTCATCGGCTCCAGCAGCTCTGCTTTCAATTCCGTGAAGCAGCGCTTGAGAAACTCCTGCTGCTCTCGCGCCCACTGCGCCCACGCTGCCTGGTCTCCAACCGCCGCCATCTTGGTTTTCCTCCCTCGCACTTTTCACTGGACCAGAATTACTTTTTTCACCACTCCACTCCTGGTCCAATCCATACAGTGCCGGGGAAATCGTACTGTCACCTTCCCACACTGGGAACCGTTGAACAAATGCCGCTGGGGCCCCTCAAAAGAGCCCAAACGTCCGTTTCTGGTGGGAGCTGCCGAACGTGCGACTTAGCTCAGCATAGCCGCAACCGGGAGTCCCGGTGGGGTGCTCTTTCAAATGGCCGGTGCAGACTCGATGGCCTGAATGGCCTCCACTACACTGTAGGGATTCTATAGATTCACAGTGTTACTAGTCTGCGTGGCTGACTGAACAAAATTAAAGCCATGCTGAAAATCAAGTTCGCTGCAGGAGGTGTTGTGCATGATGCGTTTTCTTCAGCAACCATCCATCTGGTCCAGATATCCAGAAATTCAGCCCCCCGGGTGTAACTACAATCTGAGAGGTGAACATAGAACATAGACCAGTACAGCACAGAACAGGCCCTTCGGCCCTCGATGTTGTGCTGAGCATTGTCCGAAACCAAGATCAAGCTATCCCACTCCCTGTCATCCTGGTGTGCTCCATGTGCCTATCCAATAACCGCTTGAAAGTTATAGAACATAGCAGGTGCCTCTTGATAGCATTGGTTGCATGGAATGTCCCACACTAATCAGCTGAGTCCTTTGTGTCGGCCACCGGATGCATCTTCACTGGGATCACGCCATGATTTAGAATATCTTTCCCAGCGCCAATGTGGAACCAACTGTACGCATTATACATCATTAGGTGCTTTGTTTATCTCCTTTTATGTGTTGTGATCTGGAAATTCTCTGGCTGCCATTTACAACTTTCAAAATGGGATTGGGTATGGACTGAAAAATGTAAACATTGCAAGTTATCGTGGAAAAAAACAGAGGACTGGGACTGATGGAAGTGAGTGGGCTCTTTCAGTGCCGTAAAGTTCTCTAACTCTTCTGTTTCAATTACAGGGCCTGTCACTGAAGTGGTCTTGTCTTCGGCTGCCCTGGTTAGAGTTGGACTGGTTTATAGATGTTTCCAATCAAATAACAGAACTCGATCTGTGTAAGAACAGCCTCACTTACCTTCCTTCCGTCATTCCTTGGGGATTAGTGCATCTGAAGAAACTTAACTTGTCGGCAAACCAGCTGAAGGATTTGCCCAATGCGACCACTCCAGAAGAAATCCTCTGCACTGGGTAAGTGACAAATCAGAAGGCTCGGTCTTTCTTAAAAATGAATTCTTTCATTGACTTTACAGTGCAGAAAGAGGCCATTTGGCCCATTGAGTCTGCACCGGCCCTTAGCAAGAGCACCCCACTTAAGCCCACATCTCCACCCCATCCCCGTAACCCAGTAACCCCACCTCACCTTTTTTGGACACTACGGGCAATTTAGCATGGCCAATCCACCTAACCTGGACTGTGGGAGGAAACCGGAGCATCCGGACGAAACCCAGGCAGACACGGGGAGAACGTTCAGATTCTGCAGACAGTGACCCAAGCGGGAATCGAATCTGGGATCCTGGAGTTGTGAAGCAACAGTGCTAACCACTGTGTTACCGTGCCACATCATGGGTGTCGCTGGCTGGGCCAGTATTTATTACCCATTCCTAATTGCCCTTGAACTGAGTGGCTCGCTAGGCCATTTCAGAGGGCATTTACGCTGTGGGTCTGGACCGTCTAAATACGGCAGATTTCCTTTCCTAAAGGACCCAGCTGGGTTTTTTTACGATGATCGCTGATAGTTTCAGGGTCACCATTACCGAGACTAGTTTTCAATTGCAGATTATACCTATTCAGTTTAGACTCCACCAGCTGCCATGATGGGATTAGAACCCATGTCCTCAGCGAATTCACCTGGACCTCAGGATTACTAGTCCAGTGAGACCATCAGTACGCAACTGTCTCCCCAGTAATTTGCATTGATATGTGTTTCAATGTTAAAGGTAGTTGAAAAGTGAAGAGATACATGCAGAACCAGCTAAACTAGTGAAAACTGCCACTGCTGGGAATCTGACATGAGAACAGAAACTGGAAATGCTCACCATAGACAGAGGAATCCTAAAAACAATCCACACTTAGGGCGTCATTCTCCGAACCCCCGCCGGGTTGGAGAATCACCGGGGGCTGCCGTGAATCCCGCCCCGGCCGGTTGCCGAAGTCTCCGGCACCGGAGATTCGGCGGGGGCGGGAATCGCGCTGCGCCGGTTAGCGGGCCCCCCCGCTCGATTCTCCGGCCCGGATGGGCCGAAGTCCCGCCGATAAATTGCCTGTCCCGCCGGCGTGGATTAAACCACCTTTTGAAAGGCGGGACAAGACGGCGTGGGCGGGCTCCGGGGTCCTGGGGGGGGCGCGGGGCGATCTGGCCCCGGGGGGTGCCCCCACGGTGGCCTGGCCCGCGATCGGGGCCCACCGATCCGCGGGTGGGCCTGTGCCATGGGGGCACTCTTTCCCTTCCGCCTCTGCCACGGTCTCCACCATGGCAGAGGCGGAAGAGACTCCCTCCACTGCGCATGCGTGGGAAACTGTCAGCGGCCGCTGACGCTCCCGCGCATGCGCCGCCCGGGGATGTCATTTTCGCACCAGCTGGCGGGGCAACAAAGGCCGTTTCCGCCAGCTGGCGGGGCGGAAATTCCTCCGCTGCCGGCCTAGCCCCTCAATGTTGGGGCTCGGCCCCCAAAGCTGCGGAGCATTCTGCACCTTTGGGGCGTTGCGATGCCCGTCTGATTGGCGCCGTTTTGGGCGCCAGTCGGCGGACATCGCGCCGTTTTGGGAGAATTTCGCCCCTGATATTCAAGGCTGACTGTTCTCTCGATCCTCAAGCACGGAGTAACCCGTTGAACATAGTTGTATGAATCTGATTCTAAACCTTTAAGTTATACCTCGTATTTAACAATTTAAACACCAAGGTCTTGTAGTGATGCAGAATCGTCAACAGGTTCAACTGAGCAAAGCCAACCTTAGTTTTTGGCTTTCTCAATTAATTGTAAATTAACCTCTGAACCTGGTGATCTGTATGAACAGTGCCTCAATGGGAGTACTCTGCCTGTGAGTTAGATTGCTGTGGGTTCCAGTCCCACTGTCAGAGCACAGCCTCTCCAGCGCAGTGCTGAGGGAGCTCCGCACTCTCTCAGCTGCTATCATTCAGATTCAATGTTTAACCAATGCCATATCTGCTTCCTTGCAGATGGATGTAAAACATGCTATGGCACTGTTTCAAAGACGACTAGCGGAGTTCACCCCACTGTCCTGGCCAATATTATCAACATAAACAGAAAGGCCATTATCACGTTACACATTGCTGTTTGTAGGAGTTACTGTGTACAAATTGTTCTCACATTACAGCAGTAACTACACATGAAAAAAAACCTCAATTAACTGTAAAATGCTTTGAGATGCCTGGTGGGTGTGAAAGAGGTCACATAAAGGGAAGTCTTTCTATCTTTTTAAAAATAAATTTAGAGTCCCCAATTATTTTTTTCCCAATTAAGGGGCAATTTAGCATGGCCAATACACCTGACCTGCACATTTTTGGGCTGTGGGGCTGAAACACACGCAGACACGGGGAGAATGTGCAAACTCCACACAGACAATGACCTGGGGCCGGGATCGAACCCAGGTCCTCAGCGCCGTACGCAGCAGTGCTAACCACCATGTCACACGAAGTCTTTCCATCTTTAAAGTTTTTTAATAATTATCTTTATTGGTGTCACAAGTAGGCCTACATTAATACTACAATGAAGTTACTGTGAAAAGCCCCTAGTCGCCATACTCTGGCGCCTGTTCGGATACACGGAGGGAGAATTCAGAATGTCTAATTCACCTAACAAGCATGTCTTTCCGGACTTGGGGGGAAAACCGGAGCACCCGGAGGAAACCCATGCAGACACTGGCGAACGTGCAGGCTCTGCACAGACAGTGACCCAAGCCGGGAATCAAAGCTGGGACCCTGGAGCTGTGAGGCAACAGTGCTAACCACTGTGCTACTGTGCCGCCCATTTAGAATCATCACAGATAAGTCTCAGATCTGGGACTCTTTGGAATCAAGCATGGTGTTTTGAGGTAGAGATAACAGAGCGATTGGTGCTCACAATGGAATTAACATGTTTACATTTCCGCAGCATACTGGAGATTGATGTGTCAAGGAACCAACTGAGCTGCTTGCCTGCTGGCTTCTTACACCTGTCAAAGCTTGAAAAGCTCCTAGCTTTCACCAATTTACTGGAGAAGTTATTTGATGAGGAGAAAGGTACAGAAATCTTAATCTGAGAAAATATCCCAAATCCTGTGTGATTGGTCAGCTAAATGGATGATTCCTGGTTGGTTACTGTGTGATTGGTCAGTTAAATGTTCAATTCCTGTGTGATTGGTCAGTTAAATGTTTGATTCCTGTGTGATTGGTCAGTTAAATGTTTGATTCCTTTGTGACTGGTGCTATGGGCCAGGGTTTAGAGAACCCCAAAGTGTATCTTGGAGTTCACCTGACCCACAACGTTTAATAGATTGTGGTATGGGGAGCACACGGCCCACTCTACAGGTGTGATACAGCAGAAATCGAAAAATATTTTTCAAAGCAAAACAATGTTTATTCTATGAACTCAAGTTAACCTTTTTAAAACACCGTGAACATCTTAGCAACCATCAATTCAAATACAACACCCAAAGAATACAACACTAAGTAATCCTTAAACTTTCCTTTTAACATCCATCACACATTAAAAAAAAACTTTTAACAGAAGCACATCAGGTTTAGATTCACTACTGAGAACAGTTATCACTCTGAATTCACCAAATGATCAAGAGATATGGCAGAGAGAACAACATTACACATTCTTTGGTTGGCTGCAGCTCCAACACTAAAACGAAACCAAAAAACACAGACACACCCAAGCTTTTCTCAAAGTGAAGCTAAAAGCTGACAGACACTCCAGCTCCACCCACACTCTGACATCACTGCAGTAATAAACACCCATTTCTTAAAGGTACACCCACTACAGTTATTCTATAAAAAACATCCATTTCTTTAAGGCAATCTCACATGACATTGGTCAGTTAAATGTTCGATTCCTGTGCGATTGGTCAGTTAAATGTTCGGTTCCAGTGTGATTGGTCAGTTAAATGTTGGATTCCTGTGTGATTGGTCAGTTAAATGTTGGATTTTTGTGTGATTGGTCAGTTAAATGTTTAATTTCTTTACCTCCAGCCACAAATTGGATTGGATTGCGGAAACTGCAGGTGATCGATATTTCTGACAATAAACTCGAGCTTCTGCCCACAACGTTCCTGCACTGCTTCAAGTCCCTCAGCAGCCTAAGAGTGTCTCGGAATATACTCAAGTACTTTCCTGAACCCTGGGCCTGTCCTTTGGTGAGTACTATTTTACTGAATTCACAAAGAATTTGTTTAAAGCAATAACAAAAGGTTGAGACGGAGTTTGGAATAGAACCAAGTTTAAATCAACCTGCTGTGGAGAGCAATGACTTTATCATAACCAGATCTGATATTGAGAAAGTGAGCCATGGCCACAGTGTTTCTAGTCATGAAGGGAACCAGCGGCTAATCTTTAAGATAAGGAACTAACTTTAACTAAACTTCGCACATAGAATAGACTGTTACCCAACAGATTCAATGAAGTCCCTTGAACTATTTGAAAATAGATCCCTGATCTGAGTTTGGGTTGGGGTGGAAGAAGTTCAAATGTTCAATGGGGTGGGCTTAAATGATGGGCAAACCAGACAGGTCAAAGCTCACTCTAACCTTTGTTAGCGTATCCATCACTGCCCCCAGGAACTTGTCTAAACTTAGTAGATTCTGGGGCAGCCACTGTCTGTTGGGAATCTGTATCAGAACGTTATGATGGTCAGTCATACTCAATCACCTTGGTCCAGACCCAGTACTACATTTCTCCTCAGATTTTATGGTTTTTAATATCAGACTTTCCCTGTTGGTAAGGATAAGGAGCTATAGGGCTTTGTGATTTGAGTGATCTACTTTGCCGTCTGTTTGTAACATGTCTCTGCGACTACTCACAAACGTACATCACCAAGGCGGCAACCTTGTTTTGATCTTGAGGCATTTACTCAAAAAAACCTCAAAATGAAACCTTGTCCAGCTCTCTTGTCCCAAATAGACAAAGATATTCCAGGGACCAGGAAACCCGCTCACCAATCAGTGGGGTTTGCCATGGTCTTGGCCTACGTTCGTTCCCTGCCTTCAAAACCCAGAACCCAGACTCACCAAAACGGAAAGACTTGTATCTACGTAACACCTTTTACAGCCTCAGTCTGTCTCATTGTGCGTTACAACCAGTGAAGTGCCTTTGAAGAGTTACAATGCAAGATCTGAGCAGCAAAGTTTAGACGCAGCAAGATCAACAACAAAAAACGGCAATGGGGTAATGAGAAGGTAACCTGCTTCTAGATGTTGGTTGAGGGATAAATATTTACCACGGCACTTTGGAGAATTCCACTGCTGTGTTTAAAATCTTAGATTTCTGTTGAAACCTCTGGTATCAGAAAGTAAGAGGTCGCAGGTGGAGAAACAGTTCTGGATCTGACCAATTCCCCTACCGGCCTTCCCGAACAGGTGCCGGAATGTGGCGACTAGGGTTTTTCACAGTAACTTCATTGAAGCCTACTTGTGACAATAAGTTATTATATAAATCTGTCACCGCGGTGAGGATTTCAGCTCAACAGTGGGCCGGTTTTGGTATATGTCCAACATTGCCAGCATTGTGTTGAGCATAGAACATAGAACATACAGTGCAGAAGGAGGCCATTCAGCCCATCGAGTCTGCACCGACCCACTTAAGCCCTCCCTTCCACCTATCCCCGGAACCCAATTACCCCTCCTAACCTTTTTGGTCACTAAGGGCAATTTATCATGGCCAATCCATCTAACCTGCACATCTTTGGACTGTGGGAGGAAACCGGAGCACCCGGAGGAAACCCACGCACACACGGGGAGGATGTGCAGACTCCGCACAGACAGTGACCCAAGCCGGAATCGAACCTGGGACCCTGGAGCTGTGAAGCAATTATGCTATCCACAAAGCTACCGTGCTGCCCCTATGTTGTTGCCATTGCAGAGACCTGGTTGAGGGAAGGACAGGATTGGCAGCTAAACATTCCAGGATTTAGATGTTTCAGGCGTGATAGAGGGGGAGGTAAAAGGGGTGGAGGAGTTGCGCTACTGGTTAGGGAGAATATCACAGCTGTACTTCGGGAGGTCACCTCAGAGGGCAGCGAGGCTATATGGGTAGAGATCAGGAATAAGAAAGGTATTATATGTATTACGTGTTGTCCTCGTCTTCATCACCCCTGAGTGGAACCACTGGGAGGATGGATCCTCCTGGGGCGGGGGTTGCGGTTAGGTTCGCTGGGGGGAGGATGAGTGGCGCAGGGGTGAATGAGGCAACTGGAGGGGGGGGTGGGGAGGTGTCGGGTCGGGGGCCGTGGGTAGGGATCCAGCGGGTGCCAGGTCCCAGAGGGAGACTGTGTCCTGGCGCCCGTCGGGGTGTGCCACGTAGGCATACTGCGGGTTTGCGTGTAGGAGGTGGACCCTTTCGACCAAAGGGTCCGACTTATGGGTCCGCACATGCTTGCGAAGGAGGACGGATCCAGGAACTGTCAGCCATGTTGGGAGCGAGACCCCGGAGGTGTCTCCTGGGGAAGGCAAA
Organism: Scyliorhinus torazame; assembly: GCF_047496885.1. Lineage (NCBI taxonomy): Eukaryota > Metazoa > Chordata > Chondrichthyes > Carcharhiniformes > Scyliorhinidae > Scyliorhinus > Scyliorhinus torazame. The sequence continues at coordinate 66,035,824 of NC_092718.1, forward strand.
GAGACGTTCATGGGGGGTTTCGTTAGTCGTGGTGCAGAGGAGCGATCTGATGGAGTGGAGCGCGTCGAGGAGGACCTCCTGACCACGGGAGACCGGGAGATTTTTAGACCGCAAGGCCAGCAGTACGGCCTTACAGACTGTCCCGTTCTCCCTCTCCACCTGCCCGTTTCCCCAGGGTTGTAGCTGGTCGTCCTGCTCGAGGCAATGCCCTTCCTGAGCAGGAACTGACGCAGCTCATCACTCATAAAGGAGGATTCCCAATCGCTGTGATGGTAGGTGGGGAAACTGAACAGAGTGAAGATACTGCAGAGGGCTTTAATGACCGTGGCAGAAGTCATATCCGGGCACGGGATAGCGAAAGGGAACCGGGAGAACTCATCGACCACGTTCAGAAAGTACGTGTTGCGGTCGGTGGAAGGGAGGAGCCCTTTGAAGTCCATGCTGAGGCGCTCAAAAGGCGGGAGGCCTTCACCAGGTGCGCTCAATCTGGCCGGTAGAAGTGCGGCTTGCACTCTGCGCAGGCCTGGCAGTCTCTGGTGATAGTCCTGATCTCCTCAATGGAGTAGGGAAGGTTGCGGGCCTTGATGAAATGGAAGAACCGGGTGACTCCTCGATGGTAGAGGCCATCGCGGAGAGCCCAGAGTCGGTCCACTTGTGCGCTGGCACATGTACCGTGGGATAGGGCGTCAGGGGGCTCGTTGAACTTCCCGCGGCGATACAAAATCTCGTAATTATAGGTGGAGAGCTCAATCCTCCACCTCAAGATCTTATCGTTTTTGATCTTGCCCCACTGTATTATTGAACATGAAGGCAACCAACCGTTGGTCAGTGAGGAGAGTGAATCTCCTGCTGGCCAGGTAAAGCCTCCAATGCCGCATAGCTTCCACAATGGCTTGGGCTTCCTTTTCAACAGAGGAATGCTGAATTTCGGAGGCATGGAGGGTGCGGGAAAAGAAGGCCACGGGCCTACCCGCCTGGTTGAGGGTGGCGGCCAGAGCTACGTCCGGTGCATCGCTCTCGACCTGGAAGGGGAGGGACTCATCGACCACGTGCATCGTGGCCTTGGCAATGTCAGCCTTGATACGGTTGAAGGCCTGGCAGGCCTCAGCCGTCAAGGGAAAAACTGTGGAGTGAATGAGTGAGCGGGCCTTGTCCGCATAGTTAGGGACCCACTGGGCATAGCAGGAGAAAAACCCCAGGCATCGTTTCAGGGCCTAGGGGCAGTGGGGGAGGGGGTGCATGCGGTCGGGGTCGAGCCCAGGAACTCCAGTTTCACGACATAGCCAATGATGGCTAAGTGGTCGGTGTGGAACACGCATTTCTCCTTAATGTACGTGAGATTAAGGAGCTTGGCGGTCTGGAGAAACTTTAGGAGGTTAGCGTCGTGGTCCTGCTGATCTTGGCCGCAGATGGTGACGTTCTAGGTACGGGAAGGTGACCCGCAGTCCGTACCGGTCCACCATTCGGTCCATCTCATGTTGGAAGACCGTGACGCCATTAGTGATGCCGAAGGGAACCCTAAGGAAGTGATAGAGGCGGCCATCTGCTTCGAACGCAGTGTATTGGCGGTTCTCCGGGCGGATGGGGAGCTGGTGGTCGGCAGACGTCAGGTCCACTGTGGCAAAGACCCAACACTGTGCAATCTGATTGACCATGTCAGATATGCGTGGGAGGGGATACGCGTCGAGCTGCGTGTACCGATTGATGGTCTGACTGTAGTCAATGACCATCCTGTGCTTCTCCCCAGTCTTTACTACTACCACTTGGGCTGTCCAGGGGCTGTTGCTGGCCTCAATGACCCCTTCCCGCAGAAGCCATTGGACCTCCGACCTGATGAAGATCCTGTCCTGGGCACTGTACCGTCTGCTCCTGGTGGCGACAGGTTTGCAATCCGGGATGAGGTTTGCAAACAAGGAAGATGGATCGACCTTAAGGGTTGTGATGCCGCATACGGTGAGGGGGGGTAGGGGTCCGGCAAATTTTAAGGTTAAGCTTTGGAGGTGGCACTGGAAGTCCAGGCCGAGTAACAGGGCAGCGCAGAGGTGGGGGAGGACGTAGAGCCGGAAGTTGCTAAAATCTACGTCTTGGACGGTCGGGGCTGCGATGCAATATCCCCGGATTTCCATGGGATGGGATCCGGAGGCCAGGGAGATTTTCTGGGTAACGGGTGTACGTGAGGGAGCCGCGCCTTACCGTCGTGGGGTGGATGAAGCTCTCTGTGCTCCCGGAGTCAAAAAGGCAGGACGTCTTGTGCCCATTGATTTTCACCGTTGTTGCGGTCACGAGGTTGCGCGATCTGCGGCAGATGCTGGGAGGCCCCGGGCTGGTCAGCGGTGGTGGGGGTAGCAGCAGGCGATGAATGGCCAGACGAGCTTCCAGACGAGCAGGGGTTCTGAGGCGCCGTCCAAATTGGCGCCGAAGATGGCGGCGCCCACGGGGCGCGCATGCCGGGCAGCATTAATGATGGCGCCGCCCACGGGCTGCACGTAGCCTGCGGGGATGAAGATGGTGGCGCCCACGGGCTGCACATGTCTTGCGAGGAGGAAAATAGCGGCGCCCCTGGGTCGCACGTGGGTGGGGGTGCAGGAACACTGGGCCTAGAAACAGCGGTGACCGACCGGGCCTGGCACACAGAAACAAAGTGTCCCTTCTTTCCTCATCCGTACAGGTTGCGCTCTGCGCCGGGCAGCGCTGCCGGGGGTTTTTGTTCTGCCCGCAAAAGTAGCATTTGGGCCCCCCGGGGTTGGCTGGCTGCCACGCGGCACAGGGTTGCGGTGGGCTTGTGTCGGTAGCTGGTGGGGCCCACGATGCCCATGAGGGTGCCGTGCGGTCGGGGGCGTACGACTGGACGTTACGGGAGACCACTGTTAATGAGTTCGCGAGCTGCCTGGTTCCAGCAAGATCAAGCGTACCCCCTTCCAATAGGCGCTGGCGGACGTACGCAGACCTCATGCCCATAACAAAGGCGTCTCGGATTAAAAGTTCTGTGTGCTGGACTGCCGAAAGTGCCTGGCAGTCACGGTTCCTCCCCAGGATGAGCAGGGCACACCAGAAATCGTCCAGAGACTCACTGCGGCGTTGCTGTCTCGTGGACAGGAGGTGCCTGGCGTATAGTTGATTGACTGGCTGAACGTGATGTCCCTTCAGGAGCTCCATCGCTTCTGAGTAATTGGGCGCATCCCGGATGAGAGGAAAAATGTCAGGGCTCACCCGTGAATAAAAGACTTGGAGCTTCTGCGCATCTGAGGGTTCCTCAGCGGATGTTCGGCGGTAGCTTTCGAAGCAGGTTAGCCAGTGGTCAAAAGCAGACGTAGCGTGGCAGCTTGAGGGCTGAGCTGCAGGCGATCAGGCTTGATGCGAAGCTCCGTCGTTTTAAAAATCTTGCTCCTTAAATTGATGCACTATCAATTACTACAAAGACGAGAGAAGTGGAATAATCGAGGCTTTATTGAGCAAAGATGTTGTGCCTCCTCTAGCTGCTATCAGAATGGCTGCAGCACCGACGAGCACACACATTTATACGCCACCTACTGGGTGGAGCCAGCAGGCAGGGATTTACCCATGTACCTCTAGAATATTTGTCTTACCGTAATACATATACTAGAGATACATGGGTAAATCCCTGCCTGCTGGCTCCGCCCAGTAGGCGGCATATAAATGTGCGTGCTCACCGGCTCTGCTGCCATTCTGGGAGCAGCTACAGGAGGCACAACATCTTTGCTCAATAAAGCTTCGATTATTCCACTACTCTCTGTGGTAGTCGCCACTGTTTGTATATATGACGTATATGAGAAGTAATACGGTAAGGCTCCTGTACTACAGGTACGGGGGTAGATCCTTGCCTGCTGGCTCCGCCCAGTAGGCGGAGTATAAATGTGTGTGCTCACCGAGCTGCAGCCATTTCAGCAGCAGCTGGAGGAGGCAACACATCTCTGCTTAATAAAGCCTCGATTACTCTCAACTCTCGTCTCGTAATTGATAGTGCATCAATTTATTAAGCAGAGCTTTTACAGCGATGGACCTACGCATCAAGTCAGATTGCCTGAAGCTGCATCCCCAAGCAGACAACGCCACGTCGGCCTCCGACCATTGGCTAGCTTGCTTTGAAGCCTACATCGGATCAGCGACAGAACAACCCTCAGAAGCACAGAAACTCCAGATCCTGTACACATGGTTGAGCTCCGATATTTTTCCCCTTATCCGGGATGCACCCAACTACACTGAGGCCATGGCGCTTCTGAAAGGGAACTACATCCGGCCGATCAACAAACTCTACGCCAGGCACCTCCTGTCCACGCGGCAACAACTCCCCGGTGAGTCATTGGGAGATTTCTGGCGTGCCCTGTACGTCCTGGCGAGGAACTGCGATTGCCAGGCAGTTTCGGCCGTTGAACATTCCGAACTCCTAACCAGGGATGCTTTTGTTACGGGCATAGGGTCGGCATACATCTGCCAGCGCCTCTTAGAAGGGGGTACGCTCGACATCGCAGCGATCAAGAAACTCGCGACCTCACTAACGGTAGCCTCCCGTAATGTACAAGCGTATGCCCCGACCGTACGGTGCCCCCCTCCTGGACATCGTGGACCCCACCAGCGACCGCCCCCAACCAACCCCAAGCCTGCGCCGCGTGGCAGCCAACCAACCCCGGGGGGCCCAAGTGCTATTTCTGTGGGCAGACAAAGCACCCCTGGCAGCGCTGCCCGGCGCGGAGCGCAATCTGCAAGGCCTGCGGGAAGAAAGGACATTTCGCTGCGGTATGCCAGGCCCGGTCGATCGCTGCTGTAACCAGCCCCATTGTTCCTGCACCCCCCACGTGCGACCCGGGGGTGCCGCCATTTTCGTCCTTGCAACCCACATGCGGCCCGTGGGCACCGCCATCTTCCCCCCCATCAGACCTCGCGCGGTCCATGAGCGCTGCCATTTTTAACGCCGCCCACCGTGGGCGCCGCCATTTTCGGCGCCATTTTGGACGGCGTCTCCGGACCCCTGCTCATCAGGCACCTCGTCTGGCCGCTCATCGCCCGCAACCGCCGCCAACCAGCCCAGGGCCCACCAACACCAGCCGCAGCTCGCCTCCATCACGCTCGACCAGTCCCGGCCACACAACCTCGCAACCGCGACAATGACGGTGAAGGTCGATGGCCACAAGACACCTTGCCTTCTCGACTCTGGGAGCACGGAGAGCTTCATCCACACCGATACAGTAAGGTGCTGCTCCCTCGCGGTGCACCCCATTACTCAATGAATCTCCCTGGCCCCCGGATCCCATTCCATGGAGATCCGGGGGTACTGCACCGCCACCCTCACCGTCCAGGGCGTAAAGTTCAGTAACTTCCGGCTCTACATCCTCCCCAACCTCTGCGTTGCTTTGCTACTCAGCCTGGACTTCCAGTGCAACCTCCAAAGTCTAGCTCTGAAATTTGGCGGGCCCCTACCACCCCTTACTGTTTGCGGCCTCGCGACCCTTAAGGTCAACCCGCCTTCCCTATTTGCAAACCTCACCCCGGATTGCAAACCCGTCGCCACCAGGAGCAGACGGTACAGTGCCCAGGACAGGATCTTCATCAGGCCTGAGGTCCAGCGGCTGCTGCGGGAAGGTATCATCGAGGCCAGCAACAGCCCCTGGAGAGCCCGTGGTAGTTGTAAAGACGAGGGAGAAACACAGGATGGTCAGACCATCAATCGGTACACACAGCTCGACGCGTACCCCCTCCCACGCATATCTGAAATGGTCAATCAGATTGCACAGTACCTGGCCTTCTCTACAGTGGACCTGAAATCTGCCTACCACCAGCTCCCCATTCACAAGGCCGACCGCCAATACACCGCGGTTGAAGCGGACGGCCGCTGTTACCACTTCCTTAGGGTTCCCTTCGGCGTCACTAATGGGGTCTCGGTCGTCCAACGGGAGATGGACCGAATGGTTGACCGGTACGGACTGCGGGCCACCTTCCCGTGCCTGGATAACGTCACCATCTGCGGCCACGACCAGCAGAACCACAACGCTAACCTTTTCAAATTTCTCCACAACGCCAAACTCCTGAACCTAACGTATAACATGGAGAAGTGCGTGTTCAGCACCAACCGCTTAGCCATCCTTGGCTATGTGGTGCAAAATGGAGTTCTGAGGCCCGACAGCAAGCGCCCCCTCATGGAACTCCCCCTTCCCCACTGACCCAAGGCTCTCAAACGATGCCTGGGGTCCTTCTCATACTATGCCCAGTGGGTCCCTAACTATGTGGACAAGGCCCGCTCACTCATTCACTCCACAGTTTTCCCCCTGACAGCCGAGGCTCACCAGGCCTTCAACCGTATCAAGGCCGACATCGCCAAGGCCGCGATGCACGTGGTCGACGAGACCCTCCCCTTTCAAGTCGAGAACGATGCATCAGACGTCGCTCTGGCCGCCACCCTCAACCAGGCAGGCAGACCCGTGGCATTCTTTTCCCACACCCTCCATGCCTCCGAAATTCAGCACTCCTCCGTCGAAAAGGAGGCCCAAGCCATCGGTGAAGCTGTGCGACATTGGAGGCATTACCTGGCCGGCAGGAGATTCACTCTCCTCATTAACCAATGGTCGGTTGCCTTCATGTTCAATAACACACAGCGGGGCAAGATCAAACATGATACAATCGTGAGGTGGAGGATCGAGCTCTCCACCTACAATTACGAGATTTTGTATCGCCCCGGTAAGCTCAACGAGCCCCCCGATGCCCTATCCCGAGGTACATGTGCCAGCGCACAAGTGGACCAACTCCGGGCCCTACACGATGTTCTCTGTTACCCAGGGGTCACCCGGTTCTTTCCCTTCATAAAGGCCCGCAACCTACCCTACTCCATTGCAAAAGTCAGGGTGGTCACCAAAGACTGCCAGGTCTGCGCGGAGTGCAAACCGCACTTTTACCGGCCAGACCGAGCGCACCTGGTGAAGGCCTCCCGTCCCTTTGAACGCCTCAGCATTGATTTCAAATGGCTCCTCTCCTCCTCTGACCGAAACACGTACTTCCTTAACGTGGTCGACGAATACTCCAGATTCCCCTTCGCCATTCCATGCCCCAATATGACGTCCGCCACAGTCATCAAAGCCCTCAATAGCATCTTCACTCTGTTCGGTTTCCCCGCTTACATCCACAGCGACCGGGGATCCTCCTTTATGAGTGATGAGCTGCGTCAATTCCTGCTCAGCAGACTTCCGGTTGCGGCTATGCCGAGGTAGGTCGCACGTTCGGCAGCTCCCGCCAGGAACAGACTTTTGGGCTGTTTAGAGGGGCCCCAACGGCAATTGTTCGACGGCTCCCAGTGTGGGAAGGTGACAGCAAGGTTCCCCCGGCACTGTATGGATTGAACCAGGAGTGGAGCGGTTATAAAAGTGATTCTGGTGCAGCAAAAAGTGCGAGGGAGGAAAAGCAAGATGGCGACGGGTGGAGACCAAGCAGCGTGGGCACAGTGGTCGCAGGAGCAGCAGGAGTTCCTCAAACGTTGCTTTGCGGAGCTGAAGACAGAAATGCTGGCACCAATGAAGGCAGCGATTGAGAAGCTTGTGGAGACCCAGAAGGCCCAAGGGGCGGCGATCCGGGAGGTGCGGCAAAAAGCCTCAGAGAACGAGGACGAGATATTGGGCCTGGCGGTGAAGGTGGAGCCGCACGAGGCTCTGCACAAGAGGTGGCAGGTAAAATTTGAGGACCTGGAGAATAGGTCGAGGAGGAAGAATCTTTGGATTCTGGGTCTCCCTGAAGGAGTGGAGGGGCCCGATGCCGGGGCATATATGAGCACGATGCCCAATTCGCTGATGGGCGCGGGAGCTTTCCTGAGGCCCCTAGAGCTGGATGGGGCTCATCGGGTCCTGGCAAGGAGACCCAAAGCCAACGAGCCGCCAAGGGCTGTAGTGGTGCGGTTCCACCGCTTTGTGGACAGGGAGTGCGTCCTGAGATGGGTCAAAAAAGAACGGAGCAGCAGGTGGGAGAACATGGAGATCCGAATTTACCAGGACTGGAGTGCGGAGGTGGCTAAGAAGAGGGCTGGTTTTAACCGGGCTAAGGCGGTTCTCCATCGGAAGGGGGTGAAGTTCGGGATGCTGCAGCCTCTCACACGGGGGGGTCGATGGAATGGCGGGAGAGGCCGGGGTCAGTAGGAGTCAGCTGACTTACGGGAGTGTCATGGGGGAAGCAAAATGTCTAGATGAGGATCTAACGGGGGGAGGGGGGGGGGGGGGGGTGGCGGGGGACTGGGTTGCTGCTGCATTGGCCAAAGGGGAGCTGGAATTAGGAGAGGTAGTCGGAGCGGGGGTCCGCCGCCTGGGGGACTGGAGGCTGCAGGAGGCGCGGGCACGTGGCTGGCCTAGAAAAGGAGATGGCTAGTCGGCGGGGGGGGGGGGGGGAAGCGAGCGAGTAGCCCCCTGATCCGGCTGATAACTTGGAATGTGAGGGGCCTGAACGGGCCGGTCAAGAGGGCCCGGGTGTTCGCGCACTTAAAGGGACTGAAAGCAGACGTGGTTATGCTCCAGGAGACGCATCTGAAGGTGGTAGATCAGGTTAGGCTGAGAAAGGGATGGGTAGGGCAGGTCTTTCATTCAGGGCTGGATACAAAGAACAGAGGGGTTGCAATACTGGTGGGGAAGCGGGTGTCGTTCGAGGCACTGAATATTGTAGTGGATAATGGAGGTCGATATGTGAGGTGAGTGGTAGGTTGCAGGGGGTGCGGGTGGTACTGGTAAACGTATATGCCCCGAATTGGGATGATGCTGGATTTATGAAACGCATGCTGGGTTGGATTCCGGATCTGGAGGTAGGAAGCTTGATAATGGGGGGTGACTTTAACATGGTGCTGGACCCAGCACTGGACCGTTCTAGGTCCAGGACGGGTAAGAGGCCGGCTGCGGCCAAGGTGCTTCGGTGGTTTATGGACCAGATGGGGGGAGTGGACCCATGGAGGTTTGCCAGGCCGCTGGCCAGGGAATTTTTCTGTTTTCCCCACGTCCATGGAGCCTACTCCCGGATAGACTTCTTCATCTTGAGTAGGGCGCTAATCCCAAAAGTGGAGGGAACGGAATATTCGGCCATAGCCATCTCGGACCACGCCCCGCATTGGGTGGAGCTGGAGTTGGGGGAGGAGAGGGACCAGCGCCCGCTGTGGCGCCTCGATGTGGGACTGTTGGCAGATGAGGGGGTGTGCGGGCGGGTGCAGGGGTGTATTGAAAGATACTTGGAGGCCAACGACAACGGGGAGGTGCAGGTGGGGGTAGTCTGGGAGGTGTTGAAGGCGGTGGTCAGGGGAGAGCTAATCTCCATTAGGGCCCACAGGGAGAAGAGAGAGGGGAGGGAGAGGGAGAGGTTGGTGTGGGAGATTTTAAGGGTGGACAGGAGTTATGCAGAGGCCCCCGAGGAGGGGCTACTTAGGGAGTGACAGAACCTCCAGACGGAATACGACCTGATGACTATGGGGAAAGTAGAGGCACAGTGGAGGAAAGCGCAAGGGGCGGCGTATGAGTATGGGGAGAAGGCGAATCGGATGCTGGCACACCAGCTTCGTAAGAGGGAGGCAGCGAGGGAGATTGGTGGAGTTAGGGATAGAGGGGGGAATATGGTGCGGAGTGCGGTGAGAATAAACAAGGTATTTAGGGACTTCTATGGGGATCTGTACAGGTCTGAGCCCCCAGCGGGGAGGAGGGGAATCAGCTGAGGTTCCCGAGGGTGGAGGAGCAGGTGGCTGGGCTGGGGGCGCCGATTGCGCTGGAGAAGCTGGTTAAAGGATTGGGGAGCATGCAGGCGGGGAAGGCCCCGGGGCCGGGTGGGTTCCTGGTTGAATTTTACAGGAAATACGTGGACCTGCTGGGTCTGTTGCTAGTGAGGACTTTTAATAAGGCGAGGGAGGAGGGGACCTTGCCCCCAACAATGTCCAGGGCGCTGATTTCTTTGATTCTGAAGCGGGACAAGGATCCATTGCAATGTGGGTCATATAAACCGATCTCGCTCCTCAATGTTGACGCTAAGTTGCTGGCGAAGGTGCTGGCTACGAGAATTGAGGACTGTGTCCCGGGGGGTGATCCATGAGGACCAGGCGGGATTTGTGAAGGGTAGGAAGCTAAATACTAATGTGCGGAGGCTCCTCAATGTGATTATGATGCCCTCGGTGGAGGGGGAAGCGGAGGTAGTGGCAGCTATGGACGCGGAGAAGGCCTTCGACTGGGTGGAGTGGGAGTATCTTTGGGAAGTGTTGCGGAGGTTTGGGTTCGGGGAGGGGTTCGTCAGTTGGGTCAGGCTGCTATATAGAGCCCCGGTGGCAAGTGTGGCTACGAACCGGCGGAGGTCTGAGTACTTTCTGCTGTAACGGGGGGGAGACGGGGGTGCCCCTTATCCCCCTTGTTGTTTGCACTGGCAATTGAGCCGCTGGCCATGGCGCTCATGGAGTCCAGGAAATGGAGGGGATTGGTTCGGGGGGGAGAGGAACACCGGTTGTCATTGTATGCCGATGACCTGTTGTTTTATGTTGCGGATCCAGTGGAGGGGATGGCGGAGGTCAAGCGGATCCTTAGGGAGTTTGGGGACTTTTCGGGGTATAAACTCAACATAGGGAACAGTGAGCTCTTTGTGGTGCATTCAGGGGACCAGGGAAGGGGGATAGATGAGCTACCGCTGAAGAGGGCGGAAAGGAGCTTTCGGTACCAGGGGATCCAAGTAGCTAGGAGTTGGGGGGCCCTGCACAAGCTCAATTAGACACGGTTGGTGGAGCAGATGGAGGAGGATTTTAAAAGATGGGATATGCTGCCACTCTCACCGGCGGGTAGGGTGCAGTCGGTCAAAATGACGGTCCTCCCGAGGTTTCTCTTTGTGTTCCAGTGCCTTACCATTTTGATCCCCAAGGCCTTTTTCAAACGGGTAAGCAGGAGCATCATGGGTTTTGTGTGGGCGAATAAGACCCCGAGGGTGAAGAGGGTGTTTCTGGAGCATAACAGGGACAGGGGGGGACTGGCGCTGCCGAATCTATGTGGCTATTATTGGGCAGCCAATGTGGCGATGATCCGTAAGTGGGTAATGGAGGGAGAGGGGGCGGCGTGGAAGAGGCTAGAGATGGCGTCCTATGTGGGCACGAGCCTGAGGGCGCTGGTGACGGCACTGCTGCCGCTCTCGCCGACATGGTACACCACGAGGCCGGTGGTGGCGGCAACGCTGAAGACCTGGGGGCAGTGGAGGCGACACAGGGGCGAGGTGGGAGCCTCGGTTTGGTCCCCGATTCGGGAGAATCATCGGTTCGTCCCGGGAAGGATGGATGGGGGGTTTCGGAGCTGGCATCGGGCAGGGATTAGAGAATGGGGGACCTGTTTATAGATGGGACGTTTGCGAGCCTAGGGGCGCTGGAGGAGAAGTTTGGGCTACCCCCGGGAAACGCTTTCAGGTACATGCAAGTGAGGGCGTTTGTGAGGTGGCAGGTAGGGAATTCCCGCTGTTCCCGGCACAGGGGACTCAGGACAGGGTGATCTCGGGTGTATGGGTTGGAGAAGGCAAAGTTTCGGTGATTTACCAGGAGCTGAAGGAAGAGGAGGAGGCCTCGGTGGAGGAGTTAAAGGGCAAGTGGGAGGAGGAGCTTGGGGGGGAGATAGATGAGGGTCTGTGGGTTGATGCCCTGAGTAGGGTTAATTCTTCCTCCTCTTGCGCCAGGCTCAGCCTAATATAGTTTAAAGTTACTCACAGAGTTCATATGACAGGGGCGAGGTTGAGTAGGTTCTTTGGGGTGGAGGACAGATGTGGGACGTGCTCGGGGAGCCAGGCAAACCACGTCCACATGTTCTGGTCGTGTCTGGCGCTGGATGGGTTTTGGAGGGGTTTTGCGAGGACTATGTCCAAGGTGGTGAATGCCCGGGTCAAGCCGAGCTGGGGATTAGCATTATTTGGGGTATCGGACGAGCTGGGAGTGCAGGAGGCGAAAGAGGCCAGTATTCTGGCCTCACTGGTAGCACGGCGGAGGATTTTGCTATTATGGAAAGATGCGAAGCCCCCTAGTGTGGAAGCTTGGATCAATGACATGGCAGAGTTCATCATGCTGGAGAGGATAAAGTTTGCCTTGCGAGGGTCTGTGCAAGGGTTTTTCAGGCGGTGGCAACCGTTCCTGGACTATCTCGCGGAACGCTAGATGGAGGTCAGCGGCAGCCCAGGGGCTGGGGGGGGGGCTTCATTTGGGGGGGGGTCGTTTGGGTTAAGGTGGGGGGTTTCCCGATTTGTGTTTTCTACTGTTATATGGGGGGGTTATTGTATTTGGGGGAAATCCAATGTATAATTTCTGCTTGTTGTGTTTTTGTTTCTTTTTCTTGTTGGGGGCGGGGGGGGGGGTGGTGGTGTTTGTTGAAAATTTGTTGAAAAATTTGAATAAATATATTTTCAAAAATAATTCCTGCTCAGGAAGGGCATTGCCTCGAGCAGGACGACCAGCTACATCCCCCGGGGAAACGGGCAGGTGGAGAGGGAGAACGGGACGGTCTGGAAGGCCGTCCTGCTGGCCCTATGGTCTAAAAATCCCCCGGTCTCCCGCTGGCAGGAGGTCCTCCCCGACGCCCTCCACTCCATCTGATCGCTACTTTGCACTGCGACTAATGCAACCCCCCATGAACGTCTCCTTGGTTCCCCAGGAAGTCTCCTCCGGGGTTTCACTCCCAACGTGGCTGCTCCAGGATCCGTTCTCCTCCACAAGCACGTGCTCCTCCACAAGGCGGACCCGTTGGTTGAGAGGGTACAGCTACTACATGCAAACCCGCAGTACGCCTACGTGGCGTACCGCGACGGCCGCCAAGACACAGTCTCCCTCAGGGACCTGGCACCAGCTGGGTCCCCCCCCCCCCCCCCCCCCCCAACTGCCCCGGCGCCACCCATCCTCCCCCCAGCGCACCTCACCACAGCCCCCGCTCCAGGACGATCCGTCCTCCCATTGGTTCCACCCGGGGATGAAGATGAGGACTACACGCTCCCGGAGTCACCGGCGACCAAGCCGGCGCCTGCATCGCCACCGGGACTGCGGCGCTGACAACGGAGCATCAAGGCACCCGACCGGCTAAATTTGTGAACTTTTCCCCAAACTGTACACTTTAAAAATGCTCACATACATGTAAATAGTTTTGCACCACCAGGTTGGACTCTTTTTTAACAGGGGGTGAATGTGGTAGTTACCACTGTTTGTATATATGACGTATATGAGAAGTAATACAGTAAGGCTCCTGTACTACAGGGATAGATCCCTGCCTGCTGGCTCCGCCCAGTAGGCGGAGTATAAATGTGTGTGCTCACCGAGCTGCAGCCATTTCGGCAGCAGCTGTAGGAGGCAACACATCTCTGCTTAATAAAGCCTCGATTACTCTCTACTCTCATCTCGTCGTAATTGATAGTTCATCACTCTCGTCTTTGGAGTAATTGATAGTACATCAGTGAGGGTAAAAGCATGCCAGTGGGAAGAGTGGACTGGGGTCAGAGGTTGTAGATGGAATGCTGGGTAAAGATCGTTCTGGCCTGACTAACTCAGTACAGGAGCTATATTGTAAAGATTTATTCATATCCTTTGTATTAGTGGCTGCTCCCTGGTGTTGTGGTTAATAAGGTAGGCTAAAGTCTCCATTGTCCCAGGTGACCATCGGCTGCTTTGCCCTTTGAGGGGGAGAGCTGACTGGTGGTGATTTAACCAGAGGATCACCACACCTCAGGAGAGGGGCAAGGTTGAGAAGGTGGGCCAGTAGCGCGGATTCAATTCCCCTGGTTAATACAGCCACAGACAAGTCTTGTTCACTTCACAGAAGGTTTCTGCTCCTGGGGTAAGCTCATTTCAGCAGCATGCACACATTACTCAGCCAGTGATATCTGCGATGAATCAACCATGTTCACTGGATGGCTGATGGTCGATTATAACAAATATTTTGCCTCCGCCTCCCAATCGAAGAGGAAATGACTAAAGCTAATGGACGAGATGATTACATTTAAAATTCTTTTCTTTACCTCTAGAAATGTTGTAACGTTTCAGGCAATTTTCTGGAGTCCCTTCCGAGCACACTCTGTGTCTTCTGGAAGAATTATCTCAAAGAAGCAAATTTTTCTGACAATTCACTGAAGGAAGTGCCAGCAAACATCTTTGAGCTGAAGGTATCTGTACACAATTTTGGGATTTGTTTTCTGTTTAATGGTGGAAAATCGTAGAACCATAGAATTCCTAAATGGAGTCATAGAGTCATACAGCACAGAAAAGGCTCTTCGGCCCGTCGAGTCTGTACCGGTCAAAAACAGCCACCTAATTATTCTAATCCCATTTCCCAGCATTTGGTCCTTAGCCTTTGTATGCCTTGGGATCACAAATGCACACCTAAATGCATCTCAAGTGTATTGAAAGGTCTCTGCCTCCACCACCCTTTCAGGCAGTGAGTTCCGAATTTCCACCACCCTCTGGGTGAAAAAGATTTTCCTCACACCCCACCTAAACCTCCTGCCCCTTATCTTAAATTCATGCCTCCCTGATCATAATCCCTCCATCAAAAGGGAAAGTTTCTTCCTGTTTACTCTATTTCTACCCCTCATAATTTTATACAGCGCAATCATCTCCCCACTCAGTCTCCTCTGTTCCAAGGAAAACAATCCAAGTCTATCCAAACTCTCTTCATAACTAAAACTCTCCAGCCCAGGCAACATCTGGTAAATCTCCTCTGCACCCTTTCCAGTGCTATCACATCCCTCCGATAATGGGATTCCAGAACTGCACACAATACTCTAGCTGTGGCCGAACCAACATTTTATACAGTTCCAGCATAACCTCCCTGTTCTTAAACTCTATGCCAAGGTCAATAAAGGCAAATATGCCATATACCTTCTTAACCACTGTCGCCACCTGCACTGCTACCTTAAGGGACCGGTGTACATGCACACCCAAGGTCCCTGTGATCCTCGGTACTTCCCAGGGTCCTGCCATTTATCATGTATTCCCTTGCCTTGTTTGTCTGCACCACCTCACACTTATTCGATTGAATTCCATTTGCCAATGAGCAGCCTATCTGACCAGCCTATCAATTTCAACCTGTAATCAAAGGCTGTCCTTGTCACTATTTACAGCCCCACCAATTTTTGCATCATCCGCAAACTTACTGATCAACCCTCCTACATTCAAATCGAAATCATTTATATAAACCACAAACAACAAGGGCCCAAACACTGATGCCTGCGGGACCCCACTGACACAGGCTTCTAGTTACAAAAACACCCCTTGACTATAGAAACATAGGACACAGGAACATAGGAATTAGGAGCAGAAATAGGCAATTCAGCCCTTCGAGTCTGCTCCGCCATTCAGTCAGATCATGGCTGATCTCGTCCTGGTCTCAAATCCACCTCCCACCTGTTGTCCATATCCCTTCAACCCGTTTTTTATCAAAAATATATCTATCTCTTTCTTTAAACATTTAATGATTCAGATTCCACCGCACTATGGGGCAGCGAGTTCCACAAATTCACCACCCTCTGCGAGAAGTAGTTCCTCCTCAGCTCAGTTCTAAATCTACTACCTCTCAACCGTGACCTCTCGTTCGAGATTTCCCCACAAGGGGAACATTTGGTCTACTTTACCAATCCCTTTTAGTATTTTATATCCCTCGATCAGATCCCCTCTCATCCTTCTAAACTCCAGCGAGTATAAGCCCAAACTGTTAAATCTCTCCTTGTAGGTCAACCTTTTCATCCCCGGAATCAATCTGGTGAATCTCCTCTGAACTGCCTCCAATGCCACCACGTCCTTCCTCAAATAAAGAGACCAAAGCTGGACACAATACTCCAGATGTGATCTTACTGAGACCCTACACAATTGCAACAATACTTCTCTACTTTTGCACAGCAGTCCTTTTGCAATAAACGCTAACATTCCATTTGCCTTTTAATTACATGGTGTACCTGCATACAGACTTTCTGCGATTCATGAACAAAAACACCCAGATCTCTCTGCCCAGATGCATCTTGAATCTGCTTTCCATTTAGATAATTTGCCTTTCTATTTTTTTGGCCAAAATGGATAACTTCACACTTACCTACAGGAAACTCCATCTACCAAATGTTGGCCCAATCTCCTAGCCTATCTATATCATCTGTAAAATCTTTTTTCACTGCCTGCTTTCCTACCTATTTTGGTTTCATCTGCATATTTTGCTATGTTACACTCTGTCCCTGCTTGCAAATCATTTATATAAATTTTAAACAGTTGAGGCCCAAGTACTGACCCCTGCGGCATCCCGCTAGCTACAATTCACCAGCCAGAGAAGGACCCATTTATCCCGACCCTCTGCTTTCTGTCAGTCAGCCAATCCTCAATCCAATCTAGTACTCTACCCCAATTCCCTGTCCTCTGTGATCGCACCTTCTGGATCAGTCTTTTATGTGACACCTTGACAAAAGCCTTCTGGAAGTCCAGATATACCACATCCACAGGTTCCCCATTATCCACCTTGCTGGTTATGTCATCAAAGAACTCACACAAGTTTGTCAAGCATGACTAGGGCCGCACGGTGGCGCAGTGGTAGCACTGCAATCTCACGGCGCCAAGGTCCCAGGTTCAATCCCGGCTCTGGGTCACTGTTCGTGTGGAGTTGACACATTCTCCCCGTGTTTGCATGGGTTTCGTCCCCACAACCCAAAGATGTGCAGGGTAGGTGGATTGGCCATGCTAAATTGCTCCTTAATTGGAAAAAAATAATTGGGTATTCTAAATTTTAAAAAAAATTTTAATTAAAAAAAAAAAGCATGACTTACCCTTCATAAAACCATGCTGACAATGGTGGATTGAGCTTTGTCTTTCCAAATGTTCAGTCATCTCCTCCTTAATGATTTATTCCAGCAACTTCCCTACCACAGAGGTCAAGCTAACCGGTCAGTAGTTTCCTACTTTTTTGCCCCTCTCCCTTTTTGAATAGGGGATTTACATTCGCGTGTTTCCAATCCACCGGGACCCTTCCTGAATCCAGGGAATTCTGAAATATCATAACCAATGCACCCACTATCTCCACTGCCCCTCCCTTAATACCCTAGGGTGCAGGCCATCAGGTCCTGGAGACTCACCTGTGCTTAATCCCATCAGTTTACTCAATAGTGTCTCCCTAATGATAGTTATTGCACCAAGTTCCTCTACATTAACTGTAGTTTTTGGAAATGTTTTAATATCTTCTGCCATGAAGAAAGAGGCAAAATATTGGTTCAATGCTTCCGCCATCCCTGTGTTCCCCATTATTACCGCACCAGTATCATCCTCTAAAGGGCCAACATTTACTTTATATATTTATAGAAGCTTTTGGTATCAGTTTATGTTTTCTGCTAGTTCCCTTTCATAGTTCATGTTGGCTCTTTTAATTTTATTTTTAGTAACCGTTTGCTGAACCTTAAAGTTCTCCCAATCCTCCAGCTTACCACTAGCTTTTGCAGTATGATATGCCCTAGTTTTTGCCTTTATGCCTTCCTTGACTTCCTTGTTTAGCTATAGAATGTTTTTCTCCCTTTTACAATTCCGTTTCCTCTCAGGAATGTACTTTAATTGAGTGGTATTTAATATTCCCCTGAACATCCAACATTGTTCCTCAACTGTCCTATCCTCAATTATTTGTCCCAGTCTACTTGGGCCAACTCTTTCCTCAGGCCTGTATAATTACCTCTGCTCAACACTAAAACTCTAGTATGACACTTTGTCTTCTCTCACTTAATCTGGATTTGAAATTCTAGCATGCTGTGATCACTCCTTCCAAGAGCATCCTTAATGACAAAACTATTTATCAAACTTTCTTTGTTACCTACTATCACCCTCTGCTTCCTGCCACACAGCCAGAAGGAGGCCATTTGGCATATCAAGTCTGCACCGGCTGTCTGAAAGACCTACCTAAGCCCACTACTCCATCCTATCCCCGCAACCCCATGACCTCACCTAACCGGCACATCTTTGGAACTAAGGGGCAATTTAGCATGGCCAATCCACCTAACCAGCATATCCTTGAACTGTGGGAGAAGGCCGGAACACCCGTAGGAAATCCACTCTGACCCGGGGAGGACATGCAGACTCCACACAGTCACCCAAGGTCAGAATTGAATCCGGTCTCTGGCACTGTGAGGCAGCAGTGCTAACCACAGTGCCACCATGCCGCCCCACATTGGGAATTTCTATATAGTTTCTCCTCAACCATTGCATGTCAGTCCTATGATGATGTTGACCTGGAGAAAGGAATGGAGAATTGAATATATGTTTGCAGACTGCATTGAGATGAGAGACACTGTGAGCTGTGTAGCTGGAAGTTACAACGTGAGAAGTCACAGAGCCTTTGCTGCCACCTTGAGGACTGTGTTCAATTCTTGGCAGCAAACTGAACGCGAGAAATTGGCCTTGGAGAGGAGGCAATATGAATTCACCAGAAAAATAGCAGGACCAAAGAGGACAAGTTGCATAAAAATGCAATTAGAGTGAGGCTACTTAGGAGGGAAGTCAGGGGGCATTTCAGGACTTGGTTCGATAGATTTTTATCAGGTAAAGATATCAAGGTGCATGACCTAAAAGTGAATAAATGGGGTTCAGGGACAATCAGCTTTGATCTGATGAGTGTCAGTGAAAACTTGATGTGGAGATGCCGGCGTTGGACTGGGGTGAGCACAGTAAGAAGTCTTACAACACCAGGTTAAAGTCCAACAGGTTTGTTTCAAACACTAGCTTTCGGGCACTGCTTCTTCCTCAGGTGAAGGAAGGACCAGCGCTCCAAAAGCTAGTGAATTGAAACAAACCTGTTGGACTTTAGCCTGGTGTTGTAAGACTTCTTACTGTGAAAACTTGAGGGACTGATTGGCCTCCTGATTCTGTGTAATGTGCCTCCAGAGTAATAACGGCTGATTGAGAGGATTCCCAAGGAATGTCTGGAGCTGGTACGCTTCCCGTACTTCTTTCTACGTATAGCCCCTCCTGATGATGATCTTCCTTTGTGCTATTTCTGTCACACCCACATGTTACCCTTTAACGTACCAATTTATTGTACTTGCCTCTGATGAAGTGGTTTAGCTGGTGGATGGTGCTCAGATACCGCACCAATTCCTGTAATCTGACACCCGGACAATATCCCACCCTCCCCAACAACCATGACTTTCCCCCTCCTCTGCTCCAGTTCCTTGGCCCCTGTCCCCTGTGCGTATCACTGCAGTATATGCAACGTTGCTGTTTGTGCTTGGCGTATGTTCCTGTGTTACCCTGTGCTGTGATCTTGAACCACAATGACACAAACCATCTTATTGCAGGTCCTGAACTCTCTGAAACTGTCTGGCAATCAGTTACAATCACTCCCCTCCGTGGACAGGTGGCAATGCACTAATCTCAAATCACTTGATCTCTCTCGGAATCACTTTGGAAAGTAAGTACTGTCTAATAGAGTGTTTAAAATCAAAGAGGCTTTCTCCTGTTCCTATTGATAGTTTCAACCTCACATTAAACATGCGGGAGGTGAGGTGAAGGTGGGGGGGGAGAGGAGGGGGAGGAATGCGGGGGGGGGGGGGGGAGGAGCGTGGGGGGGGGGGGGGGGGGGGGGGGGGGGAAGAGAGCTTCCAGGATGCTGAGTGGTTAGAGTTAGGGCAGTGAGGTGAGGAGGGATTACCCACTGTTGACGTTGTAAATTAATGCCAATCCCAAGAGAAGGGGTTACCTCAACATTTCAATGAGGTCTTGCACCATTATAAGTGCCAATCCGAAGTGCTTGACCTAACTGTGCTCTCGGACCTGCGCTCTGAATGCCCAGTGGATGGATGATTGGAGCAGGTATGGAGGGAGTAATGATCTCACTCTGGGAAGCGATGGCTCCTGCACAAATCAGTTTGGATTTTGGATGAAGGACTCACAGAGATTGCAAGTGACATACTGGGCAGAAACCACGGGAAAACCTGGAATATCCGGCGCCCGAGTCATCCGACATGCCTCAGCCCCACATCACAATTTCAAAAGGAGGGAAAATGCAGCGAAACCATTCCCAAATTACATCCCAGTCGTGGCCACACCCCCAGCCTCACCCAGCTCAACCCAGCAGTTGTTAGGCTTCGTATCCTCTGTGCTTGTCTCTCCAGTGGGGCAGGCGAGTGGGGGAGGAACCTGCTAGTCAGATCACCCAGCAACCCACCAACAGCCCCTGCCCACACCCAGGCCTACCACTGTTTGTACCTTTCCTTCTCACCTTGTGGCAATGTTGCTGAGCCATTACAGTGAGTGTATGAGGATACCATCAGAATCGTGACGACGGCCCGGGAGATAACATGGTACAAGCACATGAACAGCTGACTTTACGCGACATGAGGTTTGTGCATAACCTTGGGCGCAATCTTCTGAAAAGGAACAAAGTCCCTGAGCGCGCAAGTTTAGCCGCGTGTTTCCTGGCACTCGCAGTGTCGAGAAACACCTGGCTATTGAACACGGCTTGTGTTGAATAAGGAGCCTGAATGGGGAACTCGCGGATGAGGTCGCACATAGCCTCGTTTTTTACAACGGGGAGCTCCGCTTGCTGGAACTCCCCGTTGAAGCGAGAGACGGCGTCCCGATCTCCAAGGCCCTTAAAGGAATACCCCCCCCCCCCCCCCCAGCCTGAACGCACTATGGGAGGGTCCCCAAGCCCCCCCTGTGCCCACGCTGGGCAGCCCCAACTCAATCGCACTCGCGCACAAAAATGCCAGCGTGGCACTTTGGCAGTGCTTCTGCCAGCTGGCAGTGCCACCTGGGCACCTTGGCAGTGCAAGGCTGGCAGCCAGGTGGCACTGCTAGGGTAACCAGGTGGCACCAGCAGTATCAGAACACGACCCTGCCCAAAGTGTATGCAGCTGGTGGCCTCCGATCCCCTTGGAGACCCCCATGGGTGTCTTTCCGTCTGGTCTCCATTTGTGGAGACCAAACGGATCTCGTCCGAGGTCTCTTGAGGCGAAGGGGTTGAATCCCAAAGCATCAGGTACATCGGGAATCTGCACATTAGCGTAGGGCTTACTGCCTCGCTCTAATATGCAGATTTACCAAAAGATGGCCCTGCCCATTATGGGCGGGATTCACCGCACAACGTCTCGCGAGTTTACGTTGAATCTCGGGAGGCGTTGCGAGTCGGGTAGACCCCGCTCCCGGGATCTCTCGGCTTTCACTGGCCACGCAGCGCGGTGAGCTGCTTTTCTGGCGCAGCGTGGCCGGAGGATCGCGCCCGTTGCCGTTATTTTCTCATGTGCTGTAACCCTTGTGTCTACAAAGAGGAAGTACATTTTAGATATCCTGCACCTCGTTTTCCTTTTAGAGAAGATGAGTGGAACCAAGGCAGGGTGGGTGGCGGGCGAGGTTGGTGTGGTGATGGGTGGTGTATTTATGTAATTCCTCATTGTGGTTGAGGAAAGTCCTCAGTTGGTGTTATCTGTGTCGGGTTTTCTTTTGTATTTCTATTACTTTGGGCTTATCTCCTACGAAAGATTGTGTAGCCAGTAGAGGACTGGGTTCCTTGTGATACTTCCATGTGGTTAGTGTCCCTGGAGTTGTTGGAGTCAGAGGAAATGTGTGATGGTGCACACCTGGGTGTGGTTGGTTAATCCGTGCTTGACTTGTCTTCCTCAATATTCTCGGTTGTGTGGATGGTGACAGCGATTGCTTGATCGGCTGGGTGAGGGCAGTAGTAACTGTGTTGACCTCGGTCGGGTGGAGGATCTATTGAGTGGTGGACTGAGCTCTCCTCTCTCACCTTGTCTCCTCTTGGGGGCACCTGGCCTGCTTTCTCCCCCCCCTCCCCCTCGAAATAGGGTTCCACTGGGGAGGTGGGAGCCTCTGGGTTGTCGTGTTTGAGTGAGAGCCTGAGTGCTGTGGATTGGTGCTGTTGGTGTATTTCTTCGGTTCAAGGATAGGCTGATTGGGGGAGTTAGGCACTCTCCTCCAAGTCAAGTGTTTTTCAAACCTTCTTTCCGGGGACCCACGTTTGGCACCGGCCAACCTTCACGACACATGCCGACCGACTATCGCAACACATGTCATGTTCACTTGCCTTTTAATGCAAAGGGGAACCTGCTTTGTCCTCACAATTGCACTTGAATCGATGCAAAGGAGCAGAGGGCAATGCGCATATCAGATGCAGTTCCTTTGTGCCGTCTTCATCTTTATGAAAACAGAAAATGCAACCTGTAGGTCGTCATGAAGGGAAGTAGCAACAAAATGCTTGTTTTACTCAGCACTGGATACTCCTGGGAGATGCTACACCAGAATCCTGACAGCCTCATGGGCCTTTGGCATGTTTTTAATGGGGTATTACACACAGGTAAGCTGCAGCAGCGTAGTCTTTTAATTTGGAGTCAGCTGTAAGTAAATAACAGGCTCTGGGGAATATTCCACTCACCACTTCTCTTTCGGATTCTCAAACTTCTCTCATTTGCCAGTACTTCCCTGCGTATTATGCTCTTGGGTTTTGCCTTCTTATTTCCAATGGTGAGTGGGTCAGGCTGTTGTGGGGTGAGTGGGTCAGGCTGTTGTGGGGTGAGTGGGTCAGGCTGTTGTGCGGTGAGTGGGTCAGGCTGTTGTGGGGTGAGTGGGTCAGGCGGTTGCGCGGTGAGTGGGTCAGGCTGTTGTGGAGTGAGTGGGTCAGGCTGTTGTGGGGTGAGTGGGTCAGGCTGTTGTGCGGTGAGTGGGTCAGGCTGTTGCGCGGTGAGTGGGTCAGGCTGTTGTGGGGTGAGTGGGTCAGGCTGTTGTGGGGTGAGTGGGTCAGGCTGTTGTGGAGTGAGTGGGTCAGGCTGTTGTGCGGTGAGTGGGTCAGGCTGTTGTGGGGTGAGTGGGTCAGGCTGTTGTGCGGTGAGTGGGTCAGGCTGTTGTGCGGTGAGTGGGTCAGGCTGTTGTGGGGTGAGTGGGTCAGGCTGTTGTGGGGTGAGTGGATCAGGCTGTTGTGCGATGAGTGGGTCAGGCTGTTGTGCGATGAGTGGGTCAGGCTGTTGTGCGATGAGTGGGTCAGGCTGTTGTGCGGTGAGTGGGTCAGGCTGTTGTGGGGTGAGTGGGTCAGGCTGTTGTGTGGTGAGTGGGTCAGGCTGTTGTGGGGTGAGTGGGTCAGGCTGTTGTGCTGTGAGTGGGTCAGGCTGTTGTGGGGTGAGTGGGTCAGGCTGTTGTGCGGTGAGTGGGTCAGGCTGTTGTGCGGTGAGTGGGTCAGGCTGTTGTGCGGTGAGTGGGTCAGGCTGTTGTGGGGTGAGTGGGTCAGGCTGCTGTGCGGTGAGTGGGTCAGGCTGTTGTGTGGTGAGTGGGTCAGGCTGTTGTGCTGTGAGTGGGTCAGGCTGTTGTGGGGTGAGTGGGTCAGGCTGTTGTGCGGTGAGTGGGTCAGGCTGTTGTGGGGTGAGTGGGTCAGGCTGTTGTGGGGTGAGTGGGTCAGGCTGTTGTGGGGTGAGTGGGTCAGGCTGTTGTGCGGTGAGTGGGTCAGGCTGTTGTGCGGTGAGTGGGTCAGGCTGTCGTGGGGTGAGTGGGTCAGGCTGTTGCGCGGTGAGTGGGTCAGGCTGTTGTGGGGTGAGTGGGTCAGGCTGTTGTGGGGTGAGTGGGTCAGGCTGTTGTGCGGTGAGTGGGTCAGGCTGTTGTGCGGTGAGTGGGTCAGGCTGTCGTGGAGTGAGTGTGTCAGGCTGTTGCGCGGTGAGTGGGTCAGGCTGTTGTGGGGTGAGTGGGTCAGGCTGTTGTGGGGTGAGTGGGTCAGGCTGTTGTGCGGTGAGTGGGTCAGGCTGTTGTGCGGTGAGTGGGTCAGGCTGTCGTGGAGTGAGTGGGTCAGGCTGTGTGCGGTGAGTGGGTCAGGCTGTTGTGCGGTGAGTGGGTCAGGCTGTTGTGGGGTGAGTGGGTCAGGCTGTCGTGGGGTGAGTGGGTCAGGCTGTTGTGGGGTGAGTGGGTCAGGCTGTTGTGCGGTGAGTGGGTCAGGCTGTTGTGGGGTGAGTGGGTCAGGCTGTTGTGGGGTGAGTGGGTCAGGCTGTCGTGGGGTGAGTGGGTCAGGCTGTTGTGGGGTGAGTGGGTCAGGCTGTTGTGGGGTGAGTGGGTCAGGCTGTTGTGGGGTGAGTGGGTCAGGCTGTTGTGCGGTGAGTGGGTCAGGCTGTTGTGGGGTGAGTGGGTCAGGCTGTCGTGGGGTGAGTGGGTCAGGCTGTTGTGGGGTGAGTGGGTCAGGCTGTTGTGGGGTGAGTGGGTCAGGCTGTTGTGGGGTGAGTGGGTCAGGCTGTTGTGGGGTGAGTGGGTCAGGCTGTTGTGGGGTGAGTGGGTCAGGCTGTTGTGGGGTGAGTGGGTCAGGCTGTTGTGGGGTGAGTGGGTCAGGCTGTTGTGGGGTGAGTGGGTCAGGCTGTTGTGCGGTGAGTGGGTCAGGCTGTTGTGCGGTGAGAGGGTCAGGCTGTTGTGCGGTGAGTGGGTCAGGCTGTTGTGGGGTGAGTGGGTCAGGCTGTTGTGGGGTGAGTGGGTCAGGCTGTTGTGCGGTGAGTGGGTCAGGCTGTTGTGGGGTGAGTGGGTCAGGCTGTTGTGGGGTGAGTGGGTCAGGCTGTTGTGGGGTGAGTGGGTCAGGCTGTTGTGGGGTGAGTGGGTCAGGCTGTTGTGGGGTGAGTGGGTCAGGCTGTTGCGCGGTGAGTGGGTCAGGCTGTTGCGCGGTGAGTGGGTCAGGCTGTTGCGCGGTGAGTGGGTCAGGCTGTTGTGGGGTGAGTGGTTCAGGCTGTTGTGCGGTGAGTGGGTCAGGCTGTTGTGGGGTGAGTGGGTCAGGCTGTTGTGCGGTGAGTGGGTCAGGCTGTTGCGCGGTGAGTGGGTCAGGCTGTTGTGGGGTGAGTGGTTCAGGCTGTTGTGCGGTGAGTGGGTCAGGCTGTTGTGCGGTGAGTGGGTCAGGCTGTTGTGCGGTGAGTGGGTCAGGCTGTTGTGCGGTGAGTGGGTCAGGCTGTTGTGCGGTGAGTGGGTCAGGCTGTTGTGGGGTGAGTGGGTCAGGCTGTTGTGCGGTGAGTGGGTCAGGCTGTTGTGGGGTGAGTGGGTCAGGCTGTTGTGCGGTGAGTGGGTCAGGCTGTTGTGGGGTGAGTGGGTCAGGCTGTTGTGGGGTGAGTGGGTCAGGCTGTTGTGGGGTGAGTGGGTCAGGCTGTTGTGCGGTGAGTGGGTCAGGCTGTTGTGGGGTGAGTGGGTCAGGCTGTTGTGCGGTGAGTGGGTCAGGCTGTTGTGCGGTGAGTGGGTCAGGCTGTTGTGGGGTGAGTGGGTCAGGCTGTTGTGCGGTGAGTGGGTCAGGCTGTTGTGGGGTGAGTGGGTCAGGCTGTTGTGGGGCTGAGTGTGTCAGGCTGTTGTGGGGTGTGTTGGTCAGGCTGTTGTGCGGTGAGTGGGTCAGGCTGTTGTGCGGTGAGTGGGTCAGGCTGTTGTGCGGTGAGTGGGTCAGGCTGTTGTGGGGTGAGTGGGTCAGGCTGTTGTGCGGTGAGTGGGTCAGGCTGTTGTGCGGTGAGTGGGTCAGGCTGTTGTGGGGTGAGTGGGTCAGGCTGTTGTGGGGTGAGTGGGTCAGGCTGTTGTGGGGTGAGTGGGTCAGGCTGTTGTGGGGTGAGTGGGTCAGGCTGTTGTGGGGTGAGTGGGTCAGGCTGTTGTGGGGTGTGTGGGTCAGGCTGTTGTGCGGTGAGTGGGTCAGGCTGTTGTGCGGTGAGTGGGTCAGGCTGTTGTGGGGTGAGTGGGTCAGGCTGTTGTGGAGTGAGTGGGTCAGGCTGTTGTGGGGTGAGTGGGTCAGGCTGTTGTGGGGTGAGTGGGTCAGGCTGTTGTGCTGTGAGTGGGTCAGGCTGTTGTGGGGTGAGTGGGTCAGGCTGTTGTGGGGTGAGTGGGTCAGGCTGTTGTGGGGTGAGTGGGTCAGGCTGTTGTGGGGTGAGTGGGTCAGGCTGTTGTGGGGTGAGTGGGTCAGGCTGTTGTGCGGTGAGTGGGTCAGGCTGTTGTGCGGTGAGTGGGTCAGGCTGTTGTGGGGTGAGTGGGTCAGGCTGTTGTGGGGTGAGTGGGTCAGGCTGTTGTGCGGTGAGTGGGTCAGGCTGTTGTGGGGTGAGTGGGTCAGGCTGTTGTGCGGTGAGTGGGTCAGGCTGTTGTGCGGTGAGTGGGTCAGGCTGTTGTGGGGTGAGTGGGTCAGGCTGTTGTGCGGTGAGTGGGTCAGGCTGTTGTGCGGTGAGTGGGTCAGGCTGTTGTGGGGTGAGTGGGTCAGGCTGTTGTGGGGTGAGTGGGTCAGGCTGTTGTGCGGTGAGTGGGTCAGGCTGTTGTGGGGTGAGTGGGTCAGGCTGTTGTGCGGTGAGTGGGTCAGGCTGTTGTGCTGTGAGTGGGTCAGGCTGTTGTGCTGTGAGTGTGTCAGGCTGTTGTGGGGTGAGTGGGTCAGGCTGTTGTGCGGTGAGTGCGTCAGGCTGTTGTGGGGTGAGTGGGTCAGGCTGTTGTGGGGTGAGTGGGTCAGGCTGTTGTGCGGTGAGTGGGTCAGGCTGTTGTGCGTTGAGTGGGTCAGGCTGTTGTGGGGTGAGTGGGCCAGGCTGTTGTGCGGTGAGTGGGTCAGGCTGTTGTGGGGTGAGTGGGTCAGGCTGTTGTGGGGTGAGTGGGTCAGGCTGTTGTGGGGTGAGTGGGTCAGGCTGTTGTGGGGTGAGTGGGTCGGGCTGTTGTGCTGTGAGTGGGTCAGGCTGTTGTGGGGTGAGTGGGTCAGGCTGTTGAGGGGTGAGTGGGTCAGGCTGTTGTGCGGTGAGTGGGTCAGGCTGTTGTGGGGTGAGTGAGTCAGGCTGTTGCGCGGTGAGTGGGTCAGGCTGTTGCGCGGTGAGTGTGTCAGGCTGTTGCGCTGTGAGTGGGTCAGGCTGTTGTGGGGTGAGTGGGTCAGGCTGTTGTGGGGTGAGTGGGTCAGGCTGTTGTGGGGTGAGTGGGTCAGGCTGTTGTGGGGTGAGTGGGTCAGGCTGTTGTGGGGTGAGTGGGTCAGGCTGTTGTGGGGTGAGTGGGTCAGGCTGTTGTGCGGTGAGTGGGTCAGGCTGTTGTGCGGTGAGTGGGTCAGGCTGTTGCGCGGTGAGTGGGTCAGGCTGTTGTGGGGTGAGTGGGTCAGGCTGTTGTGGGGTGAGTGGGTCAGGCTGTTGTGGGGTGAGTGGGTCAGGCTGTTGTGGGGTGAGTGGGTCAGACTGTTGTGCGGTGAGTGGGTCAGGCTGTTGTGCGGTGAGTGGGTCAGGCTGTTGTGGAGTGAGTGGGTCAGGCTGTTGTGGAGTGAGTGGGTCAGGCTGTTGTGGGGTGAGTGGGTCAGACTGTTGTGCGGTGAGTGGGTCAGGCTGTTGTGCGGTGAGTGGGTCAGGCTGTCGTGGAGTGATGGGTCAGGCTGTTGTGCGGTGAGTGGGTCAGGCTTGTGTGATGTGTGTCAGGCTGTTCTGTGGTGAGTGTGCCAAGCTGCTGTGTGGTGCGTGTATCAGGCTGTCTAGTGTAATGAATGTGTCATGCTCTCTAGTGAGTGTGTCAGGCTGTGATATGACGAGCGTGCCAGGACATTGTATGGTGAGTGTGTCAGGTTATGATGTGGTCGGTGCGAGTGTGTCGGGCTGTTTTGTGAGAGTGTGGCCGGCTGTTTTGTGAGAGTGTGGCAGGCTGTTTTGTGAGAGTGTGGCAGGCTGTTTTGTGAGAGTGTGGCAGGCTGTTTTGTGAGAGTGTGGCAGGCTGTTTTGTGAGAGTGTGGCAGGCTGTTTTGTGAGAGTGTGGCAGGCTGTTTTGTGACGACTGTCAGGCTGTTTTGTGAGAGTGTGGCAGGCTGTTTTGTGAGATTGTGGCAGGCTGTTTTGTGAGAGTGTGGCAGGCTGTTTTGTGAGAGTGTGGCAGGCTGTTTTGTGACGACTGTCAGGCTGTTTTGTGAGAGTGTGTCAGGCTGTTTTGTAAGAGTGTGGCCAGCTGTTTTGTGCGATTGTGGCAGGCTGTTTTGTGAGAGTGTGTCAGGCTGTTTTGTGAGAGTGTGGCAGGCTGTTTTGTGAGAGTGTGTCAGGCTGTTTTGTGAGAGTGTGTCAGGCTGTTTTGTGAGAGTGTGGCAGGCTGTTTTGTGAGAGTGTGTCAGGCTGTTTTGTGAGAGTGTGTCAGGCTGTTTTGTGAGAGTGTGTCAGGCTGTTTTGTGAGAGTGTGGCAGGCTGTTTTGTGAGAGTGTGTCAGGCTGTTTTGTGAGAGTGTGTCAGGCTGTTTTGTGAGAGTGTGTCAGGCTGTTTTGTGAGAGTGTGTCAGGCTGTTTTGTGGCGACTGTCAGGCTGTTTTGTGAGAGTGTGTCGGGCTGTTTTGTGAGAGTGTGTCAGGCTGTTTTGTGAGAGTGTGGCAGGCTGTTTTGTGAGAGTGTGTCAGGCTGTTTTGTGAGAGTGTGGCAGGCTGTTTTGTGAGAGTGTGTCAGACTGTTTTGTGAGAGTGTGGCAGGCTGTTTTGTGGCGACTGTCAGGCTGTTTTGTGAGAGTGTGGCAGGCTGTTTTGTGAGAGTGTGTCAGGCTGTTTTGTGAGAGTGTGTCAGGCTGTTTTGTGTGAGTGTGGCAGGCTGTTGTGTGGCGACTGTCAGGCTGTTGCATGGTGAGTGTGTCAGGCTGTTTTGTGAATGTTTCAGGCTGTTTTGTGACAGTGTGCCAGGCTGTTGCGAGTGGAGTGTGTCAGGCTGTGATGAATTCACAGATTACTGAGAGCTCTGTTCTTTTCCCGGCACTTGAATGCTGTGTTTTCTTCTTGGTTGCAGGAGTGAAGAAGGTGCCAGAACTCGAAAAGTCAGCTTTTTTACAACTCGCCAAAAGAAAAATTGTGACACAGGTAAAGAATCCGCAGATGGTGAAACGGGGCTTGTGCAGGAGGAGGCCCCTTCAGCCCTCACTGAACATAGACCCCACTCAGGATTTTTTGACACAGTCCAATTTTCCCCTTTATAATTCTACCTTTTCCAGTATTTACAGAATTTGAGTCACTTGTGACCCTGCATCACATGCATCATCTTTAAACATTGATGGCAAGGATAATACTTTTTGCCCAAACTATTTTTTAAATAAATTTAAATTACCCAATTATTTTTTTCCCAATTAAGGGCGAATTTAGTGTGGTCGATCCACCTAATCTGCACATCTTTGGGTTGTGGGAGTGAAACCCACGCACACAAGGGGGAGAATGTGCAAACTCCACACAGATAGTGACCCAGGGCCGGGATTCGAACCGGGTCCTCAGCGCCATAATCCCAGTGCTAACCATGTACCGCCCTCTTTTTGCCCAATCCTAATTGCCCCTTGAGAAGGTAGTGGTGAGCTGCCTGCTTGAACCATTGCAGTCCATGTGGTGTAGGTACATCCATCATGCTGTTGGGGAGGGAGTCCCAGGATCATGACCCAGTGTCAGTGAAGGAGCGGTGAGAGATTTTCCAAATGAAGAGGTCTTGCTCCATATGTGTGGAGTCCTCGTAAGTTTGCACCTGGAGTATTGTGTGCTCTCTCGGTGCCGGATATATTGGCCATAGACAAAGTGCAACACAGGGTTCAGCAGACATTCCGAGGATGATGGGATTGTTCTGTGAGGAGAAGCTGAGGAGACTGGGCCTGGGTTCCCTGGGTTCCGGAGGCTGAGAGGTGACATCATTGATACAGGGCTGATCAGGATTGATCACTCGAGGAGTGATGAATATTTGGAATTCTCTACCGCAGAGGGCTGTGGAGCCTTGGTCGTTGAGAATGTTCAAGACAGAGATCAATCAATTTCTAGATATTAAAGATTTCAAGGGATATGGGGAGATGGCATTGAAGTGGAAGATCAGCCATGAGCAGGCTTGAAGGGCCAAATGGCCTCTTCCTGCTAGGATTTCCAATGTTCTAAGTCGAGATGACGTGTGACTTGGAGAGGAACTTGCAAGCGGTGGCTCCCATACGTCTGCTGCCTTTCTCCTGGTAGAGGCCACAGGTTTTGAAGGTGCTGTTGAAGGCGTCTTGGTGAGTTCCTGCAGTGCAGCTTTTAGACTCCCCATTTGAAGAGGGATATAGCGAACTGGGAGAAAAGGTGACCCAGATTGGTCTGAACGATCCCAGTGATGTGGGCTGGGATTCTCCCGCAATCCGCACTTCCGGGGGCGAGTTGGCACATGTACAGGAGCGCCAGAGTGTTCTGGTGCATGCGCAGAATCGCTGGCGTGTTTCCTGCGCATGCGCAGGGAGTTTCTTCTCCGCGCCGGCCATCGCGAAGCCTTACAGAGGCCGGCGCGGAGGGAAAGTGTGCCCCCATGGCACAGGCCCGCCCGCAGATTGGTGGGCCCTGATCGTGGGCCAGGCCACCGTGCCCCCTCCCCCCCCCCCCCCCCCCCCCCCCCCCCGGGGCCAGAATCCCCCGTGCCCCCCCCGAGGACTCCGCAAGCCGCCCTCCAAGCCAGGTCCCGCTGGTATGGACCTTGTCTAATGCACGCCAGCGGGACTGGCCAAAAACGGGCGGCTGCTCGGCCCATCGGGGCCCGGAGAATCGCCGGGAGGGCCGCTGCCAATGGCTCCCGACCGGCGCGGCCCGATCCCCGCCCCCACCCAAAAACCGGCGCTGGAGAATTCAGCAGCCGGTATCGGAGTGGAGGGGCGGGATTCACATCACCCCCCTGCGATTCTCCGACCCGGCAGGGGGTAGGAGAATCCCGCCCGCGGTCTCTGGGTTTCGAGGAAAAGCTGGGACAAAGACAAATGTGTTCTGTAAAAGTGAATGGATTGCGGTAGCTCAGGTGAAACTGTTCAGAATGACACTGTAAGGGAAATAGATAAATATTGCTTCTTTTAACTGACAGAGATTTGAGGCATAAACCATGATCTTAAAACAAGAACTCAGTGGAGATTGGGAGAAATTTGAAGAAGCATTTTGCACAGAATGTTATCATTAACATCCTGGGGTTATAATTGTGTCGATGGTACACACGGCTGTCACTGTGTCGGTGGTTTGGGAGTTAATGTTGAAGGTGGTGGATGGGATGCCAATCAAGTGGGGCTGCTTTGTCCTGGATGATGTTGAGCTTCTTGAGTGTTGTTGAGCTGCACTCATCCAGGCAAGTGGAGAGTATTCCATCACCCTCCTTGATTTTTTTATAAATGTTTTTAATTTGGTTTTTGAATAAACTATATTAACCGTTACGTACACAAAATGGAATACATATATATACACAGAAGAGAAGGGAACACGCACAAAAAACAAAACAAACAACAACAAAAAAGTTAGAATAAAATAACTAGTAGGGTATTATGTGCTAGCTCAACAACACCAGCTCTGTACAATTGGCAGTATTGTTTTTAGCACATAAGTAGGCATCTGTTTGTGGGGGGGGGGGGACTGGGGGGGGTACATATACATTTGGGCGCCGGGAAAACAATACAGAACAATTACAGAGGGCAATACGCGATTGGATCTGGTGCTTCTCTCGGATGGTTTTCGCTGCCATTGTCGTCTCGCGGTCCCCTCAGCTTCAACTGTTCGTCCCGTCTTTCACCCGGATTTTCCTTGTTCTCTGCTCCTGTAGATGCCAAGTTTGTTATTGTTTCCCGTGCCCTCCTTCTGGCTGTCATTCCCTTGTCTCCCCCCCACCTCACTTCTCCTCTATTGTTCCCTGTCTCCTCCCTCTTTCCCCCCCCCCCCCCTCACCTGTGGTTCGCCTTTCTTTTCTCTTAGGTTTAGCTGCTATACCCCCCGCCCCCCCACCCCGGTCTATCCCTCCCTCCCCCACCTCGGCTACTTTCCCCTGATTCTTGGCTACCTGGCTATTCTTCTGCTTGTTCGTTGGCCACAAACAAGTCCCGGAACAATTGGGTGAATGGCTCCCACGTTCTGTGGAAGCCGTCGTCTGACCCTCGGATGGCGAATTTGATTTTCTCCATTTGGAGAGATTCTGAGAGGTCGGACAGCCAGTCTGCAGCTTTGGGTGGTGCTGCTGACCGCCAGCCGAACAGGATTCTACGGTGGGCGATCAGGGAAGCAAAGGCAAAGGCGTCCACCCTCCTCCCCAGGAATAGATCTGGCTGGTCTTATACCCCGAAGACCGCCACTTTCGGGCATGGCTCCACTCTCATCCCCATCACTTTGGACATTGCCTCGAAGAAGGCTGTCCAGCGCCCTGCAAGCCTGGGCAAGACCAGAACATGTGGGCGTGGTTGGCTGGGCCTCCTTGGCACCGTTCACTTCTATCCTCCACCTCCGGGAAGAACCTACTCATAGGAGTTCTTGTTAAATGGGCTCTATGCACCACATTTAGTTGCATCAGGCTGAGCCTTGCGCACGTGGAGGTGGAGTTGACCCTATGCAGTGCTTCGCTCCAGAGTCCCCACCCTATTTCAATCCCCAGGTCTTCCTCCCATTTCTTTCTTGTTGCGTCCAGTCCGGTGTCAGCCCTTTCTACCAGTCGTTCATACATGTCGCTGCAGTTCCCCTTATCTAGGATGCTTGCGTTCAGTAACGCTTCCAGTAATGTCTGTCGTGGCGGTTGTGGATACGTCCTTGTCTCCTTTCGTAGGAAGTTTTTGAGCTGGAGATACCTTAGCTCGTTCCCCCTGGCTAGCTGGAATTTCTCTGTCAGTTCATCCATTGTTGCGATCCTGCCGTCCGTGTATAGGTCCCTGACTGTCAGTGTCCCTCCGTCCTGTCCCCACTTTTTGAAGGTGGCGTCAGTCAGCGCTGGTGTGAACCTATGGTTGTTGCAGATGGGAGCTTTGTCTGACATTTTGGCCAGGCCAAATTGCTGCCGTAGTTGGTTCCAGGACTGGAGAGTGGCTAACACCACTGGGCTGCTGGAGTATTTTTTGGGTGGGGATGCCATACGAACGCCATGATTAGTTTGTCTAGTGTTTTGAAAAAGGCCCTGGGGATGTAGATCGAGTTGGATCTATGTAGGAAGAGGTACCGGGGCAGCCCGTCCATTTTGATCGTCTGGACTCTCCCCGCGAGGGAGAGTGTTCCATCACGCTCCTGACTTGTGCCTTATAGATGGTGGACAGGGTTTAGGGAGTCAGGAGCTGAGTTACCCACTGCCTCTGATCTGCTGTTGTCACAACAGTATTCATCTGCTAGTCCAGTTCAGTTCATACACAATTCTAACCCCCAGGATGCTGATGAAGGTAATAGAATCCCAGAATGGAAAATACTCAGCAAAGACCGAGAGTAACGTGTTATTAAACACTAACGGAGCAACATGCATGCTTTCTTTTATTTTCAGTTTCACCAGTTGAGTTTCCACAGTTCCTCGGTGAGTGCTTGGAAGTTCTACATCTGGACAATAATTTTCTTGATTCGGTCCCCCAGTCGGTGTGCTGGCTGCGAGCTCTGTCTGAGCTGTACCTTTCAAAGTGAGTCTTGTACTTGTTTATAATGAACTCAGGAGTACGGGATTACTGTGGACTCCCATGGCGATGGCAGCACGCTACATTCAGTTAAATGCTGGGGGCAGATTGTTAAAAATTTATTTTCTAGAAAATATTACCAACCCATTAATGTCTCTGCCAGACTTCCCTGGGTGAGTTTATCCGACAGAGTGGAAGAGGGCCATGGTTTGGTTCTCAATTCCAATTTGGGTCCGGGGCTCTGTCTATATCCCAGGATTAAGAAGGACAAAAATAAATTAAAGTGTCTGCATTTAAATGACACTACATAATAAAATGCTCCAAGGTAAGTCACAGGGATGTTATCAGACAAACTTTGACACCAAAATTGGCTCCACAACCAAGTGGATGCTTACAGAGTGCAGATTCACTCTGCCTGTATATTTAACCCTTTCCTTTCTCGACAGCAATCCTGGAATCCGGGAGCTCCCAGCTGAGCTTGGCCAGCTGGCTAACCTGTGGCAGCTGGATATCGAACAATTAAACATCTCCAACGTGCCCACAGAGGTCAGGAACGAAGGTAAATTGAGCTTTCCTCGTTGTTTCAATGATTTTCAGGTTCGATTCCCGGCTTGGGTCACTGTCTGTGTGGAGTCTGCACGTTCTCCCCGTGTGGGTTTCCTCCGGGTGCTCCGGTTTCCTCCCACAGTCCAAAGACGTGCAGGTTAGGTGGATTGGCCATGATTAATTGCCCTTAGTGTCCAAAAAGGTTCGGTGGGGTTACTGGGTTACGGGGATAGGGTGGAGGCGTGGGCTTAAGTGGGGTGTTCTTTCCAAGGGCTGAATGGCCTCCTTCTGCACTGTAGATTCTATGATTCGATCCGTCTCTGGGCTACCAGGAAGGCAAAAGCCAAACATTAGCCTCTCTCGCCCCCTGGACTCCCGGGTCTTCTGACAATCCAAAGATCACCACTATCTTAGTCTGGTATTGTCTTTTGGTGTCCTTAATGGCTTTGCGGAGGCTGTACCTAGATTTCTTGTTTAGGTCAGGATCAACTGTGTTGAATGCCTCAGACCTGGACTAGAGTAGGGAGTGGATTTCCCGGTTAAACTATGGCTTCCGGTTGGGAACGCAGGTACTAACTTCTTTGACACGCAGTCTTCGACAAACTTACTGATGGGTCCAATGAGGGAAAGGGGTAGAGGCTGTGCCCAGTGAGGGGAGGGGGTGGAGGACTGGGTCCAGTGAGGGGAGGGGGTAGAGGCTGTGTCCAGTGAGGGGAGGGGGTGGAGGACTGGGTCCAGTGTGGGGTGGGGGTGGGGGACTGGGTCCAAGAGGGGTTGAAGTGGGGTACTGGGTCCAGTGAGGGGAGGGGGTGGGGGACTGGGTCCAGTGTGGTGAGGGGGTGGGGCTCTGGGTCCAATGAGGGGTAGAGGTGGGGAACTGGGTCCAGTGAGGGGAGGGGGTGGGGGACTGGGTCCAGTGAGGGGTTGAAGTGGGGGACTGGGTCCAGTGAGGGGAGAGGGTGGGAGACTGGGTCCAGTGAGGGGAGGGGGTGGGGGACTGGATCCAGTGAGGGGAGGGGGTGGGGGACTGGGTCCAGTGAGGGGAGCGGGTGGGGGACTGGGTCCAGTGAGGTGAGGGGCGGGGGTGGGGGACTGGGTCCAGTGAGGGGAGAGGGTGGGGGACTGGGTCCAATGAGGGGCTGGGGGTGGGGGACTGGGTCCAGTGAGGGGAGAGGGTGGGGGACTGGGTCCAGTGAGGGGAGGAGGTGGGGGACTGGATCCAGTGAGGGGAGGAGGTGGGGGACTGGGTCCAGTGAGGGGAGAGGGTGGGGGACTGGGTCCAGTGAGGTGAGGGGCGGGGGTGGGGGATTGGGTCCAGTGAGGGGAGGGGGTGGGGGACTGGGTCCAGTGAGGGGAGAGGGTGGGGGACTGGGTCCAGTGAGGAGAGCGGGTGGGGGACTGGGTCCAGTGAGGGGAGGGGGTGGGGGACTGGGTCCAGTGAGGGGAGGGGGTGGGGGACTGGGTCCAGTGAGGGGAGGGGGTGGAGGACTGGGTCCAGTGAGGGGAGGGGGTGGGGGACTGGGTCCAGTGAGGGGAGGGTGTGGAGGACTGGATCCAGTGAGGGGAGGGGGTGGGGGACTGGATCCAGTGAGGAGAGGGGGTGGGGGACTGGATCCAGTGAGGGGAGGGGGTGGGGGACTGGGTCCAGTGAGGGGAGTGGGTGGGGGACTGGGTCCAGTGAGGGGAGGTGGTGGGGGACTGGGTCCAGTGAGGGGAGGGGGTGGGGGACTGGGTCCAGTGAGGGGAGGGGGTGGGGGACTGGGTCCAGTGAGGGGAGGGGGTGGGGGACTGGATCCAGTGAGGGGAGGGGGTGGGGGACTGGGTCCAGTGAGGGGAGGGGGTGGGGGACTGGGTCCAGTGAGGGGAGTGGGTGGGGGACTGGGTCCAGTGAGGGGAGGTGGTGGGGGACTGGGTCCAGTGAGGGGAGCGGGTGGGGGACTGGGTCCAGTGAGGGGAGCGGGTGGGGGACTGGGTCCAGTGAGGGGAGTGGATGGGGGACTGGGTCCAGTGAGGGGAGGGGGTGGGGGACTGGGTCCAGTGAGGGGAGCGGGTGGGGGACTGGGTCCAGTGAGGGGAGCGGATGGGGGACTGGGTCCAGTGAGGGGAGGGGGTGGGGGACTGGGTCCAGTGAGGAGAGCGGGTGGGGGACTGGGTCCAGTGAGGGGAGGGTGTGGGGGACTGGGTCCAATGAGGGGTTGAGGTGGGGGACTGGGTCCAGTGAGGGGAGGGGGTGGGGAACTGGATCCAGTGAGGGGAGGGGGTGGGGGTCTGGGTCCAGTGAGGAGTTGAGGTGGGGGACTTAGTCCAGTGAGGGGAGGGGGGGTGGAGGACAGGGTCTAGTGAGGGGAGCGGGTGGGGGACTGGGTCCAGTGAGGGGTTGAGGTGGGGGACTGGGTCCAGTGATGGGAGGGGGTTGGGGATTGGGTCCAGTGAGGGGAGGGTGTGGGGGACTGCGTCCAGTGAGGGGTTGAGGTGGGGGACTGGGTCCAGTGAGGGGGAGAGGGTTGGGGACTGGGTCCAGTGAGGGGAGGGTGTGGGGGACTGGGTCCAGTGAGGGGAGGGGGTTGGGGACTGGGTCCAGTGAGGGGAGGGGGTTGGCGGCTGGGTCCAATGAGGGGAGGGGGTGGGGTCCGGGTCCGGTAGGGGGGTGGTATGAGTCTGACGGGGGGAGGGTGGGCTGAGTCTGGGGCGGGGGAGGCTGCGTCCGGTGGTTGGGGAGGGTGCTGAGTCCGGTGGGGTGGGGGCTGGCCATCATCCTGAAAAATCAAGCTTCGATTTTACTGACTAAACAATCAAGATCATTTTTATACAATTCAAACACTCTGCAAGGCTGCTGAGGAAAGGATACCTGTTATTATGGTAATGCAGAGAGATTATCAACTATTTTAGTTTTGTGGGAATTATTTAACTCTAACAATGAAATAGAGATCAGCAGCTGATCTGAGTCAAGTCTGAACTGTCTCTGAACCGAATCATCAAAATGGTGTGTTGTAATGTAGTAAATGACTATCCCACAGGGCCCTCGGCAGTACTGGCCTACCTGCGAGCACAGCTACGGAAGGCTGTGCCTTGCAAGCTGCTGAAGATGATCATTGTCGGGCCTCCACGTCAGGGGAAGTCCACTCTGTTGGAGACCCTTCAGTCTGGAAAGGCCACACACAACATTTCCAAAGAAGGTAGCATCCAAACCACCAGCTGGGAGCTCCTGCGACCTGCCTCACTCAAGACTAAGGTATGGATAGCGTTTTTGTCTTTCAATATTGTGGAGGTGTATGATACATAGGTTGGTATTTTTAGTGGATCCGAAATGGATCATTTCCGCTATGTTGCTGAGGGCATCGCGGAAAGGGGATCTTGATGAGCTCATTACCTCCACCCCTGAACCTATTGGAGAATCCAGGAGGGCAACGAATGTTACTAATTCAGAGGGGGAGAGTATCACTGAACAGTCTCTGCCTGACCCATGGGAGGATTCTTCCACCCATTTGAACAGAAACAGGACGATCAAGACGTGCAAACAGAACTCTGTTTCGCTCTCCCCGGATGCTACCAGACCTGCTTCGAGCATTTTCTGCATTTATTTTAACTTTGAATAAGTAGGATAAGTGCGAGAGGAGAGTGGGAATAGGGGATCAGGATGGACATGGGAGATTAGGATACTGCTTGTCCCTCTCTGCCAACAAGGTCTGATTTGATTAGAAAGACTTGTGTGATCTGTATGATGCCCTTTGAAGGTAATTTGCCCCCTTTATTAAAGGTTTGTGTATAAATGCTCCTTGCCACAATTCTGGGTCCTTTCCCATCGTCACCCCAGACCCGATCAACACCACTTGCTCCCTTGCATCAACCTGGATTCTAATATCGAACCACTGTCCAGATTGTTTGACGGATTGGAGACAGGGCCCAGGAAAATGCAACTGGTTATATCAGCACAACAGCCCCACTTCCTTGGCATAGCAGAACATTTATGGGGAGGGGTGGGTTGCAGGGATGAGCTCCAATCCTTCAACCTATCGTGCTAGTGACAGCTCTTTGAAAAAGTAACTAGTCCCATTCCCCTGCCCTGTGAATTGTTCCTGTTTAGGCATTTACCCAATTTCCTTTTGAAAGTTACTATTGACTCTGCTTCAGGTGGGAGCAACACCTCCAGATCACAGCAACTTACTGCAGGTGAAACAATGCTTGATCTTCCCTCTGGTTTGCCTTCAATCTGTGTTACTGATCCCTCTGTCACTGAAAACACTTCCTCCTTATTTACTCTGTTAAAACCGTTCAGGATTTGAACACCTCCCCTCAACCATCTCCACTATCCCACTTTCCAATCAACCTCCTCTGCAGCTTCCCCTAAGGCATTGATATCCTTCCTAAAGTGTGGTGTCTGGAAACAAATGCAATTCTCCATTTTGGGACCTAACCAGGAATTGATTATATTTGTGGCTGTTTTAAACACTGACCGTGTTTCTTGGGCAGAGTGATTTTATTTGCCATGCCTTGTTTAAATGTCTCCAGCCCTGCAGGGATGGGTGTGAGGTGGTACACAGTGACTGCCAACCGATAACGGTCAGGCAGTCCATGGCCACCTACTGACGTCCTGTTAACAGGGGTAAAGGAAGGTCAGCTCATGGAGTGTCTGATAGGAGGAGTGGGGGAGGAGATTCGGACGCAGGTTAGGCTGTGACCTTTGCTGGGTGTGGTGAATGATATCTGTATACATATGTACCCTTAATGCATAGGCCCCTTTCAGACCGGATTTGGAACCCTGGGGGACCCCGCCTCCAGGAAGCTGTATATAAGGTTACGTTCAGTAGACAGCGTGCAGTGAGCACACTTCTGAGCAGCTGTCTGGTTTTCTGGTTATTAAAGCCTTTGTATTATCGAACTCCTCTCCTGAGTCGTAATTGAGGGTATCTCACTGGGAATCCTAAAGGAACACTCCTGTTCCACCTGCCCAAACAGATTAAAGTTCTAGACTAGCATGAAGCATCTTTTCTTTCTGTTGATCAGTTGCTGGGAGAGTGGGAGAGTGATGATGGTTTAATAAGGACACGGGGAGTCCACACCGAGTAAAATAAGAAACACAGTTTTATTTGCACAAAACGATATGTACACTAACCGGTAGATCCCTCTACTGGTCGGTGCCTTACTGGCCTAACCTTTATACATTGGTTAATTGAGATATCCCGCCCCTAGCGGGAGCTCGTACCCAGCAAGGACCACGGGGAAAACAAGCATTCCCACCTCATAGGTTCCATGTGGGATATCACAGGTGGTTTCCTCATTCCAACTGCATTAAGGACCTATTCCGTCATAGGATCTGAATGTTCCTAAATTCATGGGGCCTCAGCTTGCTTTCGGCAGCCTCCTCACCTGCCAGTGGAGACCTGCAGCTTTGTATTGTGAAGAGTTGGGATCTGAGTGGGAGATTAATGTCCGTATTTTAACTTCACTTCTCCCCATCCCCCCCAGGTTCGGCCATTGGGCGCAAGGTTAATGTTCATACCAATACTGCAGCGTTTAGTCCAAAACATCAATATTTGAAAATAGACAATGGGAAGAGAAAGAGGGAATGATTTTCACTTTGCAAAAATACCAATGTACCAAACAACTGAAACGTTCTGCTCCCGCAGCCATGTCCAGGGACACCTTGTGAAGTTACATTCCCCAATCCCGATCTTGGATCAGGGAGGCGCACGTCATTCCTTTACTTGAATGATTGAACCATACAGTGCCGAAGGAGGATTTTTGGCCAATTGTGCCTTTGTCAGCTGTGTGAATAAGCCACCCAATTCATCCCAATCCCTCGCTATACACCATCAACACAGTCATTCACTAAGTTACAGAATAACTGAATAAGTGTTTTTGTTCTCCATGTTGTAGGTAGACTCAGTTGTGTTTAATGTGTGGGATGTTGGAAGTGCAGCCAGAATGTCATCAGTCAATCAGTGCTTCTTCACCGATAAAGCTCTCTACGTGGTGGTGTGGAACCTGGCCCTTGGAGAGGAAGCAGTTGCAAACCTGCAGCCTTGGCTACTGAACATTGAGGTAGGAATTGGCCACAGCCTCACTGTGAGGGGCACATCCTGCCAAAATACTAAACCCTTCACACCTGCTCTTGCTTACCCATTAGAGAGAGGTCCTACAGCAACACAGTTTTCACAGCACACACAATCAGATAATGAACAAAACTGGATCATTGAATGAACATACCATAAGATCATACACCTCATTTAAACTTCCAAGAAGTTCTTGACAGTGTTCCGCGTGGAAGATTTCTAATTAATCTAAAGATCATTGTAATTCAGAATTGAAAAAGAGACTGGACAGGGAGCTAATTGTATAAAGTAGGAGAGAATACAACAGAGATGGAACGTCAGGTGATTGGGATTGTTTTCTGGGATTGGGACCTGTTCTTTCTAACATTGGTCAGTGGCCTGAAGGCCAAAGGCTGAACACATGAGCTGACAGCAAAGATTAAGAAAGGCAGTGAACGGATGCAACTGACCATTTGCAAAAGTATTTGGGAACATGGGGGGTATTTGGGGTTTCTAACATAGTGGGAAGTGGACAATGTGCCTGCTCATGCCCAGTCCAGTGACTGGCTGCCATTATGCGCTCTGCAGCCAATTATTGGCCACGTGGCAGGGTTGTGTGAAAACCAGAGGCCCAGGATAAGAAACACGATGGTGAATGGTGCAGGTGATAGCCGGGGAGGAGCTGCCATTGGGTGGGTTAAAGGTCCTCTGGCAGAAAGCATCAGGCCCACGGAGAGGTGACATCAAGAGGGAATAAACATTGCAGGTGAAGTGAGTAACTGTTGCAAACAGACGACCCACCACCATCCTTAACAGCCCAAATCCTCCTGAGGCACTCTCCATAACTCTGTGCCCTTACCAACTGGTCCAACATGAAAAGGTTTTATGACCACTGGAGGAATGGCAGAAGCACAGATAAGAGCAGTGCCAGACACTCAGCCCCTCGAACCTGCTACAACTATTTTGATTAAACATAAATAACCAAGTAAATGAACTCAAATTAACTGAGGGACAAATTAAAAGGACAGTCCTTTAAATGGAAACTGCCTTAATAAGAAGCGACTCACAAATGAGCATTAAAACATCAAATCAAAATGTGATTAACAGGGTCAATAAGACACCATTGCCCCTGCAGTACCCAATGAACATGGAAGGTCTCAAGGGCTCTCCCTCTCCAGGGATACCCGGCAGCAAATGTAGCCGCACAAGAGGGGCAGACAGCAGGGTCAGACAATGAAATGAAATGAAAATGAAAATCGCTTATTGTCACAAGTAGGCTTCAAATGAAGTTACTGTGAAAAGCCCCCAGTCACCACATTCCGGTGCCTGTTCGGGGAGGCTGGTACGGGAACCCCCTTGACCGCCCGCTGCCTGGACCTGTTGATGTAAGATCATTGGGTTGTTAATTGCCTCAAGAACTGTTTAATGGCCTTTATTGGGAGACAGACGAGCTTCTGGCTTTGTATCCCATTCGCCTTCTGTATTACTCCAATCAGGCATGATACCATTGGGAACAGTCACAACACTGAGATTTACAGTGCAGCAGGATAAACAGCTGTCCGAATGGTGAGTGTCAAATTGTTCCCAGCTAACCGGAGCCAGCATTCCGCATGTGGAACCTGGAGCCCGACCAGCAGTTCAGTTAGATTATGAATGACCAATCTCATGATTTAGCTACACCTCCCGGGGAGTCATGTTGGCACAGGAATACCTCAATCAGAGAGAGGGACAACAGGAGGAGGCCTGCAAGGCAAACTGGAAAGTCTGAAGGTTGCATGAGACGTCAACTGCTTTCATTGACCTTCTGAGGTCCAGCAAGATGCAAAGCCAAGCTGAAAGCCATGAAGGTCTTAAAGAGACAGCACACTGTGAGCAGAAGGCCTTCAAGGCGGACAATGTATAGGAGCACCATGGAGATTAATACTAGTTTCACCCATCACCCAAAGGAAGGGTTCACATCAAGATAGCTTTTGGAGGATGGACAGAAAAACCCAGGGACAGAATAACATCTGGATCAGAACATCTGAAGCATGAGTGTTAGAAAGGAAGTTACATTGTCTTTACCTCTCTATCTCACCTTGCAAGAGCAAAGAGCACACGATGTCCACGAGGAGAGTGGTTCTGGAGGTGGAATGGCCAATCTGGCAGTAGTGCCGTTAAATGAATGTGGAGGCCTTTGACCTTTGCCTTGGTAGGGTTCCCTCAGTGCTGACAGGCCCGACAGCGAGACTGGTCTGTCCCCTGAGTTATGCTCCTGTGGGCAGCCGATTGCGAAATCCCACAGATGTCTACTGCTGATCCCTGAAATGAGGCCGGTGTTAGGAAATTCAAGGCCACTGGCATCCTTGACAGCAAAGGGTGACCCCCTGCCCCTTGGGGAATAAGGTCCTTCTCCGGGAGTGTGCACAGATTAGCCACTACCTGGGCAGTCAAGCGAATGAAACTTTCCTTTGATGGCACCCTCTATTCTGTAGCAATCTCTTTTTGTCTCTCGTACTCCTCATCCAGCGCCTCTGCATCCCTCTGTATGACTAACACAGCCTCGGTCACAAACAGCTCAGATGCAGAAATTAGG
Organism: Scyliorhinus torazame; assembly: GCF_047496885.1. NCBI lineage: Eukaryota > Metazoa > Chordata > Chondrichthyes > Carcharhiniformes > Scyliorhinidae > Scyliorhinus > Scyliorhinus torazame. The sequence goes on from NC_092718.1 coordinate 66,078,223, forward strand.
TGGCACCCTTTGACCAAGATTTACCTCAGCTCCAAGAATCCCCTCTCTGTCAGTGCTCTCAATCACTGTTTCCTCAGTGAGGTCTGTGAATGTCCATGAGCTCCTTTTTGCATTTTCCCTCTTTAAGAAGCAGGTATTCCATAGTTTATTTTACTCAATAGCATTCTGCTACACAGCCTCTTGTATAAGCTTCTGTCAGTATGCGTGTATTCAACAAAATCCCACGGGTGACAAATGCTCTGAATTGTCTTCCTAATGACGGTAATTGAGGCCCACCACTTCCCACTGGTGGTAACCATCCTCTTTCAAATGCCACCTTCACAAAGGGAGCAATAATCCAGACCGTGTGTTGTATGCCCATCTCTAACACTCTCTCTGTCTCTCTCTATCTGTCTCTCCCCCTCTTTTTGTCTTTCTCCATCTTTGTCTCTCTCCCTCTCTCTGTCTCTCCCCCTCTCTCTGCCTCTCCCCCTCTCTCCGTCTCTCCCCCTCTCTCTGTCTCTCCCCCTCTCTCTGTCTCTCCCCCTCTCTCTGTCTCTCCCCCTCCCTCTGTCTCTCTAACTCCCCCTCTCTCTCCTCCTCCACTTTCTCTCTCCCCCTCTCTATCCCTCTCCCTCTGGTTCTCTATCTCTGTCTCGCTCCCTCTCTCTTTCTGTACCCCCCTTTCCATATGTGATTTTTCACATTTGGTTTCTTGCCTTTTCACCTTTCTGAGAAATATTGTTCAAGAACTACAAAAGCAGTGAACAGATTGAATCAGAAGTGGGTTTGCAAAGATTTTTGTTGTGTTTTATTTCAGGCAAAAGCTCCAAATGCTACAGTGATTGTTGTAGGAACCCATCTGGATTTAATTGACACCAAATTCCGCACAGAGAGAATCGCGACACTTCGAGCCTATGTCCTGGCCCTGTGTCGCTCTCCGTCTGGGCCTCGAGCGACTGGCTATCCTGACATCAGCTGCCGGAATTTACAGTGAGTGTCCTATTTAAGGTCTTTCATTTTGGTTTGCTGTGTTTCTGGGCCTTGTGATCTTCAATGCTTTTCACTTCCCTGATGTTGCTTTCTCCTCATCTTATTGAGAAGCAGTAAATACAGATCTGAATACGGAGGTTGCAAATGTTTTGCCAGTGTCAGAACGCCTGGGCTGTGTGTCACTGTTACTGGTACTGAACCTGTGGCCAACTCTTGCCCTTGTGAGCTTTCCGTGATCATCAAGTTGCTAGTTTCACATATTTTCTGTTTGCCAAAGTGAAGAATATCAGTCCTTTGCAGTTCAAAACTCTTCCACTAAATCTCAGCCTTCGATTCTCTCAGTTTAGGCTGAAAAACTAAGCCTATCCCTCGTCATAACGCCAAACAATATATTCAACTCTAAACCTAACACTAACCCTAACGGTAGACAGTGGTTAGCGCGGTTGCTTCAAAGCAACAGGGACCCGGGTTCGATTCCTGGCTTGGGTCACTGACTGTGCGGAGTCTGCACGTTCTCCCCATGTCTGCGTTTTCCTCCGGGTGCTCCAGTTTCCTCCCACAAGTCCTGAAAGACGTGCTTGTTAGGTGAAGTGGACATTCTGAATGTACACATTCGGGTACACATTCGGTGTACCCGAACAGGGGCCGGAGTGTGGCGACGAGGGGCTTTTCACAGTAACTTCATTTCAGTGTTAATGTAAGCCTACTTGTGACAATAATAAAGATTATTATTAATGCTCAACAGTACATTCAAATCTAACCCGAACAATATATTCAACCCTAACACTAAGCCAAACACTATATTCAACCTTAAACCTAACCCTAACAATATATTCAACCCTAAATCTAACCCGAACAATATATTCAACTCTAAAGCTAACCCCAATAATATATTCAACCCTAACCCTAACCCTAACAATATATTCAACCTTAAACCTAACCCGAACACTACATTCAACCCTAAACCTAACCCTAACAATATATTCAACACTAAACCTAACCCTAACAATATATTCAACCTTAAACCTAACCCTAACAATATATTCAACCCTAAACCTAACCCTAACGATATATTCAACCCTAAACCTAACCCTAACAATATATTCAACCTTAAACCTAACCCTAACGATATATTCAACCCTAAACCTAACCCTAACAATATATTCAACCTTAAACCTAACCCTAACAATATATTCAACCCTAAACCTAACCCTAACAATATATTCAACCCTAAACCTAACCCTAACAATATATTCAACCCTAAACCTAACCCTAACGATATATTCAACCCTAAACCTAACCCTAACAATATATTCAACCTTAAACCTAACCCTAACGATATATTCAACCCTAAACCTAACCCTAACAATATATTCAACCTTAAACCTAACCCTAACAATATATTCAACCCTAAACCTAACCCTAACAATATATTCAACCCTAAACCTAACCCTAACAATATATTCAACACTAAACCTAACCCTAACGATATATTCAACACTAAACCTAACCCTAACGATATATTCAACCCTAAACCTAACCCTAACACTACATTCAACCCTAAACCTAACCCTAACACTACATTCAACCCTAAACCTAACCCTAACAATATATTCAACACTAAACCTAACCCGAACAATATATTCAACTCTAAAGCTAATCCTAACAATATATTCAACCCTGAACCTAACCCAAACAATATATTCAACCCTAAACCTAACCACAACAATATATTCAACCCTAAACCTAACCCTAACACTACATTCAACCTTAAAGCTTCCCTAACAATATATTTAACTATTCAGAATGTATTAACATGGCCCGAGCCTTCCTTCCCCCTACCCCAGTTGTACTTATGGCCTCTATGAGTGTATTTGCAAATCGTCCGGAACAGTCGGTACTGTTCTGTTGTAGATCCTTGTCTGTCATGAATTAGTTTGCAGTTTAGGGTTGAATATATTGTTTAGCACTATGAGGAAGGACAGGCTTAGAATTTCAGCTTAGACTGAGAGAATCTGAGGCTGAGATTCAGTAGAAACTAGTTGCAGTTGTGTAAGATTCATACAGCCTGCAGGAGTAGAAATCCTTCAGCACTTTCATCGGGATGGACTGCTGATAATTTTTCCAAAATAAGAAATTGAACAAAGCTACTTCTAAGGTTGAATTTTGAAAGCACAATGTGTCACATATTGGACGCCAAACCCACAGACTGACAAAGCTCAGTGACAAAATGTCCCTTGCCCTCAGTTTCAAACCGCTCACAGATCTTGTACCAATGGCCACTCATCTAGTGGAAATTGCTTCCCAAACAATCACAAACTCCGGAATATCTTTTATCATTCTCCCATTTCCCAACAGCAGCCATTCTGTAGCCTCAGTGAGGAAATTTCCCAATTGTGTGCCGACTAATGTCAGTCTCTCTGCACCCATGTCCCAGTTGGGACAGGACAAAGTCTAACAAATACATCTCAGCCATTTGGTAGTTTATTTGGATTTAAAGCAGAAGTTTCAGCTGAAAAGATCCAAGACAGACAGGGGACGGGATTCTCCGTCCGGAGCACCCTTTTTTGGGTGCGGCACGCCCCTGCCGGCAGCGGGATTCTCCATCCTGGCAGTGGGACAATGGGGTATCCCATTGTGGGCACCCCCACGACATCAGGAAATCTGCGGACGTGGATCCCGCCGATGGAGAATCCAGCCAGGATGTCTGTTTAACTCGAGGGAATGTGCAATACAATCAGAGGAGCAGATACATAACTTTTGCCTTATTACAAAAAGCATGGCTATCGATTGAACTATGTATATACTTGATGTAACCCTGAATTTTTGGCCCACAACTCCTTCACTTTTGATACACCTCGTGTAAAAGTCGACTCCTGACTTTCCAGGGACATTGTACTCTGCCGTGGCTCACTGCCCCAATCAGTGTTCAGAGTAACAAAGCAGAGATCCAGATTTAAAGCTGGGGTCTCTGACCTGTCCGCCATCAGTGCTAGACCGCAGAGTGCAATTTTGCCCACTGAGATATCAGAGAACTTTAGTCAAAGTTTAATTCCTTGTTAAAATGACAGAGATATGGTTGGAACAAACTGCAGAGTCAGTGTATAGAGCGCATGTGAACCACTAAGCAGATTAAAACTTCCCACAAATGGAACAAGGCTCGTTGAGATGTCGGCAACAGTCCAATGGCCCCTTCAGAAAAGAGATTATTAACAAGTTACCTTTTTAGACTTCCTTCTTACTCCAATCCACTTGCTGGGGAGCCACGAGGATCTGAAACAAGAGACTGAAAATCCATTGTGTGAGTTGTCAGTATGGGTAGTTAAAACAAATCCCTTGGAAACAGTCCCTGTGTCGAAGTCGGCCCTTACCTTATTGTCTAAAACAAGACCGCAGAAATTTGACATTTACACAATTAGACATGGTAAGCAAGTGTGACGATGAGTCATCTGTCAATTGATCTTACTGTGAGTTTAACACTTCAAACTAATCCTTGCCTTCCCTGGGGCTGGTTTAGCACAGGGGCTAAATCGCTGCCTTTTAAAGCATACCAAGGCAGGCCAGCAGCACGGTTCAATTCCTGTACCAGCCTCCCTGAACAGGTGCCAGAATGTGGCGACTAGGGGCTTTTCACAGTAACTTAATTTGAAGCCTACTTGTGACAGTAAACGATTTTCAATTTTCATTTCAACCAGTTGATCATTTTTAATAATAATCTTTATTGTCACAAGTAGGCTTACATTAACACTGCAATTAAGTTACTGTGAAAAGCCCCGAGTCGCCACATTCCGGCGCCTGTTCAGGTACACCGAGGGAGAATTCACAATGTCCAAATTACCTAACAGCACGTCTTTCGGGACTTGTGGGAGGAAATCGGAGCACCCAGAGGAAACCCACGCAGACTCTACACAGACAGTGACCCAAGCCGGGAATCGAACTGGACCCCGGAGCTGTGAAGCAACAGTGCTAACCACTGTGCTACCCTGCTGCTCTTGGAGGGGTTAATGGAATTTATGATGCGTTCAGACCATAGGGAAGTTTTGTCACTACATCGTGCACAAGTAGATATGGTTCAAAGCTCCCTTTGGCATGAACAACCAAATTGGGATGAATGAATGAGACCAAACTCACCTGGGAGAATGTACATTGAGTCAACGGAGCAAAAGATGAGGAAAGAAATGCATGAAGACTTAACACCGTGGAGCAGCAAACCTGTTCCGATCATGTTAAATGCCCATTTCCCAGTGGTTTTAGAGTAATCATTCTTGCTTTAAACATAGAACAAAAACAGAAAGAGATTAAGATATAATGTAAAAACTTGTCAGCTCAAGCATGAAACTAACCGTTGTATCTATCCTGGAGTGAGATATCCCCCACTCCATCTCTCCTCAAGTGAGATATCCACCACTCCATCTACCTGAGTGAGATATCCCCCACTCCATCTCTCCTCAAGTGAGATATCCACCACTCCATCTCTCCCTGAGTGAGATATCCACCATTCCATCTCTCCCTGAGTGAAATATCCACCACTCCATCTCTCCCGGAGTGAGATATCCACCACTCCATCTCTCCCTGAGTGAAATATCCACCACTCCATCTCTCCCTGAGTGAGATATCCACCACTCCATCTGTCCCTGAGTGAGATATCCACCAGTCCATCTCTCCCTGAGTGAGATATCCACCACTCCATCTGTCCCTGAGTGAGATATCCACCAGTCCATCTCTCCCTGAGTGAGATATCCACCACTCCATCTGTCCCTGAGTGAGAGATCCACCAGTCCATCTCTCCCTGAGTGAGATATCCACCACTCCATCTCTCCCTGAGTGAAATATCCACCACTCCATCTCTCCCTGAGTGAGATATCCACCACTCCATCTCTCCCTGAGTGAGATATCCACCACTCCATCTCTCCCGGAGTGAGATATCCACCACTCCATCCCTCCCAGGGTGAGATATCCACCACTCCATCTCTCCCTGAGTGATATATCCACCTCTCCATCTCTCCCTGAGTGAGATATCCACCACTCCATCTCTCCCATCAGTGAGATATCCACCACTCCATCTCTCCCAGGGTGAGATATCTACCACTCCCTTGCAGTGAGGTAACTTTGTTGTATCTTTGCCTTACAGTGAGATATCCTGCAAGACGCTTGATGGACTGGACGGGCTTCGAAAACTGATCTTTCAAGTTGCTTGCAGTATGAAGGAGACAGGGATTCTAACTGCTTCTCAGAAACTGGTTGGGAGAATGGTAGGTGCTCTCCTGCTTACATCAAATTGAATAGCAGACATAGCTGTGTTATGCTGAATGGTCCTCATAAAGGACCATGCCCCAACTTTTAAACCTCGATACATTTACCTATGTTCTGTCCATGAGCTCCTGTGCTGTATTGCTGATTATTCCATGTGTAGCTAATACAATTCTCCCCCATTGATTAGGTTTTTTTGATGAATGGGAGTACCTGTACAAAGCACCACTTTATCGATCTCCAGAGATCCCCCCAAAGGAATGACAGCCCAAATCTTTGTATAGTGACATCTCTGAGCCGAATTTCAAGAGTAATCACCAGCTGCTTATTCCACCTTCCAGTGAAGTGAGCAGCCAGGATTGGAGTGTTTCGTACCCCCACACAGCAACACTTCGATCTGATTTTTGTTTTCAGTTGATTTTTTCTCAGATCAGTAGATTGCATCAAAGAACAAAGAACAAAGAAATGTACAGCACAGGAACAGGCCCTCCAAGCCCGTGCCGACCATGCTGCCCGACTAAACTACAATCTTCTACACTTCCTGGGTCCGTATCCTTCTATTCCCATCCTATTCATATATTTGTCAAGATGCCCCTTAAATGTCCCTATCGTCCCTGCTTCCACTACCTCCTCCGGTAGCGAGTTCCAGGCACCCACTACCCTCTGCGTAAAAAACTTGCCTCGTACATCTACTCTAAACCTTGCCCCTCTCACCTTAAACCTATGCCCCCTAGTAATTGACCCCTCTACCCCGGGGAAAAGCCTCTGACTATCCACTCTGTCTATGCCCCTCATAATTTTGTATACCTCTATCAGGTCTCCCCTCAACCTCCTTCGTTCCAGTGAAAACAAACCGAGTTTATTCAATCGCTCCTCATAGCTAATGCCCTCCATACCAGGCAACATTCTGGTAAATCTCTTCTGCACCCTCTCTAAAGCCTCCACATCCTTCTGGTAGTGTGGCGACCAGAATTGAACACTATACTCCAAGTGTGGCCTAACTAAGGTTCTATACAGCTGCAACATGACTTGCCAATTCTTATACTCAATGCCCCGGCCAATGAAGGCAAGCATGCCGTATGCCTTCTTGACTACCTTCTCCACCTGTGTTGCCCGTTTCAATGACCTGTGGACCTGTACTCCTAGATCTCTTTGACTTTCAATACTCTTGAGGGTTCTACCATTCACTGTATATTCCCTACCTGCATTAGACCTTCCAAAATGCATTACCTCACATTTGTCCGGATTAAACGCCATCTGCCATCTCTCCGCCCAAGTCTCCAGACAATCTAAATCCTGCTGTATCCTCCGACAGTCCTCATCGCTATCCGCAATTCCACCAACCTTTGTGTCGTCTGCAAACTTACTAATCAGACCAGTTACATTTTCCTCCAAATCATTTATATATACTACAAAGAGCAAAGGTCCCAGCACTGATCCCTGTGGAACACCACTGGTCACAGCCCTCCAATTAGAAAAGCATCCCTCCATTGCTACTCTCTGCCTTCTATGGCCTAGCCAGTTCTGTATCCACCTTGCCAGCTCACCCCTGATCCCGTGTGACTTCACCTTTTGTACTAGTCTACCATGAGGGACCTTGTCAAAGGCCTTACTGAAGTCCATATAGACAACATCCACTGCCCTACCTGCATCCATCATCTTAGCGACCTCCTCGAAAAACTCTATCAAGTTAGTGAGACACGACCTCCCCTTCACAAAACCATGCTGCCTCTCACTAATACGTCCATTTGCTTCCAAATGGGAGTAGATCCTGTCTCGAAGAATTCTCTCCAGTAATTTCCCTACCACTGAAGTAAGGCTCACCGGCCTGTAGTTCCCGGGATTATCCTTGCTACCCTTCTTAAACAGAGGAACAACATTGGCTATTCTCCAGTCCTCCGGGACATCCCCCGAAGACAGCGAGGATCCAAAGATTTCTGTCAAGGCCTCAGCAATTTCCTCTCCAGCCTCCTTCAGTATTCTGGGGTAGATCCCATCAGGCCCTGGGGACTTATCTACCTTAATATTTTTTAAGATATCACGCTGCAGTTTGAAAGAATGTCACATTCCCATTTTGCTCCAATTACGATGAAGTTATGTTCCAGAGATAGAGAGCGAGACTGTATTGTGGAAGTCTTACTGCAGGGATGTGGGACATACCTCCTCCCCACCGCCCCTCAATCCACACCTCCCGCTGCATTGGCAACGTGTCCAGAACTTGCTGTTCCTCATTTCCTCAGAAATAACCTTCTGAAATTCAACATTCAAACTTGCATCTTTATTAACAGGGCATGTGGGGATATAATTATCCAATAATTTGTTCTTTGTTTGGAGGGTGTTACGAAACATTCTGCAGCTGATGCTGCTGAAGCCGCAAGATGTTGCAGTGGATTCTTAGCATAGTTTGTTTTAATCTCAGAAAATAATAACACATACTTTTTCCCCGGGTTCTGCAGTGTAGATTTCTCCCAAGAATCATGGGAATCAATCATAGAGTCCCTACAGTGCAGAAGGAGACCATTCGGCCCATCGGTCTGCACCGATCCTCCGAAAAAGCATCTTAACTTGGAGGTCCACTGCTCTGTTCCCGTACCCCCTTAACCTCACCTAACCGTCGGACACTAACAGGCAATTTAGCATTCCCAACCCACCTAACCTGCGCACTTTTGGAAACAGGCACTATGTCCCTTTTGGCCAGGAGTTTACTTCCACTGCCCAATATCTGGCTGTACGATAGTGTGACTCAGATACATGAAGCCGACGCTGTCATCTCAAACGTTCACTTATCCAATATTCTGAAAGGCAGATTGATCACCACTTTGGGGGATGTACCAAAACGGTCCCAGGGATATGGGGTTTCGGCTCTCTGGAGCAACTAAAAGTTTTATCGAGGGACAGGAGACGCGATGGTCCGAAGGGCTTTTTCTGTGCTGCAGATCTCTATGACATTGATCGGTCTGTGGGGAACGAGTGAGCGATTGGGATTGATTGAATAGCTTCTTCAAAGAGTCAACACAGCGCCAGTGGTTCTAGTTAGTCTGATACTTTGATCAATTGATTCTTCTCACTGTAAGCCTCCAGACAGTGGGTGTCATTGGCTATTCACAAACTCCTGCTCACATATCGGACCATCACAAGTCAGTTTGATCCCATCTCCAAACATTTTCCATGAGTCATGGAGTGGTCAGGAACCACAACTGTGGTCAGGTTTCCTTTGCTGCTTTTTGACAACTGATGCCAATCATTGTGATCCCACCATCTGCAATCTGCTTTGCAGCTTTCTTGGTCTGTGTGGTTCGGCCGCTCCCTGTGTTAATCACCAGGTGGACTCCAGTGGTTCGAGGCAGTGGCTGACCACCACTCTACCCGAGGGCAATTAGGGACGTCATTCCACCAAGTTAGTTCTTGCACATAAATACATCTTCTGCATTACAAAGTTACCCGTCCCAGCGCTGCTAAACAGGAATGAGTTTAAAAAGCAACAGAAAATTTAAAGTGGATTGAAACAGGAAAGGGGTGTGAAATGCAAAACCGAAAAGGGACAACGGAAATTTAAAAAGCTCAGGACGAAGTTAAGCTGAAAGAGAATTGAAAAATTACTGATCCGGGAAAGGACAAATACAGGAAGGTGGAACATGGGAAGAGTCACTGACAGAAAGATATTTGAGGGAGAGGTGGAGAGTGTAGGGTAAAAGAGGACTGAATGCAACTTCCAGGCACTTTCCCCAATCCTGGAACTCATTTAGCATGCTTGTTAAATTATTACAAACTCAATTTTTGCATGTTTTTAGCTATTCAGTAAAATGTCTCAATGGGTAACACTCTCATATCTGAGTCAGAAGTTTGGTGTGTTCAATTCCCATTCCAGAGATTTAAGTACAAAGTCTAGGGTGACAGTTCGCTGCAGCACTGAGGGAGTGCTGCACAGCCAGAGGTGCAGGGAGTGCTGCACTGCCAGAGGTGCAGGGAATGCTGCGCTGACTGAGGTGCAGCGAGTGCTGCACTGACAGTGGTGCAGGGAATGCTGCACTGACAGAGAGGTGCAGCGAGTGCTGCACTGACAGTGGTGCAAGGAATGCTGCACTGACAGAGAGGTGCAGCGAGTGCTGCACTGACAGAGGTGCAGCGAGTGCTGCACAGCCAGAGGTGCAGCGAGTGCTGCACTGACAGAGAGGTGCAGCGAGTGCTGCACAGCCAGAGGTGCAGCGAGTGCTGCACTGACAGTGGTGCAGGGAATGCTGCACTGACAGAGAGGTGCAGCGAATGCTGCACTGCCAGAGGTGCAGCGAGTGCTGCACTGACAGTGGTGCAGGGAATGCTGCACTGACCGAGAGCTGCAGCGAGTGCTGCACTGCCAGAGGTGCAGCGAGTGCTGCACTGACAGAGGTGCAGCGAGTGCTGCACTGACAGAGGTGCAGCGAGTGCTGCGGACAGAGGTGCAGCGAGTGCTGCACTGACAGAGTTGTGTTTTCTATATGAGATGTTAAAGTGAGAATCCACCCATTTTCTCAGGTGGATGTCAAAGGGTCCAAGTTCAAAGAACAACAGGAAACATTGTCCTGGACAATGGGCGAGATCGTCCGGCTCTTCTCGTTGGCAGGATCTATGGATCCCGCCGATGGCGCACCCTCCGCTCAGGTTTCCCGGCGGCATGGAATGGATTCAATGGGAAATCCCATTGACAGAAGATCCCGCTGCCAGCCACCGGTAGGCTGCCGAGAATCACGCCGCGGGAAGGCCAGAGAATCTCGCCCACTATCTCTCCCTCATTCAACATCACGAGCAGAAAATCACATCGCTGCCTGTCGGATCTTGCTGTGTGGAAAATCACTGCCATGCTTCTGACATTTCAAAATACTTCATTTTCTGTATTTTTAAAATTGCATTGGGGTCAGGAAAGGTGCTAAAGAAATGCAAGTTTTTTTTTAACTGGTCATACTGGCCTTCCTTACAGATACCAAAGAGCTATTTCAATCTGTTGAATTCTGTCCTGAAAGAGCAGCAGAGAAGAAGCAATAGCAACGAGGTACAATACCTAACTGACCAGCAGTTGGGGGAGATTGTGCAGCAGACCCCCGACAATGATATCCAGGACTTTGAGGATTTACAGACTGGTAAGTCGTCTGGGTATTTTGAGAAAAATCCAGCAGTGGTTTCCACAGGGCTTGTGTTGGGTCCCTTACTGTTTGTGTTATATGTTAATGATTTGGACGTGAATGTAGGGGGCAGGATTGGGAAATTTGCAGATGACACAAAGATTGGCCGCGTGGTGGACAGTGTAGAGGATAGCTATAATCTCCAAAATGATAGATGGGTGATAAAGTGGCAGATGGAATTTAACACAGAGCAGTGTGAGGTCATGCATTTAGTGAGGTCAAACAGCTATAGGGAGTGCGCAATAAATGGGAATATACTCAGAGGGGTAGATAAAGTGAGAGATCTTGGCATGCAAGTACACAGGTCCCTAAAGGCAGCAGTTCAAGTAGACAAGGTTGTGAAGAAAGTATATGGAATGCTCTCCTTAATTGGCAGAGGCATAGAATATAAAAGTAAGGATATAATATTGGAATTGTATAAAACATTGGTGAGGCCCAAACTGGAGTATTAAGTGCACTTCTGGTCACCACATTACAGGAACGACGTAACTGCTCTGGAGAGATTGCAGAGGAAGTTTACAAGAATGTTGGGCAACAAAAGTGACGCTACGAGGAGAGATTGGATAGGTTGGGGTTATTTTCCTTGGAAGAAAGAAGGCCAAGGGGTGACTTAATTGAGGTGTACACAACTATGAGGTGAAAGGATAGAGTGGGCAGGATAAAATTGTTTCCCTTGGTGGTGAATTCTAGAATCTGGGGACATAGATTCAAGATAGGTCACAGAAGGTGTTGAGGGGACAGGAGGAAGAACTTTTTTATGCAGAGGATAGTGGGAGTCTGGAATTCACTGCCCGAGTTGGTGGTGGAGGCAGAGACCCTAAACTCTTTTCTAAAACCTAGATCTGCACCTTAAGTGCTGTAAGCCACAGGGCTATAGGCCATGTGCAGGAAGGTGGGATTAAATCGGACACCTGGGTGTCCTCAGGCTGGCATGGATAAGATGGGCCGAATGGTTTCCGTCTGTGCTGTACCATTTCTATGGTTTCTATTTGCTAATTTGTGCATTTCGCTGACATTCTTTTGTATTCTTATCTTGATTCTTTTTTCAATGTATGTCCAATGTTAAAACCCAAATTGAACCAATTGCCTTCCGATTGGAAAGCTGTGCTGCAAAACAACAGGAGAATAAGCCAGCGCCTGAGATGAGCTGATGTGTCTCTGTTTGTTTGGCAGCTTTTTCCTTCCTCATTGAGACAGGGGCCCTGCTGCATTTCCCAGATACCAGCCACGGCCTGTGCAATCTCTACTTCCTCCATCCAGTCTGGTTATCGGAATGCTTGGAGAGAATTATCAATCTCAAAGCCTCGCGCTCTCTTGTCAAGAATGGCATCATACAGGTGACGGAGCTGAGATCACTGCTTGTTGGAACTGGCTTTACGGAGCAGACTGAGGAGCAATATTTCCAATTTTTAGCCAAGTTTGAGATTGCACTTCCAATCACCAACAACAGGTAAATTGTTTCCTGATTTTTAAAATATGTATTGTTGCGGTCAAATCCCTTCATGGCTTCACCCCCCGCCCCCCTCTATATCGGTAATCTCCTCCAACTACACAATCGCATGAGATTTCAACATTCCTGCAATACTGGATCCACGATTTTATTAATTCCGCTAATAGTGGCCGTGATTTCAGCTGAGGAATTCCCTTCCTAAATCTCTCTATCTCTGTCTTCTCCTTTAGGATACTGTTTAACAGCTCTTATCCAAGTCACAAACCACATCCTATATGACTGTGATCAAATTAAACTTTCCCTCCTTGAGTTTTACAATTTGCCTGCAGCCTTTGACACTGTTGACTACACCATCCTCCTCTAATGTCTCTCCATTACTGTTCATATTGGTGGGACTAAACTCACCTGATTCCATTCTTATCGATCTAATTGTGTCCAGAGTATCACTTGTGATGGCTTCTCTATCTCGCTCCCACACTGTTACCTCGGGATCTATGCTTGGCTCCCTCCTGGTTCTTATCCACACGCTGCACCTCAGTGACAGTATCCAAAAGCAGAGGGTTAGTTTGTATCTGTACATTGATGGCATCCAGCTCTAACTCAACGGCACCTCCCTCAACTCCTCTCTTGTTGCTAAATTATCAGACGGTCATCCAACATCCAGCATTGGAGGACCAGGGATTCACCCCAATTAAATGTTGAACATCATAGAATCTCTAGGATCCCTCCTGTGCAGAAGGAGGCCATTTGGCCCATTAAGCCTGCACCAACCCTCTGAAAGAGTGCTCTACCTAGGCCCACTACCCCTCACTATTCCCATTACCCCTTAATCCCACCTAACTGAAGACTGTTTTTCGTCCCCACTGCAAACTCTGTTCTCTAGTTACTGACTCCACCCCTCTCCCTGGCAATGGTTGGAGACTAAACCAGTCTGTTCACAGCCTTGATCACATACTTGACCCTGAGGTGAGCCTTTGACTTCATATTCATGCCATCCCCATGATCGCCCATTTTCAACTCCATAACATTGACCAACATCCCCCATGTCTCAGATCACCTCATTCATGCCTTTGCAACCTCTACTATTCCAACACCCTCCTGGCCAGACTTGTACATTCGACGCTCTGTGAACTTGAAGTTATCCAAAATTCTGCTGCCCTGGGCTTAGCTCTAAATCCCATTCATCTAACATCCCTGTGCTTGCCAACCAACACTGGTTCCCAAGCAACGTCTTGATCTTAAAATGCTCATCCCTTTTTCAAATCCCTCCATGGATTCACTCGCCCATGTCGCTGTAATCTCCTCCGCAATCTCTGCTCATCTCATTCTGACTTTACCATTGGCCGGGCCTTCAATTGTCTCGAGAACCCTTCCCCCCGAGACATCTCCACTTCTCTGCCTCGCTTTCTTCCTTTCTAGCACCGCTTAAAAACAATCTCCCTTTGATCGAGTTTTTGGTCATTATGCCCTATCATCTCCTTATGTGCCTCAGTGTCATGCTGATGTTCCTACAAAGTGTTTTGGAGCCTTTCATTGTGTTCAAGGTGTTAAAACATTGTTGCTAGTAACCATGCGGTAAGTCACATCCCCAATCCCTCCTCTCTGGCTCTGTATTGCTCTTTGTCTGATATTGTTCCTGTAAAATGAATTGTGACATTTTGCTTTATTAAAATGGCTGTTGTTTTTTGTTTCCTGCTGGTTAATCCACGTTAAAATTGGGATTTTTTTTTGAACACACACTTGCACAACGTTGAACAGAGATTGTCACACTTTAGCATTCCATCCGAATAACAAGACCTGTGACAATGCAGCATTCTCCCTGCACTAAAGTGTCAGCTTCAACTGTGTACATAGCTTTCTGGAGTCATATTGGAACCCACAATCTGATGACTCATTGGTGCAAATGCTACCCACTGAGCCGGTGGTAATCTCTTTGACAGAGAGTCATCCAGGCTTGAAACGTTAGCTCCCTTCTCTCTCCACAGATGCTGTTAGGCCTGCTGAGGTTGTCCAGCATTTTCTGTTTTTGTTCAACCCAATGGTAAACCTGTGTTGTCAAAGACTTGACTTCTCAAATGTTGTAAGGTACATGGTTTCCTGCTCTAATTGCCCCATGTGTCCTCTCCCAGGAGGTCTCATGTGATTATCACCCTGACCTGGTCATGGGCACTCTCTGCCCAGACAAGTTACTTGAAGATACTTTTTGTCATTTTTAAACACTTCCACAGCTCACTCCATCCATTAAATCCATAGATACCATGGAATCCCTACGGTACAGAAGGAGGCTATTTGGCCCATCAAGTCTGCACCGATCCTCCCAAGAGCTCCCTAACTAGGCCCACACCCCCACCCTATGCCCGTAACCCCACCTAACCTGCACATCTTTGGATTATGGGAGGAAACCTGAACACCCGGAGGAAACCCACGCAGACACTGGGAGAACGTGCAAGCTGCACACAGACAGTCAACCGAGGCCAAATCCATGCATTGTTTGATGTTATCCAAAGACTCTGACAAATGAAGACTCATTACTATCAACCCTTTAACCTTCCCAAACTACCAACCTTTTTACCTCTGCTCTCAGAATGTGGGCAGTGTTGGAAGGGGTAGCAGTCGCTATCAATTCCTTGTTTTGCTGGGAATGGGGTGATGGGGCTATTTGAGCCGCTTAAGGTAACAGTTTTATAACTGAATTGCCCACTCGGCCTTGTCAGAGTCAGCCACATTGATGTTGGATTGGAGTGAAATGGATGGGAAGATGGAGGGAGGATGGCAGGTTTCTTTCTCTCAAGGATAATAGTGAGGCAGATATCTATTCGTGACAATCTGACCACTTCATAGTCACACTTACAAATCCCAGCTTTATATTTCTAGAATTTTTAACGTAAACTCAAATTTTCAGACTGCCGTTATGGTATCTAAACTCGCATTCCCTGGACTATTAGTCCAGTAACATACCCACGACACATTCAAATACTTCGCCCACTACTAATATTGAATGTTCTGATCAACAATCCCTTTGGCTGCACTATAATAATCATCTTTATTGTCACAAGTAGGCATACATTAACACTGCAATGAAGTTACCGTGAAAAGCCCCTAGTCGTCACATTCCGGCACCCGTTCGGGTACACAGAGGGAGAATTCAGAATGTCCAAATGACCTAACAAGCACATCTTTCAGGACTTGTGGGAGGAAACCGGAGCACCCGGAGGAAACCCATGCAGACATGGGAAGAACGTGCAGACTCCAGACAGACAGTGATCCAAGCCAGGAATCAAACCTGGGACCCTGGCGCTGTGAAGCAACAGTGCCAACCACTGTGCCACCGTGCTGCCCACATTCCTGCTGAATGCCCACTTGCTCTTTCTGAAGCTATCTAAGACGACCAGCACGATACCAATGCAAATCCTTATCGCTTTTGTTTACTATCCTTAAGGGGAGGGGGTAGAGTGTGGACCAGTCATTTTGACGAGCCCGAGAATGTGTTAAATGTGATTGAAGAGAAAGTGATTTGGGCTGATGGATGCGGATGTATTTTTCTCACCAGCTACCTCCTCCCACACCTATTGCCACCCAAACCAGGCTTGGAAATTGTTAATCTGAGGGGCAGGGGCACCAACACCATCCAGAGACTTTTCAAAATGAACTTTGTGCCCGTTGGCTTCTGGGAGAGGTTTATTGCCCGCATTTTGATTAGCCTGGCAGAGATGGATGCACAGGTATGACCCGCATTGCCATCTGTCGCAGCTTTCTACAAGTATCAAATTGGATTTGATACAGAAACCTTGGATGTTTGACCAGTTTCTCTTCCACAGGATTCCCCTTGTTTACGTGGAAAACAATGTTTTGCAAAGTGTCAAAATCTGCCATTTTGACTGTTGGACACTGGTTTAGATCCCATCAGGAATGCTGTTATAAGCTGTCAACCATCACTGTAAACTCTGCAGATTTATAAAGAGACGGTTTGAAAAATATCCAGATTCTCTGCTTCACTTTACAAATTTCCTCCCCTCTCATCTTCTCCCCTCTCCCCATCTTCCTTCTCTATTCCTCCTTTCTCTCACCTCCCCCCCCTCCTTCCATCTCCCCCTCGGCCCCTTTATCCTCACACATCCTTAATCTATCTCCCCCCCTCTTTCATCCCTCCACTCCCTCTTTTATTTCTCTCTTCTCCTCGCCTCACCTTTCCTCTCTCTCTCTCTCTCTGCTTCCTCACCTTTCCCTTCCTCCGATTTCACTCACTTTTCCGCTCCTGCGAAGGGAGGGAGGGGATAGGGATGGGTGGGGTGGGGAGAGAGAGGAAGTTTGGGGAGGAGAGGGAGAGGTGTTTGGGGAAGGGTCGGGGGGGGGGGATGATGGAGTGGGAGAAAGAAGGGAAGGAGTCATTTCTGGTTTGTTGCGAGTATCCCGCTCTCATTGGACAGATGAATTCTCTGCCATGCCATGGAACTATTTAGGTCACTGTTGATTGAGCCAAGACATCTGGGTGAAATGTCCCTTAAAACCTGTTCACGCTGCCCATCATTAGAGCAGGTGGAACTTTCCTTCATCAAAGACTAAGTTGGAAAAACAGGTTCTTTGTCAGTCCATTTACAAACTAAAGCTGTAATCTAGGTATTAAATCATGTATAATATGGAAAGTTGAATATTTTCCTCTGAAATAAATTGTGGTTGTCCTCCTAAAAATTGCCAAATAGATGCAAAAATTCACAAATAAAAATAGAAAATGGAGCAAACCTGGCAGCCAAGATGGTATCTGCTCTGGGAGAAACAGAACTGGTCTTTCAAAAACGTTCTTCATTGTCAGCAGCATCCAGAAGCGATGAAAGGTCATCAGCCTGAACTGTTGGTCTTGATATTTCTGGGATGGCGGGAGGTGAATTATAGGCTCATAGAATTGATAGAGGACGAAGGAAGTCATTTGGTCCATTGAGTTGGTGCCGACCCTGCGAGAGTGGCTCTGCCAGACCACCCACGCCCCGCCTGCCCTGTCAACCCCCATCACTCCCCACCCCTTTCTCACCTTCTGAGGGTGGTTAATGTCAATGCAGTTCTTATAATTTAGGGAAATGTGGAGTTATGCATTTTGGGGCGGTTCGGTGGCACTGTGGTTAGCACTGTTGCTGCCTCACAGCTCCAGGGACCTGGGTTCGATTCGGATCTTGGGCAGACCTGTCTGTGTGGAGTTTGCAGGTTCTCCCCCGTGGCTGCGTGGGTTTCCTCCGGGAGCTCCGGTTTCCTCTCAGTCCAAAAATGTGCAGGTTAGGTGGATTAGCCATTCTAATTTGCCCCGTAGTGTCCGAAGGTTAGGTGGAGTTGGACGGGGGAATGGGCCTAGGTAGGGTGCTCCTTTAGAGGGTGGGTGCAGACTTAATGGGATGAATAGCCCCCTTTGGCACTGTGAGATTCTATGGTTCTATGAATGAAGGAGCTGACTATTATTTAAATGGAGAAAGACACAGAAATTTGTAGACAACACATAAATTGTCCCTGTAGTGGATACTGTAGAGGATGGCTGTAAGCTCCATAATGATACCGATGTGTTGGTGGAGTGGACAGGAAAGTGGCAGATGGAATTCAACTCTGATGAGTGTGAGGTAATGCATTTATGGAGATCAAACAGTAAAAGGGATTAACAATAAACAGGAATATACTGAGCAATTTAGATGAAGTGAGAGACCTTGGCGTGCAAGTGCTCGGGTCCCTCAAGGTAGCAGCACAGGTAGATAAAGGTAAAGAAGGCAAATGGAATGCTCTCCTTCACTGGCTGAGATATAGAATACAAAAGTAGGGATATAATGATGAAACTGTACATGTCACTGGTGAGGCCACAACTAGAGGATTGTGTGCAGCTCTGGTTACGACATTACAGGAAGGATGTAATTGCCCTGGAGAGCATGCAGAGAAGATTTACTAGAATGTTGCCAGGGCTGGGGAGTTGTAGCTATGAGGCGAGATTGGAGTTGTTTTCCTTGGAACAGAGAAGGCCGAGGGGTAACATGATTGAGGTATGCAAAATTGTGAGGGGTAGAGATAGAGTAGACAGAGGAACCTGTTTACTTGGAAGAGAGTTCAAAAACCAGGGGTCATCGATTCAACCTAAGTGGCAGCAGGATTAGAGGGGCATGAGTAAAATCTTTTTTGTACAGAGGGTGGTGGGTGTCCGGAATTCGCTACTTGAGTTGGTGGCGGAGGCAGAGACAGCTTCTTCCCCACTGTTACCAGACTCCTAAATGACCTTCTTATGGACTGACTTCATTAACACTACACCCTGTATGCTTCATCCGATGCCAGTGCTTATGTAGTTACATTGTATATGTTGTGGTGCCCTATTATGTATTTTCTTTTATTCCATTTTCTTCTTGTGTACTTAATGATCTGTTGAGCTGCTCGCAGAAAAATACTTTTCACTGTACTTCGGTACACGTGACAATAAACAAATCTAATCCAATAAGTACCTGGATCTGCATGTTAAGTTCTGTAAGCTGCAGGAATACTGTGGGCTGTGTGCAGGAAGATGGTTTTAGAAAGGACACCTGGGTGTCTTTGGGTCAACATGGACAAGAGGGGCTGAATGGCCACCTTCCGTTTTGTACCTTTTCTATGTTTCTATAGCTGCAGCACAGAGAGATTTGGGAGTCCTTGTGCATAAATCACAAAAAGTTGGCATGCGAGTTCAGCAGGTAATTGGGAAGACAAATGGAATGCTGGCCTTTATTTCAAGGGAATGAAATATAAAAATAGGGCAGTCCTGCTAAAACTACACAAGGTACCAGGTGCACCACATCTGGAATACTGTGAACAGTTTTGGTCCCTTATCTAAGGAAAGATATATTGGCATTGGATGCAGTCCAGAGAAGGCTCACTGGGTTGATCCCAGGTATGGAGGGGATTTTCTGATAAGGAAAGGTTGAATACATTGGGCCTGTACTCATTGGAGTTTAGAAGAATGAGTGGTAATCTTATTGAGACATACAGGATTCTCAGGGGGTTTGACAGGGTAGATGCGGAGAGGTTGTTTCCCCTTGTGGGAGAGGCTATTACCAGAGGACATTATCTCAGAGTAAGGAGTCTCCCATTTAAGACTGGGATGAGGAGGAATTTCTTCTCTTCTGTGGAATTCTTTACTGCAGAACGCTGTAGAGGCTGGGTTGTTAAGTATGTTCAAGGCTCGGGCAGCGCGGCGGTGCAGTGGTTAGCACTGCTGCCTCACGGCGGCGAGGTCCCAGGTTCGATCCCGGCTCTGGGTCACTGTCCGTGTGGAATTTGCACATTCTCCCCGTGTTTGCGTGGGTTTCACCCCCACAACCCAAAGATGTGCAGGCTAGGTGAATTGGCCACGCTAAATTGCCCCTTAATTGGAAAAAATGAATTGGGTACTCTAAATTTATTTAAAAAGTATGTTGAAGGCTGAGATAGACAGATTTTTAATCAATGAGGGAATCAAGAGTTAAGGGGATAAGACAGGAAAGTGGAGTTGAGGATTATCACATCAGAATAGTCATGATCCCATTGAATAGCAGAGCAACGTGATAGGCCGAGTGTCCTACTTCTGCTGCTATACCTTGTGGTCTTATGATTTTCTTGCTAACCTTTCCCTGCTTGCTTTGTTCACCAGCTCTTTGAGAATGAAAGTAATCCAAAACGAGGCACAGCAAATCGAACCTCGATTTACAGTTTCACACGATCACACCGTCGCAATCGCTGCAGCACTTTCCGAGTAAGAAGAAACCAAACAATTTATTGGCAAGAAGGTTTGCAGGTGAACTACGATGGTGGCTTTCTAAGGTAATCACAGCTGATACTTCTGCTCGCTCAGGAACACTGGAGACCTTCTCTGGTGTTCGAAAACTGGGACAAGCTCTTGGCGCTGGCTGCACGTAATCCTTGAAACTCAACAAGTCATTTCCTCCCTGCAGCGTGGAGTCCTCTGAGGTGAACTGGAAGAGGAAAAAGAGTGCGGGAATAAAAATCAATTGCCAGTCCGAAACACGGGATTTCTCAGCCGTCGCGTTCATCACCGATCACGTCAATTCTTTGATCGATCAGTGGTTTCCAGGTAAGGCCCAAGAGAGGGGTGTTAAGGAGTGTAGTTCTGTGCCACAGTAACTGTCCAACTAACGCACTGTGCCATGGCTCACTCTGAGCCCTGAAGATGTGGGTCCAAGTCCCACTCCAGCGACTGAGCACAAAATCCAGGCATATCATCTGGTGCGTGACAGAGGGAGTGCAGCACTGTCAGAAGAACGATGAGATATTAAACCAGGTCACCTGACTCTCAGATTAACATAAATGAACATGTCGCACTCTCGTGCCGTGCACTCTGTACAGAAGGGTAGTGAGGCTACCTCTGTATCCTGGCCAATATTTATCTTCCGTTAACACGGTACGGTGGGTGGCACAGTGGTTAGCACTGCTGCCTCACAGCACCAGGGACCCGGGGTGGGATTCTCCCAGCCCTGTGCCGGGCCGGAGAACACCCGCAAACGGGCAATGCCACCCTGACGCCGGCACGCGATTCTCCGCAGTGCGGAGAATCGGCGGCATTGGCGCCGGGGTGGTTGGCGCGCCACCAGTCGCGGGCCGTTCTACGCGGCCGGCCCACCAATTCTCCGGCCCGGATGGGCAGAGCGGCCGTACGAAGAGAGACGAGTCCCGCCGGCGCCGTTCTAACCTGCTCTGGGCCGGCCGGACCTCGGCGTGTAAGGGTCGGGTGGCGGCCTGTGGGGGGAGGGAGAGGGTTCCGGCCCTGGGGGGGGGGCCTCCGATGTGGCCGGGCCCGCCATCGGGACCCACCGATCGGCAGGCCGGCCTCTGTGGCTGGGGGCCTTCTTTCCTACGCGGCAGCCCCAGTAGCCCTGCGCCATGTTGAGTCAGGTCTGGCACGTTGAAGGAGGCCACTGCACATGTCCTCGTTGGCGCTGGCGCAGCTGCGCATGCGCGGATCACACTGTGCACAGTTTGCGCCAGGATCTGCAGCTGGAACGGCGCAAACCGCTGTCGTAAAACGCGACGGTGTTTACGACAGCGTGGACACTCTGCCGTGGGATTGGAGAATCCCACCCCCTGGTTCAATTCTGGCCTTGGGTGACTGAGTGGAGTTCACATGTTCTCCCCATGTCCGGGTGCTCCGGTTTCCTCCGACAGTCGAAAAATGTGCAGTTAGGTGGGGTTATGGGCATAAGATGGGCGAGAGGGCCTCAGTAGGGTGCTCTTTCATAGGGTCAATGCACTCTCGATGGGTCGAATGGCCTCCTTCTACATTGTAGGGATTCTATGATTCTATGCATGCTTTCAGAAGGCATTTACTAAGGAACCACAAGAAAGATTGTGGCACAAGATTAGAACCTGTAGCTTTGGGGGTAATACATGGTTTGAGGGTTGGTTAAAAGACAGAAGACAACAAGTAGGGATAAACAAGTCATTCTTCAGGGTGTAACTAGTGAGTACCACAAGGTTCAATGTTTGGGTCTCGGCTATTCCCAATCTATAATTGGCTTACACGAGGGGTCTGAGTTTACTGGTATTGCAAAGCCAAGTTGAAAATTGAGCTGTGAAGAGTTTGCAAAAAGTTTGCAAAGAGATATAGAACCATTGGGTGTGATTCTTCTTCCCCGAACGCCCAGAATGTGTTCCCCGATGGGACAGAGAATCGGGCATCGGGGGAAAATCAGGCACCGAGCCGAATGTGATGCTCCGACCCCCCCTCAATGGTGGCAAGAATGAGGTCCCTTTGGGCAGGGGGTCCCTGTTGGGGGGCCTCCCTATCACAGGGGTCCCTGTGGGGGCCCCCCTATCTAAAATAGGTGATCAAGACATTATCACGTTGTTGCTTGTGGGAGCTTGCTGTGCACAAATTAGCTGGCCCACCTCCTGGATTACAACAGTGACAAGTCAGAAGCACTTTGGGACTCCCTGAGGTTGGGAAAGGTGCTATCCAAACGGAACTTTTACTTTTGTGTTCCCAAATTTCCTTCCTTGAGCGAATGCTGAAACTCTGCAGTCTGTGGCAGGATGTTGTTGAGCCGCTCCCCCCGTTCCCTCAGTCACTGTCAGAAGCTGAATAATAAGACCATCCACACTTTGAGCTCACATGAGCTAACGTGGCAATTTGTGGCTGCCCACAGACTGGAAATGGAACAGTTCCCAGCTCCTGTCCAGCAAGAATTTGCTTGGGGCTGGGGGAGCCATCAGTTTTGAAATTCCCTTGGCTGCACCCCCTGATGTTGGAGGTACAGGCTGTATTGCTCCTCTGGTCAGGACTTCCAGCACCGATTTACAGGGTCGAAACCAGCAAACCTTCAGTTCCACCTGAGATTTCAGCCCCCCTTCCCAATCTGTGCCTCCTTTCCACCACATTACACTCTGTCCCTCCACTTGGCCCTCACTCGGCTTGCCCTCAGCCGCCTCCATCCACCCTTTGCACCTGTTCCTCTCTCCTCCCCAAACTCGATCCTCTGGGCTTACGTTCATGGGTCTATTCCTGAGAGAATGTGACAGATTATTATATGCCTGAACTTACACTGTCGTCGTCATGTTTTATTTCAATATTTAAATTGAAATATATTTCAAACAACCGGCATGTAATATTATCGTTTTGTAGTGTTTCATCTCAATGTGTCAATTTTTCTCAATGTCTGTTGGAGAATCTCAGAGTAACTCACAGAAGTTTGGCTTGTAACTCTTTGTGTGACCAACAGCTCTTACAGCCACAGAGGCCGATGGAACTCCTCTGGTGGAGCAATACGTCCCCTGCCCTCACTGCACCCCCGCAGCCACAGGGGAAACACTAATCCACTCCCAGGCCCAAGGCCGGCATTATTTCAGTATGGAAGACTGCCTGCTCACTGCCATCAAACACACACACATCAAGTGTCCAAATCACCCCACCGAGCCGGTGTCACTGCAGGAATTGGTTCCAGAACTTTTTATGACTGATTTCCCAGCCAGGTAAGGTCCATGTGGGAATCCGATGGGAGATAGAATGGGACACTGAAATGTTATTTTTGATGTTCGGTTTCATCTTTAAAAGACAAATTTGTTTTGTCTCTTATTGCAACCTCAAGAAAGATTTAGAAAAAAAATTAAAAAGCCAGTAAAGGGGGAAGAGTGAGGGACACACATTGGTGATATGCCATCAATAAACACACAACGAGTGGTGAACGTAACTGAGGCTTTGATACACGAAACAGCAAGCCTCCTGGCCTCAGATCCCGAACTGCATCAGAGGCGGAGACTAGCCACCTTTGTACCGGCTCGAGGGGAGGCGGAGCCATCAGCAGTGGTTTACCACATTACACATAATACAGTGGCCATTACCACAATACACGTATTATACATTACAGTGGTTTACCACAATTGGGTCATGGGGAGGAGTCAAGACCGGGCAATGGGGGGAGATGAGTCGGGACCTGGTAATCGGGGGGGAGGGGCAAATCGGGCAGAGAGGGGGGGCTCGGTGTTGAGCAGAGAAGAGCGGTTCAGGCATAGATAGGGGTGTCGGGCAGTGAGGGGGGGGCGGTGTTGGGCAGTGAGGGAGGGGTCAGTGTTGGGCAGTGGGGGGGGGGGTCAGTGTTGGGCAGTGAGGGAGGGGTCGGTGTTGGCCACTGGGGGGGTCGGTGTTGGGCAGTGAGGGGCGGTTTGGTCAGTGAGGGGGGGTCGGTGTTGGGCAGTGAGGGGGGTCAGTGTTGGGCAGTGAGGGGGGGTCGGTGTTGGGCAGTGAGGGGGGGTCAGTGTTGGGCAGTGAGGGGGGGGTCGGTGTTGGGCAGTGAGGGGGGGTCGGTGTTGGGCAGTGAGGGGGGGGTCGGTGTTGGGCAGTGAAGGGGTGTCGGTGTTGGCAGGGGGGGTCGGTGTTGGGCAGTGAGGGGGGGTCGGTGTTGGGCAGTGAGGGCGGGTCGGTGTTGGGCAGTGAGTGGGGGGTCGGTGTTGGGCAGTGAGGGGGGGTCGGTGTTGGGCTGTGGGGGGGGTGGTCGGTGTTTGGCAGTGAGTGGGGGGCGGTGTTGGGCAGTGAGGGGGGTCGGTGTTGGGCAGTAAGGGGGGTCAGTGTTTGGCAGTCAGGGGGGGTCGGTGTTGGGCAGTGAGGGGTGTCGGTGTTGTCAGGGGGGGTCGGTGTTGGGCAGTGAGGGGGGGTCGGTGTTGGGCAGTGAGGGGGGGTCGGTGTTGGGCAGTGAGGGGGGGGTCGGTGTTGGGCAGTGAGGGGGGGTCGGTGTTGGGCTGTGGGGGGGGTGGTCGGTGTTTGGCAGTGAGTGGGGGGCGGTGTTGGGCAGTGAGGGGGGAGTCGGTGTTGGGCAGTGAGGGGGGAGTCGGTGTTGGGCAGTGAGGGGGGAGTCGGTGTTGGGCAGTGAGGGGGGTCGGTGTTGGACAGTGAGGGGAGGTCGGCGTTGGGCAGTGAGGGGGGAGTCGGTGTTGGGCAGTGAGGAGGAGTCGGTGTTGGGCAGTGAGGGGGGTCGGTGTTGGGCAGTGAGGGGGGAGTCGGTGTTGGGCAGTGAGGGGGGTCGGTGTTGGGCAGTGAGGGGGGGTCGGTGTTGGGCAGTGAGGGGGGAGTCGGTGTTGGGCAGTGAGGGGGGGTCGGTGATGGGCAGTGAGGGGATATCAGTGTTGGGCAGTGAGGGGGGGTCGGTGTTGGGCAGTGAGGGGGGGTCGGTGTTGGGCAGTGAGGGGGGGTTGGTGATGGGCAGTGAGGGGGGGTCGCTGTTGGGCAGTGAGGGGGGGGCGGTGTTGGGCAGTGAGGGGGGGTCGGTGTTGGGCAGTGGAGGGGGGTCGGTGTTGGACAGTGAGGAGGGGTCGGTGTTGGGCAGTGAGGGGGGTCGGTGTTGGGCAGTGAGGGGGGTCGGTGTTGGGCAGTGAGGGGGGGTCGGTGTTGGGCAGTGAGGGGGGTCGGTGTTGGGCAGTGAGGGGGGGTCGGTGTTGGGCAGTGAGGGGGGGTCGGCGTTGGGCAGTGAGGGGGGTCGGCGTTGGGCAGTGAGGGGGGGTCGGTGTTGGGCAGTGAGGGGGGTCGGCGTTGGGCAGTGAGGGGGGGTCGGTGTTGGGCAGTGAGGGGGGTCGGTGTTGGGCAGTGAGGGGGGGTCGGTGTTGGGCAGTGAGGGGGGAGTCGGTGTTGGGCAGTGAGGGGGGGTCGGTGTTGGGCAGTGAGGGGGGATCGGTGTTGGGCAGTGAGGGGGGGTCGGACCTGTCAGTGGGGGGGGAGTCAGGACCGGTCAGTGGGGGGGTGAGTCGGGACCGGCGGCAGTGTGGGGGGAGGGGAGTTGGGATCGGGCAGTGGGGGGGGGGGGGGGAGTCGGGACCGTGCTGTGGAGGGGGGGGAGTCGGGACCGGGCAGTGGGGGGGGGCGTCAGGATCGGGCAGTGGGGGGGGGGAGTTGGGACCGGGCAGTGGGGGGGGAAGTCGGGACCGGCGGCAGTGTGGGGGGAGGGGAGTTGGGATCGGGCAGTGGGGGGGGGGGGGGGAGTCGGGACCGTGCTGTGGAGGGGGGGGAGTCGGGACCGGGCAGTGGGGGGGGGAGTCAGGATCGGGCAGTGGGGGGGGGGGGAGTTGGGACCGGGCAGTGGGGGGGCAGTCGGGACTGGGCAGTGGGGGGGGTGTCGGGACCGGGCAGTGGTGGGGAGTCGGGATCCGGCAGCGGGTTGGGAGTCGGGACCGGCCAGTAGGGGGGAAGTCGGGATCGGGCAGTGGGGGGGGGGGGGGGGGAGTCGGGACCCGGCAGTGGGGGGGAGTCAGGACCTGTCAGTGGGGGGGAGTCAGGACCGGTCAGTGGGGGGGTGAGTCGGGACCGGGCAGTGGGGGGGAAGTCGGGACCGGCGGCAGTGTGGGGGGAGGGGAGTTGGGATAGGGCAGCGGGGGGGGGGGAGTCGGGACCGGGCTGTGGAGGGGGGGGAGTCGGGACCGGGCAGTGGGGGGGGGAGTCGGGATCGGGCAGTGGGGGGGGGGGAGTTGGGACCGGGCAGTGGGGGGGAAGTCGGGACTGGGCAGTGGGGGGGGGGTGTCGGGGACCGGGCAGTGGTGGGGAGTCGGGATCCACCAGCGGGTTGGGAGTCGGGACCGGCCAGTAGGGGGGAAGTCGGGATCGGGCAGTGGGGGGGGGGGGGAGTCGGGACCCGGCAGTGGGGGGGAGTCAGGACCTGTCAGTGGGGGGGAGTCAGGACCGGTTAGTGGGGGGGTGAGTTGGGACCGGGCAGTGGGGGGGAAGTCGGGACCGGCGGCAGTGGGGGGGGGGAGTCGGGATCGGGCGGTGGGGGGGGGAGTCGGGACCGGGCGGTGGGGGGGGGGGGAGTCGGGACCGGGCGGTGGGGGGGGGGAGTCGGGACCGGGCGGTGGGGGGGGGGAGTTGGGACCGGGCGGTGGGGGGGGGGAGTCGGGACCGGGCGGTGGGGGAGGGGAGTCAGGACCGGGGGGTGGGGGGGGGAGTCGGGACCGGGCGGTGGGGGGGGGGGGGGGGGACTCGGGACCGGGCGGTGGTGGGGGGAGTCGGGACCGGGCAGTGGGGGGGAAGTCAGGACTGGGCAGTGGGGGGGGAGTTGGGACCGGGCAGTGGGGGGGGGGGGGGAGTCGGGATCGGGCAGTGGGGGGGGGGGGGGGGGAGTCAGGACCGGGCACTGGGGGGGGAGTCGGGGACCGGGCAGTGGGGGGGGGGAGTCGGGACCGGGCAGTGGGGGGGAAGTCAGGACTGGGCAGTGGGGGGGGAGTTGGGACCGGGCAGTGGGGGGGGGGAGTCGGGACCGGGCAGTGGGGGGGAAGTCGGGATTGGGCAGTGGGGGTGCAGTCGGGACCAGGCAGTGGGGGAGGGGGGGAGTCAGGCCCGGGCAGTGGGAGGGGAGTCGGGACCGGGCACTGGGGGGGAGTCGGGACCGGGCAGTGGGGGGGGGAGTCGGGACCGGGCAGTGGGGGGGGGGGGGGATTCGGGACCAGTCGGTGGGGGGGGGAGTCGGGACCGGGCAGTGGGAGGGGGGAGTCAGGACCGGGCGATGGGGGGCGTGAGTCGGGATCGGGCAGTGGGGGGGGGAGTGGGGACCGGGCAGTGGGGGGGGGAGTCGGGACCGGGCAGTGGGAGGGGAGTCGGGGACCGGGCGATGGGGGGCGTGAGTCGGGATCGGGCAGTGGGGGTGGGAGTCGGGACCGGGCAGTGGGGGGGGGGTCGGGACCGGGCAGTGGGGGGGAAGTCGGGACTGGGCAGTGGGGGGGGGTGGGGGGGGGGTGAGAATCGGCCAGTGGGGGGGTCAATTCGGGACCGGGCGGTGGGGGGGGGGCGAGTCGGGACCGGGCGGTGGGGGCGGAGGGGAGTCGGGGACCGGGCGGTGGGGTGGGGGGGAGTCGGGACCGGGCGGTGGGGGGGGGGGGGGAGTCGGGATCGGGCAGTGGGGTGGGGGGGAGTCGGGACCGGGCGGTGGGGGGAGGGGGGTGTCAGGACCGGGGGGTGGGGGGGGGAGTCGGGACCGGGTGGTGGGGGGGGGGGGGGGCGGGGGGGAGTCGGGACCGGGCGGTGGGGGGGCGGGAGTCGGGATCGGGCAGTGGGGGGGGGGGGGGGGGAGTCAGGACCGGGCAGTGGGAGGGGAGTTGGGACCGGGCAGTGGGGAGGGAGACGGGACCGGGCAGAGGGGGGGGGGGGGAGTTGGGACCGGGCACTGGGGGGGGAGTCGGGACCGGGCAGTGGGGGAGGGAGTCGGGACCGGGCAGTGGGGGGGAAGTCAGGACTGGGCAGTGGGGGGGGAGTTGGGACCGGGCAGTGGGGGGGGGGAGTCGGGACCGGGCAGTGGGGGGGAAGTCGGGATTGGGCAGTGGGGGTGCAGTCGGGACCGGGCAGTGGGGGGGGGGGGGAGTCAGGCCCGGGCAGTGGGAGGGGAGTCGGGACCGGGCACTGGGGGGGGAGTCGGGACCGGGCAGTGGGGGGGGGGGAGTCGGGACCGGGCAGTGGGGGGGGGGGGATTCGGGACCAGTCGGTGGGGGGGAGTCGGGACCGGGCAGTGGGAGGGGGGAGTCAGGACCGGGCGATGGGGGGCGTGAGTCGGGATCGGGCAGTGGGGGGGGGAGTGGGGACCGGGCAGTGGGGGGGGGAGTCGGGACCGGGCAGTGGGAGGGGAGTCGGGACCGGGCGATGGGGGGCGTGAGTCGGGATCGGGCAGTGGGGGTGGGAGTCGGGACCGGGCAGTGGGGGGGGGGGGAGTCGGGACCGGGCAGTGGGGGGGAAGTCGGGGACTGGGCAGTGGGGGGGGGTGGGGGGGGGGGTCAGAATCGGGCAGTGGGGGGGCAATTCGGGACCGGGCGGTGGGGGGGGGGCGAGTCGGGACCGGGCGGTGGGGGCGGAGGGGAGTCGGGACCGGGCGGTGGGGTGGGGGGGAGTCGGGACCGGGCGGTGGGGGGGGGGGGGGGGGAGTCGGGATCGGGCAGTGGGGGGGCGGGAGTCGGGATCGGGCAGTGGGGGGGGGGGAGCCGGGACCGGGCAGTTGGAGGGGAGTCGGGATCGGGCAGTGGGGGGGGGGGGGGAGTCGGGATCGGGCGGTGGGGGGGCGGGGAGTCGGGATCGGGCGGTGGGGGGGAGTCGGGATGGGGCAGTGGGGGGGAGTCGGGATCGGGCGGTGGGGGGGCGAGTCGGGACCGGGCGGTGGGGGGGGGTGGGGAGTCGGGACCGGGCGGTGGGGGGGGGGGGGGAGGGAGTCGGGACCGGGCGGTGGGGGGGGGAGTCGGGATCGGGCAGTGGGCGGGGGGAGTCGGGACCCGGCAGTGGGGGCCGGGAGTCGGGATCGGGCAGTGGGGGGGGGGAGTCGGGACCGGGCAGTTGGAGGGGAGTCGGGATCGGGCAGTGGGGGGGGGGGGGAGTCGGGATCGGGCGGTGGGGGGGAGTCGAGATCGGGCAGTGGGGGGGGGGGGGGGGAGTCGGGATCGGGCAGTGGGGGGGGGGAGTCAGGACCGGGCAGTGGGAGGGGAGTTGGGACCGGGCAGTGGGGAGGGAGACGGGACCGGGCAGAGGGGGGGGGGGGGGGGGGGGGGGGAGTTGGGACCGGGCACTGGGGGGGGGGGAGTCGGGACCGGG
Source organism: Scyliorhinus torazame (assembly GCF_047496885.1). Lineage (NCBI taxonomy): Eukaryota > Metazoa > Chordata > Chondrichthyes > Carcharhiniformes > Scyliorhinidae > Scyliorhinus > Scyliorhinus torazame. The sequence goes on from NC_092718.1 coordinate 66,108,077, forward strand.
CAGTGGGGGGGGGAGTCGGGACCGGGCAGTGGGGGGGGGGGGAGTCGGGACCGGGCAGTGGGGGGGAAGTCAGGACTGGGCAGTGGGGGGGGAGTTGGGACCGGGCAGTGGGGGGGGGGGGAGTCGGGACCGGGCAGTGGGGGGGAAGTCGGGATTGGGCAGTGGGGGTGCAGTCGGGACCGGGCAGTGGGGGGGGGGGGGGAGTCAGGCCCGGGCAGTGGGAGGGGAGTCGGGACCGGGCACTGGGGGGGAGTCGGGACCGGGCAGTGGGGGGGGGGGGATTCGGGACCAGTCGGTGGGGGGGAGTCGGGACCGGGCAGTGGGAGGGGGGAGTCGGGACCGGGCGATGGGGGGCGTGAGTCGGGATCGGGCAGTGGGGGGGGAGTCGGGACCGGGCAGTGGGGGGGGGGGAGTCGGGACTGGGCAGTGGGAGGGGAGTCGGGACCGGGCGATGGGGGGCGTGAGTCGGGATCGGGCAGTGGGGTGGGAGTCGGGAACGGGCAGTGGGGGGGGGGGGGGAGTCGGGGACCGGGCAGTGGGGGGGAAGTCGGGACTGGGCAGTGGGGGGGGTGGGGGGGGGGTCAGAATCGGGCAGTGGGGGGGCAATTCGGGACGGGCGGTGTGGGGATGGGGCGAGTCGGGACCGGGCGGTGGGGGGGGAGGGGAGTCGGGACCGGGCGGTGGGGTGGGGGGGAGTCGGGACCGGGCGGTGGGGGGGGGAGTCGGGATCGGGCAGTGGGGGGCGGGAGTCGGGATCGGGCAGTGGGGGGGGGGGAGTCGGGACCGGGCAGTTGGAGGGGAGTCGGGATCGGGCAGTGGGGGGGGGGGGGGAGTCGGGATCGGGCGGTGGGGGGGAGTCAGGACCGGGCAGTGGGGGGGAGTCGGGATCGGGCAGTGGGGGGGTGGGGGGGGAGTCGGGATCGGGCGGTGGGGGGGGCGAGTCGGGACCGGGCGGTGGGGGTGGGTGGGGAGTCGGGACCGGGCGGTGGGGGGTGGGGGGGGGAGTCGGGACCGGGCGGTGGGGGGGGGAGTCGGGATCGGGGCAGTGGGGGGGGGGAGTCGGGGACCCGGCAGTGGGGGGGGGGGGGGGAGTCGGGATCGGGCGGTGGGGGGGGAGTCGAGATCGGGCAGTGGGGGGGGGGGGAGTCGGGATCGGGCGGTGGGGGGGCGAGTCGGGACCGGGCGGTGGGGGGGGTGTGGAGACGGGAGAGTCGGGACCGGGCGGTGGGGGGGGGGGGGAGTCGGGACCGGGCGGTGGGGGGGGGGGGAGGGAGTCGGGACCGGGCGGTGGGGGGGGGGTGGGGAGTCGGGAGCCGGGCGGTGGGGGGGGGGGGGGGGGGAGTCGGGACCGGGCGGTGGGGGGGGGGAGTCGGGATCGGGCAGTGGGGGGGGGGAGTCGGGACCCGGCAGTGGGGGGCGGGAGTCGGGATCGGGCAGTGGGGGGGGGGGGGGAGTCGGGAGCGGGCAGTTGGAGGGGAGTCGGGATCGGGCAGTGGGGGGGGGGGGGGAGTCGGGATCGGGCGGTGGGGGGGAGTCGAGATCGGGCAGTGGGGGGGGGGGGGAGTCGGGATCGGGCGGTGGGGGGCCGAGTCGGGACCGGGCGGTGGGGGGGGTGGGGAGTCGGGAACGGGCGGTGGGGGGGGGGGGGGGGGGGGAGTCGGGACCGGGCGGTGGGGGGGGGGGGGGGGAGTCGGGACCGGGCGGGGTGGGGGTGGGGGGGAGTCGGGACCGGGCGGTGGGGGGTGGGGAGTCGGGACCGGGCAGTGGGGGCAGAGTCAGGACCGGGGCAGTGGGGGCAGAGTCGGGGACCGGGCAGTGGGGGGGAGTCGGGATCGGGCAGTGGAGGGGGGGGGAGTCGGGACCGGGCAGTGGGGGGGGGGAGTCGGGACCGGGCAGTGGGGGGGAAGTCGGGACTGGGCAGTGGGGGGGGGGGGGGGGGTCGGGATCGGGCAGTGGGGGGGCAATTCGGGACCGGGCGGTGGGGGGGGGGGCGAGTCGGGACCGGGCGGTGGGGGGGGAGGGGAGTCGGGGACCGGGCGGTGGGGTGGGGGGGGAGTCGGGACCCAGCAGTGGGGGGGGGGGAGTCGGGACCCGGCAGTGGGGGGCGGGAGTCGGGATCGGGCAGTGGGGGGGGGGGGAGTCGGGACCGGGCAGTGGGGGGGGGGGGGGAGTCGGGTTCGGGCGGTGGGGGGGCGAGTCGGGACCGGGCGGTGGGGGGGGGTGGGGAGTCGGGGACCGGGCGGTGGGGGGGGGGGGAGTCGGGATCGGGCAGTGGGGGGCGGGAGTCGGGATCGGGCAGTGGGGGGGGGGGGGGAGTCGGGACCGGGCAGTTGGAGGGGAGTCGGGATCGGGCAGTGGGGGGGGGGGGGAGTCGGGATCGGGCGGTGGTGGGGAGTCGAGATCGGGCAGTGGGGGGGGGGGGGGAGTCGGGATCGGGCGGTGGGGGGGCGAGTCGGGACCGGGCGGTGGGGGGGGGTGGGGAGTCGGGAACGGGGTGGGGGGGGGGGGGAGTCGGGACCGGGCGGTGGGGGGGGGGGGGAGTCGGGACCGGGCGGTGGGGGTGGGGGGGGAGTCGGGACCGGGGCGGTGGGGGGTGGGGAGTCGGGACCGGGCAGTGGGGGGGAGTCGGGATCGGGCAGTGGAGGGGGGGGGAGTCGGGACCGGGCAGTGGGGGGGGGAGTCGGGACCGGGCAGTGGGGGGGGAAGTCGGGACTGGGCAGTGGGGGGGGGGGGGGGGGTCGGGATCGGGCAGTGGGGGGGCAATTCGGGACCGGGCGGTGGGGGGGGGGGCGAGTCGGGACCGGGCGGTGGGGGGGGAGGGGAGTCGGGACCGGGCGGTGGGGTGGGGGGGAGTCGGGGACCCAGCAGTGGGGGGGGGGGAGTCGGGACCCGGCAGTGGGGGGCGGGAGTCGGGATCGGGCAGTGGGGGGGGGGGAGTCGGGACCGGGCAGTTGGAGGGGAGTCGGGATCGGGCAGTGGGGGTGGGGGGGGGAGTCGGGATCGGGCAGTGGGGGGGGGGGGGGGAGTCGGGTTCGGGCGGTGGGGGGGGCGAGTCGGGACCGGGCGGTGGGGGGGGGTGGGGAGTCGGGACCGGGCGGTGGGGGGGGGGAGTCGGGACCGGGCAGTGGGAGGGGAGTCGTGACCGGGCAGTGGGGGGGGGTCAGGACCGGGCAGTGGGGGGAGAGTCCGGACCGGGCAGTTGGGAGGAGTCGGGATCGGGTGGGGGGGGGGGGGGATCGGGATCGGGCAGTGGGGGGGGGGGGCGAGTCGGGACCGGGCGGTGGGGGGGGGGGGGGGAGTCGGGACCGGGCGGTGGGAGGGGAGTCGGGACCGGGCAGTGGGGAAGGAGACGGGACCGGGCAGTGGCGGGGGGGGGGGATTCGGGACCGGTCGGTGGGGGGGAGTAGGGACAGGGCAGTGGGAGGGGGGAGTCGGGACCGGGCGATGGGGGGCGGGAGTCGGGATCGGGCAGTGGGGGGGAGTAGGAACCGGGCAGTGGGGGGGGAGTCGGGACCGGGCAGTGGGGAAGGAGACGGGACCGGGCAGTGGGGGAGGGGGGGAGTTGAGACCGAGCAGTGGGGGGGAGTCGGGACCGGGCAGTGGGGGGGGGGGGTGTCGGGACCGGGCAGTGGCGGGGGGGGGGGATTCGGGACCAGTCGGTGGGGGGGAGTAGGGACAGGGCAGTGGGAGGGGGGAGTCGGGACCGGGCGATGGGGGGCGGGAGTCGGGATCGGGCAGTGGGGGGGAGTCGGAACCGGGCAGTGGGGGGGGGAGTCGGGACCGGGCAGTGAGGGGGGGGGTCAGGACCGGGCAGTGGGGTGGGGGGGAGTCGGGACCGAGCAGTGGGGGCGGGAAGTCGGGACTGGGCAGTGGGGGGGGAGTTGGGACCGTGCAGTGGGGGGGGGGGGGAGTCGGGACCGGGCAGTGGGGGGGAAGTCGGGACTGGGCAGTGGGGGTGCAGTCGGGACCGGGCAGTGGGGGGGGGGGGAGTCAGGACCGGGCAGTGGGAGGGGAGTCGGGACCCGGCAGTGGGGGGGGGGAGTCGGGACCCGGCAGTGGGGGCGGGGAGTCGGGAGGGGGGAGACGAGACCGGGCAGTGGAAGGGGTGTCGGGACCGGCCAGTGGGGGTGGAGTCGGGACCTGGCAGTAGGGGGGAGACGGGACCGGGCAGTGGAGGGGGAGTCGGGACCTGGCAGTAGGGGGGGAGTCGGGACCCGGCAGTAGGGGGGGGGGGGTGCTGAGTGGGGACCGGGTAGTGGGGATGGGGGGGAAGGGGGGGGGTGAGTTGAGACCTGGTAATGTTGGTAGAGGCGGCGGGGGGAGTGGATCGGGACTGGGCAGTGGGGGGGGGGGGGGATTCGGGACTAGGCAGTGGGGGGAGTGAGTCAGGACCGGGCAGAAGAGTGGGGGGGTGGGTAGTCGTGACTGGGCAGTGGTGGGCAGTAGGGGGAGTGAGTTGGGACCGGGCAGTGGGGGGGGTGAGTTGGGGGGGCAGTGGGGGGAGTGAGTTGGGACCGGGCGGTGGGGGGCAGTGGGGGGAGTGAGTCGGGACCAGGCAGTGGTGGGCAGTGGGGGGAGTGAGTTGGGACCGGGCGGTGGGGGGAGTGAGTCGGGACCGGGCAGTGGGGGGGGGTGAGTCGGGACCGGGCAGTGGGGGGAGTGAGTCGGGACCAGGCAGTGGTGGGCAGTGGGGGGAGTGAGTTGGGACCGGGCGGTGGGGGAGTGAGTCGGGACCGGGCAGTGGTGGGCGGTGGGGGGAGTGAGTTGGGACCAGGCGGCGGGGGGAGTGAGTCGGGGCCGGGCAGTGGTGGGAGTGAGTCGGGGCCGGGCAGTGGGGGGAGTGAGTCGGGGCCGGGGCAGTGGGGGGAGTGAGTCGGGACCGGGCAATGGGGGGAGTGAGTCAGGGCCGGGCAGTGGAGGGGAGTGAGTTGGGACCGGGCAGTGGGGGAGTGAGTCGGGACCGGGCAGTGGGGGGAGTGAGTTGGGACCGGGTAGTGTGGAGAGTGAGTCGGTACCGGGCAGTGGTGGGCAGTGGAGGGGGGGGTGAGCCGGGACCGGGCAGTGGTGGGCAGGGGGGGGTGTGAGTCAGGACCGGGCAGTGGTGGGCAGTTGGGGGGGGGGTGAGTCGGGGCCGGGCAGTGGGGGGAGTGAGTCGGACCGGGCAGTGGGGGAGTGAGTCGGACCGGGCAGTGGGGGGAATGAGTCTGGACCGGGCAGTGGGGTGGGGTGAGTCGGGACCGGGCAGTGGGGGGAGTGAGTCGGGACCGGGCAGTGGGGGGAGTGAGTCTGGACCGGGCAGTGGGGGGAGTGAGTCTGGACCGGGCAGTGGGGTGGGGTGAATCGGGACCGGGCAGTGGGGGGAGTGAGCTGGGACCGGGTAGTGGGGGGGAGGGGAGTGAGTCGGGACCTCACAGTGGGGGGGGGGGGGGGTGAATCGGAGTCGGGCAAGCATTCTCTCTTGCACACTCTCGCACTCTTGCACACTCTCCCTCTTGCACACTCTCCCTCTTGCACACTCTCCCTCTTGCACACTCTCCCTCTTGTACACTCCCCCTCTTGCGCATTGTGGGGATCCGATGAGGTGAGCAGCCAGCTTCGAATGCGAGTGGTGAGCCCGGGGGCCCTGGGGTTGCTGACCCAGTGCTCGAGGCGCGGGGGATGGAGGACTGTGCCCCCGGAGGGTGGGTTTCAGTCAGGGTGTACCACCATAGATGGTGGTGGCTGTGCAGAGCCGGGAGGGTGTCCGCAATTGGCTGGGGGGTGGAGGGAGGGGAGAGATGGGTGTCTCAGTGCCCGCAGAACCGCCGTGCCACCCCCTGGGTCAGGTGTTCTCGTTCTGGGGGCAACCCCAGTCTCTGCCTTTCTGCCCCACTGACCACCCATAACTCCAGTCACATGGCCGTGGTCAGTGGAAGGCTATTGCTACTTGACAATTGGCGATCGCAGTGAAGTGAGCACTTCACACTTCCCGATGGATTCCCATGGGTCGCATGTCTTGTAGCGTGACGGAGATATTGCCTAGCATCCCAATCAGACCGTGCTGCCTGGACACTGTGCCTGAAAACTGCGGAAGGCATTACCACAGACGCAGCAGCCAACATCCGAACATCCAGGGGCTGAGTCCCAGCACCTGGGACATTGTGGCGATCAGAGGGTGAATGTCTGCACCGTGGAGGGTACCAGTGCCTGGTCCAGGTAACGTTAGGTGTGGGTGTCTTGGATACAGGGTCTGGGGTCCGGTGACCAGGGGCTCCCGCTGCGACCGGGGGTGCGTGGACAGGGCGTGTCGGGTGGAAGGAGAGTGGGAGGAAGGGTGAGGGAGCAATGGGGAATGGAGAGTCCTGTGGTGGAACACACCGCTAGTTGTCAGTCTCACGCCCTCTCCGGATATTACACGGGATGGGTGATGTCTTGGACCCCGCGGAAGTTGCCCTCGTGGTGCTTCTGGCAGACCAGGTGGCCAGACACTGGAGAAGGCAGTGTCGACAGAGGCTCGAGACCCATGTTCAGGGCCCCGCCTTACAGCCTGCAGACTCGGCAACCCATCAAGCCAGGGAGGGACCCAGAGGGGAGGCCGACGAGGGCCCATGGTATACAGGCGTCGCCGGTCTTTCGAACAAATGACGGAGCGCATCTGGCGCAGGAGGCTCCGCCTTAACTAGGAGATGTGTGCGGCACCTGTGCCATATCCTCGCGGACTTGCACCACGTGGAGGAGGATACCGTACCCGGTGGCGTCAAGGTCACAGCAGCCCTGAACGTTTATGCCTCAGTTTCATTCAAGGGCTCAAGCGGGGACTTGTGCGACATCACACAAGCTGCAGCCCACAATCAGCTGCAGGTCACGGATGCCCTGTTTGCCCAGCAGCAAACTATGCACGTGTGTGCACACTTCTCAGGGAGTGTGGACAACAGCTACATCTTGGGGAAGTCGGACATCCCGGTGTCTTTGAGGACCACCTCAAGATGGCCGGTTGGCTCTTGGAGGATAAGGTCCCGCTGAGGACCTGGCTAATGGCGCCAGTGCAGAGGCTGGTGACGGATGCAGAGACCCGGTACAACGAGGCCCAAGTGGTCACCCAGGTTGTCATTGAGGATTGCATCGGACGGCTCATAATGTGGTTCTAATGCCACAACCGCTCTGGTGGTGCACTGCAGTACACCCCCTGGAGGGTCGCTCGCTTTGTGATGGTCTGCTGTGCCCTCCACAACCTGGTACAGCAGTGGAGTGATGTGCTGGAGGTGGAGGAGGAAGAACATGTGGCCACCACGGTGGAGGATGAGGAGGCGACAGACCAGGAGGGGCTGGAGGAAGAGCTGGGGAGGACCCGCAGAACCAGCTGAAGGCTGGAGGACAGGTGCCTGCAGCGAGGGTCCAGCAAGCCCGAAGGCCAGGGAGGCCCTCATCCTCCCCTGCTTCATATAGGATGTGGCCTCTTCCTCCATCGTACCACTTGCCGGCAGCACATGCTCCACCGTGCCACCCTGTTCTGGGTGCTGACTCTGAGCCGCGCTGTTGTCAGGGGGGTGGAACTCGGGTGGCAGGTCATTTGGGTGGGGGCCATTAGAACTTCACCTGTGCGCCACAAGTCGACCTCTATGTCAGTGACATATGTCCTTGACCACCCCACAATCTCCAGGGCCAGTTCCTCATTGGGGATGAGGAATCTGATGTCCGGCACCCCGCCGCCTGTCTGGGTGGCACTCCCGTCTGTTGTGTGCCAACTTCTCCTGTGGGGGCACAGAGGGGGCATTGTGAGGCGTACGTGTCGTTCATCGTGGGAGTGGGGGGAGATGGTGAGTATGGTGTAGAAGGGGAATTTGGGGGGAAGGGCAGTATGGGAGGTTAAGATGTATGGGGGGAAGGAGGGATGGGGAGTATACGGGTGGGGTAGTCACCACTGATGTATATATTAGGTGCTTTGTGGTAAGGCCCTTGTACTACAGATACGGGGGTAGTTCCCTGCCTGCTGGCTCCGCCCAGTAGGCGGAGTATAAATATGTGTGCTCCTCGTACAGCAGCCATTTCACCAGCTGCTGTAGGAGGCTACACATCTTAGTGTAATAAAGCTTTGATTGCATCCACCTCTCGTCTTTGTGTAATTGATCGTGCATCAGTTTATTACACTAAAGTTTTCAGAAGGTGGACCTCCGCATCAAGCCGGATCGCCTGCAGCTGGATCCGCAATCAAGCAATGCCAAAAAGGACCTTCAACACTGGCTAGCCTGTTTCGAAGCTTACATCAGGTCTGCACCAGACCCAATTCCGGAAGCTCAGAAGATTCAGATCCTCCACACGTGGCTGACCTCCAACTTTATCCAGTTTTCCACTTATCCAGGACGCACCGACCTATGAAGGCGCCATGGCGCTACTGAAGGAAAACTACGCTCAGCGGACTAACACGCTCTACGCCAGACACATCCTCTCCACTTGTAGTCAACTTCCTGGTGAGTCCGTGGAAGATTTCTGGCGTGCTCTAATTCCCCTAGTCAGAGACTGTGACTGTCAGGCCGTCACGGCCACAGGACACTCGAACTTGCTCATGAGAGACGCTTTTGTTACGGGGGTAGGGTCGGATTACATCCGCCGGCGTCTCTTAGAGGGGCCACGCTCGACCTCGCGGCAACCAAAAAGCTAGCGCTCTCGCTGACGGTCGCTTCGCGCAACATCCAGGCCTAAACCCCCGGCCGCGCGGCCCACCCCTCCTACGCATCGTAGACTCCGCAGACGGCCGCCCCATCGGGAACCCCACTCAGCCAACCCCACGCCTGTGCCGCGCGGCAGCCAACCAACCCCGGGGGCCCAAATGTTACTTCTGTGGGCAGTCAAAACACCCCCAACTTCGCTGCCCGGCCTGGAGCACCCTTTGCAGGGCCTGCGGCAAGAAGGGGCACTTGCGGTGTGCCAGGCCCGCGCAGTCGCCGCTATTGTTCCGACCCCCCCCCCCCCACGTACGGCCAGTGGGTGCCGCCATCTTCCCCTCCCCGGACCACGTACGGCCCGTGGGCGCCGCCATCTTGTTCGACCCCCACCATGTGCGGCCCGTGGGCGCTGCCATCTTGTCCTCCTCAGGATCATCAGGTGCCGCCATCTTGTTTCCCCCACGACACGTGCGGCCCGTGGGCGCCGCCATCGTACCAGGACCCATGCCCCCCGGCACCCCATCGTCTGCTACCATTGACGACCAGCCGCGTCTTGCCTCGGTCACGATTGACCAGTCACGCCCACGCAACCTAGCAACGGCCTCTACCAACGTGAAAATCGATGGGCATGAGATCTCCTGCCTGCTGGACTCCGGGAGCACCAAGAGCTTCATCCATCCCGATATCGTAAGGCGCTGCTCCCTCGCGGTACACCCCGCCAACCAGAGAATCTCCCTGGCCTCCAGGTCCCACTCCGTGGCGGTCCGGGGGTACTGCATCGCCACCCTCACCGTCCAGGGTGTAGAGTTCAGCGGCTTCCGCCTTTACGTTTTCCCCAACCTCTGCGCTGCCTTGCTACTCGGCCTGGACTTCCAGTGCAACCTCCAGAGCCTAACACTGAAATTTGGCGGGCCCCTACCACCCCTTACTGTGTGCGGCCTCGCGACCCTAAAGGTCGAGCCACCTTCCCTGTTTGCAAACTTAACCCCAGATTGCAAACCCGTCGCCACCAGGAGCAGACAGTACAGCGCCCAGGACAGGACCTTCATCAGGTCCGAAGTCCAGCGACTGCTTCGGGAAGGCATCATCGAGGCCAGCAACAGTCCCTGGAGAGCCCAAGTGGTAGCTGTGAAAACTGGGGAGAAACACAGAATGGTGGTGGACTACAGCCAGACCATCAATAGGTACACACAGCTCAACGCGTACCCCCTCCCATGCATATCTGATATGGTCAATCAGATTGCACAGTACCGGGTCTTCTCAACTGTCGACCTAAAATCCGCCTACCACCAGCTCCCCATCCGTAAGGCAGACCACCCATACACTGCCTTCGAGGCAGATGGCCGCCTTTACCACTTTCTTAGGGTTCCCTTTGGCGTCACCAACGGGGTCTTGGTTTTCCAATGGGAAATGGGCCGAATGGTTGGCCGGTTTGGGCTGCGGGCCACTTTCCCGTACCTAGACAATGTCACCATCTGCGGCCACGATCAGCAGGACCATGACGCCAACCTTGCCAAATTTCTCCACACCGCCACTCTCCTCAACCAAACATAACAAGGAGAAGTGCGTGTTCAGCACGAACCGCTTAGTCATCCTCGGCTATGTGGTCCAGAAGGGAGTTCAGTGGCCCGATCCCGACCGCATGCACCCTTCATGGAACTCCCCCCTCCTCCACTGCCCCAAGGCTCTCAAACGTTGCCTGGGGTTCTTTTCGTAATACGCCCAGTGGGTCCCAAATTATGCGGACAAGGCCCGCCCACTCATTCAATCCACTCTTTTTCCCCTAACGGCCGAGGCTCACCAGGCCTTCAACAGTATTAAGGCTGACATCACCAAGGCCGCAATGCACGCAGTGGACGAGACGTTACCATTTCAAGTCGAGAGCGACGCCACTCCAGCCGCCACCCTCAACCAGGCAGGCAGGCCCGTGGCATTCTTTTCACGAACCCTTCATGCCTCCGAAATTCGGCATTCCTCTGTCGAAAAAGAGGCCCAAGCCATCGTTGAAGCTGTGCGGCATTGGAGGCATTACCTGGCCGGCAGGAGATTCACTCTCCTCACTGACCAACGGTCGGTAGCTTTCATGTTTAACAACACACAGCGGGGCAAGATCAAAAACGATAAAATCTTGAGGTGGAGGATCGAGCTCTCCACCTACAATTATGAGATTTTGTATCGCCCCGGGAAGCTCAACGAACCCCCCGATACCCTATCCCGAGGTACATGTGCCAGCGCACAGATGGGCCGACTCCGGACTCTGCACGACAACCTTTGTCACCCAGGAGTCACACGTTTGTACCACTTCATCAAGGCCCGCAATCTGCCCTACTCTGTCGAGGAAGTCAGGGCAATCACCAGAGACTGCCAAGTCTGTGATGAGTGCAAACCGCACTTCTACCAGCCAGACCATGCGCGCCTGGTGAAGGCCTCCCGCCCCTTTGAACGTCTCAGCATGCACTTCAAAGGGCCCCTCCCCTCGACCGTAACACGTACTTCCTCAGTGTGGTTGATGAATATTCCAGATTCTCCTTCGCCATCCCATGCGCCGACATGACGTCTGCCACCATCATCAAAGCCCTCAGCACCATCTTCGCTCTGTTCGGCTTCCCCGCCTACATCCACAGCGACAGGGGATCCTCATTCATGAGCGATGATCTGCGTCAGTTCCTGCTCAACAAGGGTATCGCCTCGACCAGGACGACCCTGGGGAAACGGGCAGGTGGAGAGGGAGAATGGGACAGTCTGGAGGGCCGTCCAGCTGGCCCTACGGTCCAGAAATCTCCCGGCCTCCCGCTGGCAGGAGGTCCTCCCCGACTCCCTGCACTCCATTCGGTCGCTCCTGTGCACTGCGACTAATGATACACCCCATGAACGTCTCTTCGCCTTCCCCAGGAAGTCCACCCCCGGGGTGTCGCTCCCGACTTGGCTCGCAGCTCCAGGACCCGTACTCCTCCGTAAGCACGTACGACTCCACAAGGCGGACCCGTTGCTTGAGAGGGTACAGCTACTCCACGCCAACCCACAATGCGCCTACATAGCATACCCCGACGGCCGCCAAGATACTGTCTCCCTCAGGGACCTGGCACCAGCTGGTTCCACACACATATACCCCTCCTGACTGGCGCCATCCTCCCCTCCCCCGGCGCACCCAGCCGCAAACCCCGCCCCAGGACAATCCGTACTCCCCCTGCCCACGCCCGAGGATGAAGAGGATTTCGGCATGCTCCCGGAGTCACCGAAGACCAGACCAACACCGGAATCGCCGGTTTCACTGCGGCGCTCCCAACGGCAGATCAAGGCTCCGGACCGACTGAACCTGCAACTTGATCGGGACTCTTTAAAAAAAAAAATCATCCTTCTGTATAACTCTCCTCCACCCCCGCTGGACTCAAATTTGTTCTGTACTTTAAAACATCTACTTGTATATAGTTCTCCACCACCCTCGCCGGACCCAATTTTAACAAGGGGTGAATGTGGTAGTCACCACTGATGTATATATTAGGTGCTTTGTGGTAAGGCCCTGTACTACAGGTACAGGGGAAGTTTCCTGCCTGCTGGCACCACCCAGTAGGCGGAGTATAAATATGTGTGCTCCTCCTACAGCAGCCATTTCGCCAGCTGCTGTAGGAGGCCACACATCTTAGTGTAATAAAGCCTCGATTGCTTCCAACTCTCGTCTTTGTGTAATTGATCGTGCATCAGCGGGAAGGGGAATATGGCGGGGAAGGGGAATATGGAGGGGAAGAGGAGTATGGAGGGGAATGGGGATTATGGGGGGATAGGTGAGTTTGGGGGCGGCCTGCGTGGGCATCACTGCTGGACATGGGTGGGCAAGGGCATGGAACGGTGCTGGGGGTGGGGTCTGGGGTGGTGGGCGTGGACAGTGCTAGGGTGCTGGTGCCAGCCCACCCTTGTGGCCCGGTGGAGGTCATTGACCTTCTTACGGATCTGGGTTCCAGTCCTCCTGGTGGCTGCTGCCACTTCCTCCCAGGTGCCACTGGTTGCCCTGTGGCTGACCCTCCGAGACCCTCGATGGAACCGGGCACATTGTCTGATTTGGGCCGCATCCAACAATCTGGCCAAGTCAGCCTCCTGAATCGTGGGACTGGCCTCCTCGATGTCATGGCTGCCAACTGTGTGGGGTTGACTGTGCAGGAGCGGCCTAAGAGCTGTTCTCCCTTATTAGCAGGGCGCTGACAAGCGCGGCACTGGCAAATCCACTGGCAGGACAGTCATTTGCAGCGTGAAACCCATGGGACCTCATCAAGGGGACTCATTAACGCTGTATAGCGTTGACGGCCTCACCGAGCCAAACATCTGGAAGCTCACGGCTGTTTCTGCTCACTACCACACTTAGATACGTTTCCATTAAATCGCGCCGCCTCTCTCTCTCACCAACCAGCCTTTTCCTCCATACCCAAGCCCCGACTCCCTCTTGGGCCTTGCAGCCAATGTCTCAGTTCCAGGTCCCACAGCCTCTCCTTCTCCCATGGCCCAGCAGCCGCTCCTTCTCCCATGGCCCCAGCAGCCTCTCCTTCTCCCCATGGCCCCAGCAGCCTCTCCTTCTCCCCATGGCCCCAGCAGCCTCTCCTTCTCCCCATGGCCCCAGCAGCCTCTCCTTCTCCCCATGGCCCCAGCAGCCTCTCCTTCTCCCCATGGCCCCAGCAGCCTCTCCTTCTCCCATGGCCCCAGCAGCCTCTCCTTCTCCCATGGCCCCAGCAGCCTCTCCTTCTCCCCATGGCCCCAGCAGCCTCTCCTTCTCCCATGGCCCCAGCAGCCTCTCCTTCTCCCCATGGCCCCAGCAGCCTCTCCTTCTCCCCATGGCCCCAGCAGCCGCACCTTCCCCCATGACCCCATCAGCTTCGCCATCCACCACGGCCCCAGCTGCCTCTCCTTCCCCCACGGCCCCAGCAGCCTCCAATTCTCCCCATGGCCCCAGCAGCCTCCAATTCTCCCATGGCCCCAGTAGCATCTCCTTCCCCCCCTGGCTCCAGCAGCCTCTCCTTCGCCCCCTGGCCCCAGCGGCCTCTCCTTCTTCCATGGCCCCAGTAGCATCTCCTTCGCCCCCTGGCCCCAGCGGCCTCTCCTTCTCCCATGGCCCCAGCAGGATCCCATTCTCCCATGGTCCCACAGCCACTCCTTCCCCTATGACCCCAACAGCCACACCTTCCACCCCCCCCTGCCCGTCTCTCTTTATCCCAGTATATTCACTGCTGCTGGTATTTACTGTTCCTCCAATAACGGCCCGTTTCTCTCCCTTGTTTGCTGCTGATAGGCCCACAGATGAGCATCAAACATGGGAGATTACCTGTCTGTGATTGGAGCTGAACTCCTTGCAGAGAATCACTTCCCCATCTGTCCAGTATGTTGATCAGTGGCTCTGGGGCCAACAATCCGGCCTGCAGGCCATCAAGTCTTGTATAAATAGTTATCTTTCTGTTTGTCTTTGTCTGAATTGCATTCTGAACAGCGTCTCGGAGTATTACCCCTGTGGTAATGTTTAATGTCGTTATACAGGTTATTTCTGGAAATGGGTTGCCTGAAACAGGGTGAAGATACAAACCATATCCTGGGTCAAGGAGGAAGTGGGACAACGGTATACAGAGCGACATATAACACAATACCCATAGCAGTCAAGAGATTCCACTTCAAAAAATGCCAACAACAATCTGATGACTTCAACGCAGGTAAATACCTTGTCACTTGAATGTGTTGATATCGGAGTATCACTAGTGTGGACTTTGAGATTGCGTTAGCACCAGTAATATCAGTGCCTTCCTGCAGGAATCAAGTGTACCAGCTGGGGAACAATTGGGGAAATTGAAATGTGCTTCCAGGGAACCTGTCTGTGTGTCCGTCAGGCTTGCCCTGAACAAAGGCTTTTGGCATTTTCACCCTGAATGGTCTTTGGCACGTGTGGAGTATTTTGCAGATATTAAAAATTTCCCCTATTCAATCTATGAGAGCCCAGAGTGATGGAGACTGGTCAGAGCCCCAGGTTCAGCTCCAGAACTTCGTCCTTATCATTGGAGACCCCATTTGTACAATGACATTAATTATGATTAGTTGGAGGTGACACCATTTTTAAAAAAAACATTTGTAGTAGACTTCTAACATTTTGTATCAAAAAAGGGCCGCATGGTGGCGCAGTGGTAGCACTGCAGTCTCACAGCGCCGATCCCAGGTTCGACCCCGGCTCTGGGTCACTGTCCGTGTCGAGTTTGTACCCTCGCAATTTGGTATCCCCCCCCGACAGTATCCAAAGGGGTAATTGACCCCTCTAACCTGGGGGAAAGCCTCTGACTATCCACTTGACTTGCCCAAGTTTGCACATTCTCCCCGTGTTTGCGTGGGTTTCGCCCCCACAACCCAAAGATGTGCAAGGTAGGTGGATTGGCCACGCTAAATTGCCCCTTAATTGGAAGAAAATATATATATTTTTTTAATGACAGAACAAAACAAAACCAAAACATGTATCAAAAATTACAACAGCCGTAACAGTAAGTACCAGTGACAGAAATATTGGCATTTTATTATTTGCATTAGTGTATATAGAACTGAGAAAAAAAATGGTATTTACAGTGACGAAGATAAATATAACAATACTCTGCTCATCAAATACACAGGATGGAGAAAGTAAAATAGGATCTCCCCCCTCCTCAATTCACTGGTTGCGAACAGGTTTTCAAAGAGGCTGGTGAATTCCTTCCACGTGTAGTAGGATCTCTCATCCGATCCCCAGGTTGTGACTTTAATTTTTTCCAGCTTGAGGAACTCGGCTAGGTTGGAGAGCGAGTCCGAGGCCTGGGCGCTGCTGCTGATTTCCATCCAAGACGAAGTGTCTGCCGGGCGATCGGGGAGGCGAAGGCCAGGGCGTCTGCCTCTCTCGCATTGAAGAGCTCTGGATGCTCCGGCATCCTGGAGCCCATCACAAATTGGGCATGGCTCCATATTTACCCCCACCACCCTCGACAAGGCCTCGAAGAAGGCTGTCCCGAACCCATTGAGTCTGGGGCAGGGCCAGAAAATGTGGGTGTGGTTGGCTGGGCCCCCCCCTCGCACTAGTCCTCCACCTCTGGAAAGAATCTACTCATCCGTGTCCTGGTTAGGTTGGCTCTATGCACCACCCTGAGTTGCATTAGGCTTAACTCTGCACAAGAGAAGGTGGAGTTGATCCTGTGCAGCACCTCGATCCAGAGTCCTCCCCCTATCTCCATGTCCAGTTCCTTCCCCATTTCCATCGCGTTTCTTCCAGTGGGGTCCTGACCTCTTCCAAACATCATCTGTATATGTCGCCACATTTGTCTTCCCCTAGCCAGTCCTGTGCTGGCATTCTATCCAGTAGGGTGTGCCCAGGTAGCTGGGGGAACGTTGTGATCCTTGGGGAGAAAGTCTCACAGCTACAGGTATCGAAATTCATTCCCTTTTGGGAGTTTAAACTTCTCTGATAGTTCCCCCACGGTCATTAATCTAGTCCACATACATGTCCCTCACCTATCAGTACCCCTCTGTCCTCTTTACATGTCTTTATTTTAAATGTTTTTATTAAGGCATTTATATATACACATCAAACGCAACCAAAGCCAAAAAGAGGACAAACAGGAAATAACAAAACAAATAAATAACTAACACTCCACCCCCCCACCCTCCCTGCTGTTACCCTCCATCCACTCTGCCTCATTTTTTAACCCCAGATTTTCTTAACTATCCTTGAAGAAGTCGATAAACGGTTTCCATCTCCGGGCAAACCCCTCCACAGTCCCTCTCAAGGTGAACTTGATTTTTTTCCAACCTAAGGAATTCTGCGAGGTCACTCACCCACACCCCCGGTTTCGGCCCCGAATCCCTCCATTCCAACAAGATCCACGGATACGCAGCCCAGCGCAACCGCCGCAGTCCTATCGGGTGAGATCGGTGCGTGTGTGTGGGGTGTACGTGTGCGCGGCTGCAGGGTCAGCGGGTGTCTGGTGTTCACTGTTAGCTGTCTGCCCTTGACAAACCCGGTCTGATCTTCCGCGATCACTTCTGACAGGCAACTCTCCAGTCGCCTTGCCGGGGCTTTCGCCAGGACTTTGGCGTCAGTGTTCAGGAGTCAGGTGAGTCTGTATGACCCACACCCCGTCGGGTCCTTGTCCTTTTTGGGGATCAGTGAGATCGGGGCCTGTGCCAGTGTGGGCTGCAAGGACCCCTTTCGACAGCGAGTCATTGAACACCTCCCGCAGGTGCGGGGCCAGTGGTGCCGCAAACATTTGTAAAAGTCTACTGTCCCAGTGTCTTCCCTGACTGCATGGGGTTAATGCATTCTATGATTTCATGAATGAAATTAAATGAAAAATGAAATGAAAATCGCTTATTGTCACAAGTAGGCTTCAAATAAAGTTACTGTGAAAAGCCCCTAGTCGCCACATTCTGGCGTCTGTTCGGGGAGGCTGGTACGGGGATTGAACCGTGCTGCTGGCCTGCCTTGGTCTGCTTTCAAAGCCAGCGATTTAGCCCTGTGCTAAACAGCCTCTAGCAGTGCTTCCAGCCCCTGTTTCGTAACTTCTCCCACAATTGATATGTTTGATTGATTTATTGTCACATGTACTGAAGTACAGTGAAAAGCATTTTTATGCCCAGTCCATTGAGGAACTGTTTCATCTCCGAGTCACCCTCCCGTAGGTGTACAGGCCCCAGTAGAAATTTGCGAAGTCCCCGTTGACCTCGTTCGGGTCCGCGATCATCTTCTTCATGTCCCTAACCTGTGCTATTTCCCTTCAGACAGCCTTTTTCCTGTGTGCTAGCAGGTGGCTGGCCTTGTCTCCAGCCTCGTAGAAGGCCCCCGTGACTGCCGGAGCTGGTTGACTGCTTTTCCAGTGGACAGCAGGTCGAAATCCACCTGTAACTTTTATGTCTCTGCCAGTAGTTCCACGGGTCGGAGCTGTGGAGTACTGCCGATCCACTTCCAGTATGAAATCGATCGGCCCCTGCCTGACTGCCCTTTCATTCCTGTCCCTAAGGGCCCTGTAAGCTATTATTTCCCCCTGATCACTGCCTTCAGTGCCTCCCAGAATGTGGAGCGAGAGAGTTCCACATGACCTTCCCTCTTCTTTGGGGTCAGCCATACTCACCCAGAGCCTGGCCCTGTTTGCCCGGGACTACCCTTGTTCTCTGGCCACTTAATATGTCATAAGAACATAAGAACTAGGAGCAGGAGTAGGCCATCTGGCCCCTCGAGCCTGCTCCGCCATTCAATGAGATCATGGCTGATCTTTTGTGGACTCAGCTCCACTTTCCGGCCCGCACACCATAACCCTTAATCCCTTTATTCTTCAAAACAATATCTATCTTTATCTTAAAAATATTTAATGAAGGAGCCTCTACTGCTTCACTGGGAAAGGAATTCCATAGATTCACAACCCTTTGGGTGAAGAGGTTCCTCCTAAACTCAGTCCTAAATCTACTTCCCCTTATTTTGAGGCTATGCCCCTTAGTTCTGCTTTCACCCGGCAGTGGAAACAACCTGCCCCCATCTATCCTACCTATTCCCTTCATAATCTTATATGTTTCTATAAGATCCTCCCTCATCCTTCTAAATTCCAACGAGTACAGTCCCAGTCTACTCAACCTCTCCTCGTAATCCAACCCCTTCAGCTCTGGGATTAACCTAGTGAATCTCCTCTGCACACCCTCCAGTGCCAGTACGTCCTTTCTCAAGTAAGGAGACCAAAACTGAACACAATACTCCAGGTGTGGCCTCACTAACACCTTATACAATTGCAGCAGAACCTCCCTAGTCTTAAACTCCATCCCTCTAGCAATGAAGGACAAAATTCTATTTGCCTTCTTAATCACCTGTTGCACCTGAAAACCAACTTTTTGCGACTCATGCACTAGCATACCCAGGTCTCTCTGCACAGCAGCATGTTTTAATATTTTATCATTTAAATAATAATCCCTTTTGCTGTTATTCCTACCAAAATGGATAACCTCACATTTGTCAACATTGTATTCCATCTGCCAGACCCCAGCCCATTCACTTAGCCTATCCAAATCCCTCTGCAGACTTCCAGTATCCTCTGCACTTTTTGCTTTATCACTTATCTTAGTGTCGTCTGCAAACTTGGACACATTGCCCTTGGTCCCCAACTCCAAATCATCTATGTAAATTGTGAACAGTTGTGGGCCCAACACTGATCCCTGAGGGACACCACTAGCTACTGATTGCCAACCAGAGAAACACCCATTAATCCCCACTCTTTGCTTTCTATTAATTAACCAATCCTCTATCCATGCTACTACTTTCCCCTTAATGCCATGCATCTTTATCTTATGCAACAACCTTTTGTGTGGCACCTTGTCAAAGGCTGTCTGGAAATCCAGATATACCACATCCATTGGCTCCCCGTTATCTACCGCACTGTTAATGTCCTCAAAAAATTCCACTAAATTAGTTAGGCACGAGCTGCCCTTTATGAACCCATGCTGCGTCTGTCCAATGGGACAATTTCCATCCAGATGCCTCGCTATTTCTTCCTTGATGATAGATTCCAGCATCTTCCCTACTACCGAAGTTAAGCTCACTGGCCTATAATTACCCGCTTTCTTCCTACCTCCTTTTTTAAACAGTGGTGTCACGTTTGCTAATTTCCAATCCGCCGGGACCACCCCAGAGTCTAGTGAATTTTGGTAAATTATCACTAGTGCATTTGCAATTTCCCTAGCCATCTCTTTTAGCACTCTGGGATGCATTCCATCAGGGCCAGGAGATTTGTCTACCTTTAGCCCCATTAGCTTGCCCATCACTACCTCCTTGGTGATAACAATCCTCTCAAGGTCCTCACCTGTCATAGCCTCATTTCCATCAGTCACTGGCATGGTATTTGTGTCTTCCACTGTGAAGACCGACCCAAAAAACCTGTTCAGTTCCTCAGCCATTTCCTCATCTCCCATTATTAAATCTCCCTTCTCATCCTCTAAAGGACCAATATTTACCTTAGCCACTCTTTTTTGTTTTATGTATTTGTAGAAACTTTTTACTATCTGTTTTTATATTCTGAGCAAGTTTACTCTCATAATCTATCTTACTCTTCTTTATAGCTTTTTTAGTAGCTTTCTGTTGCCCCCTAAAGATTTCCCAGTCCTCTAGTCTCCCACTGATCTTTGCTACTTTGTATGTCGGCTGTCTACTTCCTCTTTCTGCCGTCTCCACATGAGACCTGTTGCAACCAGCATGATACCCTCCCCCACCTATCCCCCAACTCCTCTCATGTGATCCCCTTCCTTTTCAGGGGGGATGGGGATCGGCCCCGGTCAGGTCGGTGTAGGGTACAATGAGGTTCATGGTCTGAGAGGTACCCTGGGAGTGTGGGTGGTGTTGGAGGGCGACCCCTGGGGGGGGGTGAGGGATCTGGGGTGTGGGGGTGATGTAGGGCATTCCCTGGGGGGTGAGGGACATCTCTTGAGAGATCAGGGGCGTGAGGAGGATGTGGGGCATCTCCTGGGGGTCAGTGGTGTTGGGGGGGGGGGGGGGTGTGGTGCATTCTCTTGGGGGTCGGGCCTTGTCAACGAGGATTGCCGGGCGGGGGTGGGGGGGGGGGTGGGGGGGGCGGGCGGGAGAGCCCCAATAACTCCGTGATCGCGGCCGGGGCCTGTTTGGCTGCAGCGCTGATCGAGGTGCCCTTTAAAGATGGCGCCCCAATCTCTTTGGCGTCGATTCCTGGCCCTGTGAGGCCCCGCCAGAGTGACAGCGTAAACCACACTCTCTTTTTCTTATGTAAGTGGTTCAAGTTTTTGCAAGAAAACTCGTCTGTGTACCCGGAGCATTACACGCCGGTTTTCTGTCCCAGACTGACATTTGCGCAAATTCTGGTAAGGTTCCGCTTAATGCGGCCCTGGGTCACTGTCCGTGTCTGTGTGGGCAACCCAAAGATGTGCAGGGTAGGTGGATTGGCCACGCTAAATTGCCCCTTAATTGGAAAGCAAATGAATTGGGTACTTCAAATTTATTTTTTTTAAAAGGTTCCGCCCGATGAGTGTAGCATGGTGGCACAGTGGTTAGCACTACTGCCTCACAGCACCAGGGACGCGGCTTCAATTCCAGCCTTGGGTGACTCTCTGTGTGGAGTTTGCTCTTTCTCCCAGTGTCTGTGTGGGTTTTCTTCAGCTGCTCCGGTTTCCAGTTTCCTCCCACAGTTCAAAGATATGCAAGTTAGGTGGAATTGCCATGCTCAATTGCCCCTTAGTGTCCAAAGATGTGCATCTTAGGTGGAGTTACGGTGTTACCGGGTTAGGGCGGTATAGTAGGGTGCTCTTTCAAAGGGTCAGTGCAGACTCAATGGACCGAATGGCCTCTTTCTGCATTCGAGGAATTCTCTGATTGTTACGATTCTATGATGATTCTAAATTGCTTCTGTCGTATGGTTCCCCACGCAAGTCATCCCTCCCAGTGGAAGTTAGCCCTACTGGCCATTGGTGGGTAAATCCTTATGTGGGAACTTCCAAGAGGGATCCCCCAGCGCATCATTGGGGTTTCCCCCAAATCTGATGCTGAAGAACCAGGAAGTTATGGTCCAAAATGTATAATTGAATGTTAGCAGTGGGAGATCAAAAATGTTGACGATTAGCATTTTAGGGATATTAACTATTGTGTATGCACAATGAGAGATATTGACCGGAACTTCCAGTCCTGTTGATGACGCACCCCCACTGCGGGTTTCTTAGTAGCAATGGATGCATTCTACAGGATGCCCTCTTGACAACCAGTCCAGGAGATCCCGCCATGCCCAATGGCGGGCCACTCGGTTTACTGCGAGTTGCAAGGACAATCCCACCGATTACATATGAAGTACATGAACATACAGTGAAAAACTATAATAATAAGAGTTAGCAATGACAGACCTTAAATGGTAAAATTTAGCACTGAGGGATTTTGAACATGAAAGGTTGGCAGTATGGGAGTGCTTTTAAGTCATTGACAAAATTTGGACACTCTTGGCTCGAACAGCATTTGTTGCCGGTCTCTAATTGCCTTTGAGAAGATGGTGATGAGCCGCCATTTTGAACTTCTGTGGTCCATGTGGTGTAGGTACACCCACAGTGCAGTTAGGAAGGGAGTTTCAGGACCTGGGCCCAGTGATGATGAAGGGATGGTGATATATTTCCAAGTCAGGATGGTGTGTGGCTTGGAGAAAGAAAAAAGTCGAATTTAACAAAAGCCAAAGCCCTGGAAGCAAACTTTGTCTCTGTTGTCCACTATAACATAACTGGCGAAAGTTACCTTTTAATCTTCCATTTCAGATTCAATGTTCAGGCACCTGGAAGCTATGGAGGCATTGCGGAATTTCTCTGAGTTCCGTCAGGAGGCCAGCATGCTTCACTCCTTACAGCATCCGTGCATCGTGTCTCTGGTTGGCATCAGTATTCACCCACTCTGCTTTGCCTTGGAGCTGGCTCCAATGGGCAGTCTCAATACCGTGCTGACTGAATATTCAAAAGGTAAGAGTGAAAAATACTTTGGCATAGAGTGAATCAAGTACAATACATCCTTGGAGACTCAGAAACTATCGGGAAGGGGTGGCACGGTGGCTCAGTGGTTAGCACTGCTGCCTCACGCCGCTGAGGACCCGGGTTCGATCCCGGCCCCGGGTCACTGTCCATGTGGAGTTTGCACATTCTCCCCATGTCTGCGTGGGTTTCACCCCCACTACACAAAAATATGTGCAGGGTAGGTGGATTGGCCACGCTAAATAGCCCCTTAATTGGATAAAAAGAATTGGGTGCTCTGAATTTATTAATAAATCCCAAAAAAAAGCTATCGGGAAAATGGGGTAAAATGTGAAGAGATTTAGGAGTAAATGCTAAATCTAAAACAGTATTGAACAAAGGGAAAATTAGAAGTGGATTTCAAGCAGGACATGTTGTAGATCCCATTATTGAATAATAGAGGTTCATGATTTACCCTAGTTTTAATTTCTATCACAGTGTGAAAGGATAGCTCTCTGAAATGAACTACAGATTACTCATGATGTAAGTGTAAAACAATTGTTCTCTTTCAAACAGACACCTTGTTTATACCCCTGGGACACATGCTAACTCACAGAATTGCCTATCAGATTGCTGTTGGCTTGGCCTACCTTCACAAAAAAAACATCATCTTCTGTGACCTGAAGTCCGATAACGTTTTAGTTTGGACTCTGGAACTGACAGAGCCAGTGAATGTGAAGCTGTCCGATTATGGGATATCTCGTCAGTCGTACCATCAAGGAGCTCTTGGTGTTGAAGGTACCCCTGGATATCAGGCACCAGAAGTCATGCCTGGAATTGTTTATGACGAAAAGGTATGAAACAGAACTTGTTTGCACGCAGCGATATTAATTTCTGACCAGCTAGCATTGTGCAATTTCAACCTCACACTCTGACCACAGTACTCAGAACTGCATCATTATTGGGGGGGTGATTCTCCCGCTGCGTTGCACGCGGCGCACATCCTGCTCTGCTGGGGGAATAGTAGGAGAGCTGCTAAACAGGGTTTGTGCCGGGAGCCAAACAGAGCACAATGCTCCTGGCCCTCTGCAGCTAATGTAAATTGGTTCGCCCCCTTGCTGGCTGTGAAGACCACAAGATATAGGAGCAGAATTAGGCCATTCGGCCCATCAAGTCTGCTCTTCCATTCAACCATGGTTGATATGTTTCTCATCCCCATTCTCCTGCATCCCCCTTCCCCTCCCGTAACCCCTGATCCCCTCAATAATCAAGAACCTATCTATCTCTATCTTGAAGACACTTAGTGACTTGGCCTCTATAGCCTTCTATGGCAATGATTTACACAGATTGACCATCCTCTGGCTGAAGAAAGTCCTCTTCATCTCAATTTTAAAGGATCATCCCTTCAGCCTGAGGCTGTGCCCTCGGTTCTAGTCTCCCCAACTTGTGGAAACCATGGTGTCGACGCCCTCAGCGATAGGTCAGCACGGTAGCATAGTGGTTAGCACAGTTGCTTCACAACTCCAGGGTCCCAGGTTCGATTCCCAGCTTGGGTCACTGTCTGTGCGGAGTTTGCACATTCTCCCCGTGTCTGCGTGGGTTTGCTCTGGTTTCCTCGCACAGTCCAAAGATGTGCAGGTTAGGTGGATTGGCCATGCTAAATTGCCCTTAGTGTCCAAAAATGTTGGGTTGGGTTACAGGGATAGGGTGGAGGTGTGTGGGCTTAGGCAGGGTGCTCTTTCCAAAAAAGGGCCGGTGCAGACTCGATGGGCTGAATGGCCTCCTTGTGCGCTGTAGATTCTATGATGTTCCTCAGTGACAAGGCCATGCTCTGCAGTGCCTCGGTGTAGCACACAAAGACTCCGAGAGACGAATAGAGTGAAGTCGATGAGGCTTTATTAAGCGTGACTGTTTCCCGCGCAGTTCAGTAGTAGACTACCTGCGGGGGAGGGCTCCAGGTACTTATACTCCGCCTTCAGGGCGGAGCTAGAGGTCAACGTCCAACCAGGACCCGGGATCTGTCAGCCAATGACATCATGGCTTCACAGTCCCACATGACCCCTAATGCATACTACCACATTCACCCCTTGTTAAAAATGAACCCGGCGGGGTGATGCTTCGCATTGTGGTAAGGGTTTACAAGGCTGGTCCTGGGAGGAAAACTTTCAATATAACAGTATGTACAAAGTTTTTTTTTTTTTGTTTTTGTTTCAACTATTTACAGCAATCGTCAGGAAAAGACAAAATGTTCTCGTTAAAAGTCCACATTGTACTGTTAGATCGACGCCACGAGTCGGTCGGGCGGTCTGGTCGTCCGTGTCGATCGCCTCGGCCCCGGTGGTGGTGGTGCTTGTTCTGGTGTTGTCTTCTCCGGGAGCCTTACGGTTTCAGCTTGGGCTTTATTCCTGGTCGGGCCTGGGAGGAGGACTGATCCTCCCGGGAAGGGGGCGGTCGCGGGGTGCGGCGGTGGCAGGAAGGGGGGGGGGTTGGGTGATTGGTGTCGGGGTGGTGTGTGTGTTGCCGGCAGGCGCCAGATCTCGCAGAGAGACCGTGTCCTGTCGGCCGTCGGGGTACTCCACGTAGGCGTACTGCGGGTTCGCGTGAAGGAGGTGAACTCTTTCGACCAACGGGTCCGACTTGTGCGCCCGCACGTGCTTTCGGAGCAAGATGGGTCCTGGGGCCGCCAGCCAGGTCGGCAGCGACGTTCCAGAGGAGGATTTCCTGGGGAAGACAAGGAGGCGCTCATGAGGCGTTTGATTAGTGCTAGTACACAGTAGTGACCGGATGGAGTGGAGGGCGTCCGGAAGGACCTCCTGCCACCGGGAAACTGGGAGGTCCCTGGACCGTAGGGCCAGTAGGACGGTCTTCCAGACCGTGCCGTTCTCCCTCTCTACTTGCCCGTTCCCCCGGAGGTTGCACTTTTCCCGGGTCCCTGCGCATGCGTGCCACGACCGAGTGGACGGCGAGCCCGACAACCCGACTGCGCAGGTGCGTACGTCGACCGACTGCACTGCGCATGCGCGATGGTGCTCGGAACGTGCTGATGCGGCGTCATGACGTGTCCGAATTGTGGCTCCGCCCATTTAAAGCGGCAATGTCTGGCAAAAGGACGCCGGTGTCTACAGTGTGGCAAGCTTGGTCACTACGCAGCCCTTTGCAGATCTGCTCCACCACTCAGCAGCCAGCGATCCCAGCTGCGGCGCAGAAGTGTCCGCTCAATACAACAAGGCATGCCAGATTCCGATCCCGACAGCCCAACAGACCCTGATGCTGAGAGCCTCAAGTCCCCATACCGGGTGGGCATCATAACTACACATGCGCTGCCTTCCACCACAACGGCGAAACGCCTCTCGATCCTCAGTGTGGATCCCGACGACGGGTGGTGTGCTGTCCTCACAGTTAACAAGGCTTGCATCCGATTTAAACTGGACACCGGCGCATCAGCGAACCTCATCTCAAAATCCGACCTCGACACCATCCACGCCAGACCAAGCATTCTTCCACCGGCCTTCCAGCTCCTTGACTACAAAGACAATGCCATAGCTGCCAGTGGCTCCTGTCAACTAGGGGTATCCAACAAGGCGATCAAGGTAACATTGCGGTTTGAAATCGTCGGGCCTGACAGAGCATCCCTGCTCGGTGCTCGAGCCTGCAAGCTCCTGAACCTGGTTCAGCGAGTCCACACCATGTCATCATCACCGGAGACGGCCTCGCCTGATGGAAACTTGCAAGCTGACATAGACGACATTATCACGCAGTACCACAGCGTATTTGATGGAATGGGCACGCTCCCATACCGATATAAAATCCTGCTCAAGCCGAACGCCACCCCTGTAATTCATGCACCACGCTGGGTGCCGGCACCCCTCAAGGATCGTCTGAAGAAGCAATTACAGGACCTCCAAGACCAGGGCATCATATCGAAGGTCACAAAGCCCACAGACTGGGTCAGCACCATGATCAGCGTAAAGAAGGCTTCAGGGGAGCTTCGCATTTGCATTGACCCTAAGGATCTAAACAGCAACATCATGCGGGATCATTACCCGATACCAAAACGTGAAGAGTTGACCAGTGAGACGGCTTATGCCAAATTCTTTACTGAGCTGTACGCCTCCAAGGCTTTTGGCAAATACAGCTGGACGCGTCCAGTCGCAAGCTGTGCACGTTCAACACCCCGTTCGGTCGCTACTGCTACAACCGGATGCCTTTTGGGATCATATCTGCCTCTGAAGTATTTCACCGCATCATGGAGCAGATGATGGAGGGCATCGAGGGGGTGCGAGTATACGTTGACGACGTAATTATCTGGTCCACAATGCCCCAGGAACACATCGCTCGCCTCAAGAAGGTATTCCAGAGAATTCATGAACATGGTCTCCAGCTCAACAGGGCCAAGTGCTCATTTGGTCAATCGGATATTAAGTTCCTGGGTCACCACATCTCGCGGCAGGGCGTGCGGCCAGATGCCGACAAGGTCTCGCCGATCAACGCCATGAAGACCCCGGAGGACAAGAAGGCGGTCCTCCGCTTCCTCGGGATGGTCAACTTCCTCGGGAAATTCATTCCCAATATGGCATCCCGCACCACTGCCCTCCGCCATCTCGTCAAGAAGTCGACGGAATTCCAGTCCACGCATGAAGAGGAATGGCGTGAGCTGAAAGCAAAGCTCACCACAGCCCCGGTTCTAGCGTTCTTCGATCCAACCAAGGAAACCAAGATATTGACTGATGCAAGCCAGGACGGCATTGGGGCGGTGTTCCTTCAGCGAGATGACTCCTCATCTTGGGCTCCAGTGGCATATGCCTCCACATGGCGCCCACTGAGCAACAGTACGCTCAGATTGAAAGGAGTGCCTGGGCCTCCTGACAGGGATAGTCAAGTTTCACAACTACGTTTACGGCCTGCCAAAATTCACGGTAGAAACGGACCACAGGCCTCTAGTCCATATAATCCAGAAGGATTTAAATGACATGACACCTCAGTTACAGCGAATTCTTCTTAAGAAACGCCACTACGACTTAGTGAACTTGTCTACACGCCAGGCAAAGAGCTGATCATTGCAGATGCCCTATCCAGGTCCATCACCACACCGTGTGAACAAAGTTTCTTCACCTGCCACATAGAAGCGCAAGTGCAGTTGTGTGCCACCAACCTTCTGGTCTCTGACAAACGAGTGGTCCAAATTCGTGAGGAGATGGCCAAGGATGCTCTGCTGCAGCGCGTGATGCAGCATCTCAGCAATGGCTGGCAGAAGGGACAATGTCCCCAGTTCTATAACGTAAAAGACGACCTGACGGTGGTGGAGGGAATCCTTCTGAAACTCGACAGGATTGTAATTCCTCAGAGCATGCGGGCTATGGTGCTGGGCCAACTCCATGAGGGTTACCTTGGGGTCGAGAAATGCCGACGCAGATCTCGTGAGGCGGTCTATTGGCCGGGCATCAGCCAGGACATTGCCGACACAGTCCTCAACTGCCCTACCTGTCAGAGGTTTCAACCAGCTCAACCTAAGGAAACGCTGCAACAGCACAAGATCGTGACCTCTCCGTGGTCCAAAGTAGGTGCAGACCTTTTCCGCGCCAAGGGGCGTGACTACATACTCCTGGTCAACTACTTCTCCAGTTACCCAGAAGTGATGAAACTGTCCGACGTCATGTCAAAGGCGGTAATCAAAGCCAGCAAAGAAACATTCGCCAGGCATGGGATTCCGCTCACGGTAATGAGCGACAACGGTCCTTGCTTTTACAGCCAGGAATGGTCTGATTTTGCACAGTCCTAAAACTTCCGTCACATAACCTCCAGTCCCCACTACCCGCAGTCAAACGGGAAGGCAGAGAAAGGGGTCCATATTGTAAAGCGGTTGCTGTGCAAAGCTGCAGACTCAGGCTCTGACTTCAACCTGGCGATGATGGGATACAGGGCAACCCCACTGTCCACTGGGTTGTCTCCAGCGCAGATGCTCATGAATCGCACTCTGAGGACCACAGTTCCAGCCATCCATGTTCCAGACCTGGACCACCTCACAGTCTAACAGAAAATGGCCCAACAGAAGGCCACATACGATGCTCATGCCACGGATCTACCCGAGCTGGCCCCAACTGATCATGTTCGTGTCCAGTTGCCTGAGGGCGGCTGGTCAGCCACAGCTGTTGTGATCAAACAGGTGGCCCCAAGATAATTCCTTGTCCGCATGGCTGATGGCTCCCTGCTATGGCGCAACAGACAGGTACTGCGAAGAGTTCCACGCCTGCTACCTGACCGAAGTGCCCCGCCGTCTACAATGCTTCTTCCGAACGTACCCTGCCACGAGGCCACCGATCTACCAGCAATCCTGCCGCCCCATGCGACCACCGCGATGGCAGCGATCCCCCTATCCACGTGCAGGCGGCTCCTGATCCACCTCTGCGGTGATCAACAAGAATTTGTCACCTACACAAAGACTGAATCTGTAGACTGAACTTTTGTACATTTTGTGACTTCATCGATTTAACCTCTGTAAATATTGTTTAATTTGCCATGTATCTGCACTATCGACACCTTTCAATGTATATACGTTCATTTAGACACCTTTTGTATATAGTCAGGCATATATATACGCACGCACACCTTAGTATTTATTTACCTAAAAAAAAAGGGGAGATGTCATAATATCCACTCATGTATATAATGAGATGCAGACAGGCAGTGATTGCCACACAGGATGACCAGTAAGCACACAACACAGTGCAGCCAATCACCAGACAGGACACTACCACTATAAAGCCAGAGGGCACTAGGTTTCCCGCTCTCTCGGGACCCAGCCACTGAGACAGTCAGAGTCCACGAGCTAGCAAGTGCAAACACCATGCCGTAGATAGTAAGTCTGGTCAGGCTACTACAAGGTCTCCAGTCAGTTCAGTATCGTGTCGACCCACAGCTGAATATGTATATGAGTTCTATCGTTGAATAAAACAGTGTTGGATCTTCTCCAGTGTTAGACGTCTGTTTCTAGCTTCCCTGCATCGAATGCAGTCCATATCGAAGCTACCTGCCTAACACATCACTCCCTATCTCTCTCATCTCCTCCCTATTACTTTAACCCCCTCCCTATCTCTCTAGCAACATCCCTATCCCTCTAAACCCCTCCCTATCTCTCTCATCTCCTCCCTTTCACTATAACCTCCTTCCCATCCCTCTCACTTCCTTCCTATCCCTCTAACAACCTCCCTATCTCTCTAATACTCTCCCTACTTCCGTAACCTCTTTCACTCTTATCTCCTCCCTATCACTCTTATGTCCTCCCTATTACTCTAACCTCCTCCCTACCTCTCTCACTGCCTCTCTATCTCCCTAACACCTCCCTATCTCTTGAACCTCCTGCAATCTGTACAACTTGACACGAAGATGGCAAAGTGGTTAATAGTGAGGAAGAAGGTCTTAGGTTACAGGGGGATAGTAACAGACAGGTCAGATGGGTCGATCAGTGGCAGATGGGATTTAACGCTAAAAAATGTGAGGTGATGCACTTTGGAAGGAGTAACATGACAAGGGAGTAGGTAGGACACTAGGAAGCTCAGAGGAACAGATGGGTGTTAGGGTGCTTGTCCACAGATCCCTTAAGGCAGCAGGACAGGTTAATAGGGTAGTTACGAATGTTTACGGGACACTTGCCTTTATTAATTGTGGCAGAGATTATAAGAGCAGGGAGGTTATATTGGAGCTGTACAAGACTTTGGTTCGGCCACAGCGTGTAGTGCTGTGTTCAGTTTTGGTCACCTCACTATAGGAAGGATGTGATTGTACTGGAGAAGGTGCAGAGGACATTAACCGGGATGTTTCCTGGGATGGAGCATTTTAGCTATGAAAAGAGGCTGGATAAGCTTGGGTTGTTTTCTTTAGAGCAGAGAAGGCTGGGAGGGGACCTGATTGCGGTGTATAAGATTATGAGGTTGGTTAGGATGCAGCTGTTGAAGGGTTGATAACCAGCGGTCATAATTTTTAGGTGAAAGGAGGTTTAGAGGGGATTTGAGGAAAAATGTTTTCACCCAGAGGGTGCTGGGAATCTGCAATGCACTGCCAAGGAGGGTAGGTAAGGGAGGAAACCTCACAATCTTCAAAAAGTATGTGGATGAGCACTTGTCATGAAATGTCAGAACATTCGAGGCTATGGCCACATGCGAGGAAGTGGGATTAGTGTAGATTGTGAGGTTTTGTCAGTGCAGACTCAATGGGCATTCCCTGAGATGTAAGGTGTCTTTACACCAAGCCACTTAAGGTGATATCATAGCAGACAGCCGCAAACTTGGTCAAAGAGGTTGGTTTGAACTGGAGGCTAAAGGAGGAGGAAGAGCTGAAGGAGACGAGAGAAGTTTAGAGATGATGTCTCAGAGCTCAGGACCCAGGGTAGCTGACGTCATGGTGGAGCGGTGAAAATCAGAAATGCTGGAGAGGCCACAATCAGACGAGTGCTTATATTTCAAAGCATTGTGAAGCTGATGAAGATTACAAATATAGGGAGGGAATTGCATGTGAATTAGTGGACAGCACAGTAGCGCAGAGGTTAGCACTGTTACTTCACAGTGTCAGGGACCCAGGTTTGATTATCGGCATGGGTCACTGTCTGTGCGGAGCCTACACATTCTCCCCGTGTCTGCGTGGGTTTCATCCGGGTGCTCCGGTTTCCTCCAACAAG
Organism: Scyliorhinus torazame; assembly: GCF_047496885.1. NCBI lineage: Eukaryota > Metazoa > Chordata > Chondrichthyes > Carcharhiniformes > Scyliorhinidae > Scyliorhinus > Scyliorhinus torazame. The sequence goes on from NC_092718.1 coordinate 66,138,854, forward strand.
TCCCGAAAGACCTGCCGTTAGGTGAAGTGGACATTCTGAACTCTCCCTCAGTGAACCCGAACAGGCGCCGGAGTGTGGCGACTGGGGGATTTTCACAGTAACTTTATTGCAGTGTTAATGTAAGCCTACATGTAACAATAAAGATTATTATTATTTAATACTTAAAATGATATTTTTAATTCCATTGTGTTCTGCTAAGATCAGCCTGAGGGCAAAGACTTTCTAAGATTTATAAGGATTCCAATGGGGTCAACGATGGGTGACCACAAAGAGTAAAAACCTGTGCTGTTCATTTACTATCCTAACTGTGCTTCACTCTGACACAATTTAAACACATGATCCCTCATCCCATCCAATCTCTTGAACAAGAATAATCTCTCAATAGTGTTGGAGATGCTGGGCGGGATTCACTCACCCCTGGACCTGGCCAGAGAATCGCCGGGACTGGCGCAAATCGCGCCACGCCAGTCCGCCGATTCTCCGGAGCGCAGAGAATCGGCGGAATTGGCGCCGCCGCGGTCGCCGGTCGGGGGGCGCTCTACAGGGCCCTCAGGTGATTCGCGGCCCAGTGTAGGCCGAGCGGCCACGCTGAAAAAGCCGAGTCCTGCCGGCGCCGTCCACACCTGCTCGTACCCGGCGAGACCTCGGCGTGGATGCATCTGGGGGCGGCCTGGTGGGAGGAGGGGGGCGGGGGGGCGGTACGACCCCAGGGGGAGCCTCCGCTGTGGCGTGGCCCGCGATCGGGCCCTACCGATCGGCAGGCCGGCCTCTCGGGCTGGGGCCTCTTTTGTTCCGCGCCGGTCCCTGTAGCCCTACGTCATGTTGCGTCGGGGTCGGCACGGAGAAGGGAGCCACCGCGCATGCGCGGCAATCGCGCTGGTCCCACTGCGCATGTGCGCGTTGGCTCCGGTGCCAATGCGCATTCACGGACTCCACGGCACCCATCTGATGCCGGGATCAGCAGCTGGAGCGGCATAGGTCACTCCAGTGCTGTGCTGTCCCCCTGTAGGGGTCAGATTTTCTGCTCCTGGAGCCATGTTGACGCCGTCGAGAAACGCGACGGGGTTTACGATGGCGTCAACACTTAGCCTCAGGATCAGAGAATCCCACCCAGTGTCTCTCAATAGGCCAACCATCCTCAGCTGCTTCATCAATGGCCTTCCTTCCATCATAAGGTCAGTAGTGGGGGTGCGTGCTGATGATTGCTCAATGGTTAGTATCATTCACAACTGCTCAGACACTGAAGCAGACCAAGTGCAAATGCAGCAAAACCTGGACAATATCCAGGCTTGGGCTATTCAGTGGCAAGTAACCCACATGCCAGGTAATGGCCATCTCCAATCATTGCCCCTTGACATTCAGTGGCATTACCATTGTTGACTCCCTCACTATCAACTTCCTGAGGGCTACCATTGACCAGAAACTGAACTGATTTGATTTGATTTATTGTCACATGTACCGAAGTACAGTGGAAAGTATTTTTCTGCGGCTGAGGGAACGTACACAGTATGTACATAGTAGACAAAAGAATAATCAACATCGAACATTGATAAATGGTACATCGACAAATAGTGATTGGTTACAGAGCGGAACAAGAGGCCAAACAAAGCAAATACATGAGCAAGAGCAGCATAGGGCATCGGGAATAGTGATCTTACAGGGAACAGATCAGTCTGAGGGGGAGTCGTTGAGGAGTCTTGTAGTCGTGGGGAAGAAGCTGTTCCTATGTCTGGATATGTGGGTCTTCAGACTTCTGTACCTTCTGCCTGATGGAAGGGTCTGGAAGAAGGCAATGCCTGGGTGGGAGGGGTCTCTAATAATGCTGTCTGCCTTTCTGAGGCAGCGGGAGGTGTATACAGAATCAATGTGGGGGTGGCAAGCTTGTGTGATGCGTTGTGCTGAGTTCACCACACTCTGCAGTTTCTTGCAATCTCGGACCGAGCAGTTGCCATACCAGGTTGTGATGCAGCCGGATAGGATGCTCTCTATCACACATCTGTAGAAGTTTCTGAGAGTCGATGCAGACATGCCAAATTTCTTTAGCTTCCGCAGGAAGTAGAGACGTTGTTGGGCTTTCTTGACTGTTGCATCAACATGAGTGAACCAGGACAGACTGTTGGGGATGGTGACCCCCAGGAATTTAAAGCTATCGACCATCTCCATTCTATGGACTAGCCATTTAAATATTATGGCAACAAGAACAGGTCAGAAGCTAGAAATCCTGCAGCAGGTAACTCACTTTGTGACTCCCCAAGGCCTGTCCACGACCTACAAGGGACAAGTCAGGTGTATGAAGGAATACTCTCCACTTGCCTAGATGAGTGCAGCTCCAACAACACTTAAGAAGCTCAGCATCACCCAGGACAAAGCAGCCTGCTTGATTCGCACCCTATCCGCATACATTCACTCCCTCCATCACCAATGTACATCTACAAGATGCACTTCAGGAACTCACCAAGCCTCCTAAAACAATCCCTTCCAAACCTGCGACAACTACCTGAAGGACAAGAGCAGCAGATACCAGGGAACATCACCATCCTCCAAGAGGTTTCCCTCCAAGTCAAAATCCTGGATTTCCCTCTGTAACAGCATTGAGGATGTTTCAATGATGCCCTCATCCCATGAATGAATTTTACAGAAACACTATCCAGCCCTTGTAAGACTTTGTAAACCTCCATCTGAAGTAACAAATCTTACTTGACAGCAGATCAAATGTACAAACTTTCAAAGATGTTTGACAAGGAGCTCAGTAGCAGGAATAATCTGAATTACAGAAACTAAAGAGGTCTTTGAACAATAAGGATTAAAAACAAACAGGTAAAAGAAAAATTAACCCTAAAGGAATGGTAAAAACAAATGGAACAATTCTGTGACAGTATCAATTGCAATTGATGAATAGAGAGTAAATGAGCATGGCATAAATTTACAACCACTCTGACAAATAAATCCACACTTTACTGTTTTTAAGGTTGACATGTTTTCATATGGAATGGTCCTGTATGAGTTGCTGTCGGGGCAACGGCCAGTCCTTGGACAACACCAGGCACAGATTGCTAAAAAGCTGGCCAAAGGCATGCGACCTTCGCTGGGAACCCTGGAGCAGGTGCAGTTCCATAGAATGCACAATCTGATGACAGAGTGCTGGGACACAAAGCCTGAAAAGGTAAAGAACAATTTTTTTTTCAAAGTATTTTTTATTCTCCTCCTTTTTCACATTTTCTCCCAAATTTACACCCACCAACAATAAACAATAATCAGTAACAAATATGTCAATCCCCATGTCAACAACAATAATCCCACCCTCCCACCAAACCACAAACATTAGCCCGCATGTTCACACAAACAAATGACAAAAAGGAATTAGGGATCACCCATAGTTGCCTTTAACACACACAGCCCCCCTCCCCCCAACTCTCCCACGCACACGCCCCAACTAATGTTCGATGTTATCCAGTTCTTGAAAGTGCATAATGAATAATGCCCATGAATTGTAGAACCCCTCCATCCTTCCCCTCAGTTCAAACTTAACCTTTTCAAGAGTCAAGAATTCCAACAGGTCCCCCCGCCACACCAGGGCACAGGGTGGAGAGGTTGCTCTCCAACCTATCAAGGTCCGCCTTCGGGCAATCAATGAGGCGAAGGCTACAACATGTGCCTCCGCATCCGTTTCCAACCCTGGCTCGTACTACACCCTGAATATGGCCTCCTGGGGCCCGGGTCCAGTTTCACATGCACCACTTTAGAAATTACCCTAAAAACCTCCTTCCAGTAATCCTCTAGTTTTCGACAGGACCAAAACATATGAACGTGATTCGCGCCCCCCCCCCCCCCCCCCCCCCCCCCCCCGCAATGTTCACACACACCTTCTACTCCTTCAAAGAATCAGCTCATCCTCGCCCTCGTGAGGTGTGCTGTGTATACCACCTTCAGCTGGATCAGCCCCAACCTCACGCACGAGTGGAGGCATTCACTCTCCGGAGCACCTCACACCAGAACCCCTCCTCCATATCCTCTCCCAACTCTTCCTCCCACTTTGCTTTGATCCCTTCCAGTGGTGCCTTCTCCTCTTCCAAAATAGCTCCGTACACCACTGACACCGCCCCCTTCTCCAGTCCCCTTGTCGTCAACACCTCCTCCAGCAATGTGGAGGCCGGCTCCACCGGGAAGCTCTGTATCTTCTTTCTGGCAAAATCTCGAACTTGCAAGTATCTAAATATTTCCCCCTGCTCCAGCCCATACTTCGCTTCCAGCTTCTTTAATCCTGCAAACAGACCCCTAAGAAACAAATCTTTCAGTGTCTTAATCCCCTTCTCCTCCCATTTCCGAAAATTTCCATCCCACCTCCCTGACTCAAATCTGTGGTTCCCCCGAATCGGCATTTCCCTTGACCCTGCCCCCAACCCGAAGTGTTGGCGAAACTGCCTGCAAATTCTCAATGAAGCTATTATTACCGGACTCCCTGAGTATTTCCCCGGGGCTATCGGGAGTGGCGCTGTTGCTAGTGCTTTCAAGCCTCAACCCCCTGCACAAACTCTCCTCTATTCTGACCCACTGGGAATCAACCCCTCTGACCCAGCTCCGCACCTTCTCCACATTCGCCGCCCAGTAGTAATACATCAGGTTCGGAAGACACAAACCCCCTGCCTGCCTTCCCTCTGTAGCAGCACCTTTCTAACTCTGGCCACCTTCCTTCCCCATATGAACGAAGTAATCATTCCCTCAATCTCTCTGAAAAAAGCCTTTGGCAGGAAAATCGGCAGGCATCGAAAAATAAACAGAAATCGCGGCAACACGTTCATTTTAACCGCTTGTACCCGACCCGCAGACAGAGGAAGACCATTCCACCTTGCCAGATCAGCTTTCACTCTCCCCATCAAACTAGAAATGTTGTACATGCAGAGCCCCCCCCCCCCCCCCCACTCCTGGGCAACCTGCACCCCCAGGTACCTAAAGTGAGTCCCTGCCCTACGGAATGGCAGCCCCCCCCCCACCCCTGTCTCCACCCCCGACCGAGACACCACAAAATACTCACTCTTGTCTAGATTTAATTTGTACCCTGAGAAAGACCCAAATACTCGAAGCAGCTCCAATAGTCCCCCTATCGACACACTCGGTTCCGACACGTATAACAGCAAGTCATCGGCATATAAGGACACCCTTTGCTATATCTCCCCCCCCCCCCCCCCCCCACCCACCCACCCACTATTCCTTCCCATACCTCCAAACTTCTTAATGCGATGGCCAACGGCTCAATCGCAAGTGCAAACAGCAGGGGGGACATAGGACATCCCTGCCTAGTCCCACGGTGGAGAGAAAGGTATCTCGAGCTGATGTTGTTTGTGCGGACACTCGCCCTCGGCTCCTTATATAGTAGCTTTACCCAGTTCACAAATCTTTGTCCAATCCCACTCCAGAACTGCCATCAAGTACCCCCATTCTACCCGGTCAAACGCCTTCTCAGTGTCCAATGCCACAGCCGCCTCTGTTTCCTTCCCCTCTGCCGGTGCCATTACGACGTTTAATACCCTTCTAACGTTTAGAAAGAGCTGACTCCCTCTCACGAACCCCGTCTGATCTTCACCTATCACCTTCGGGAGGCACTCCTCCAGCCTACCCGCCAGCACCTTCGCCAATACTTTTGCGTCCACATTCAGAACTGATATGGGCCTATATGACCCACACTCTGTAGGATCCTTATCTTTGTTTAGCAACAGGGAAATCGATGCCTGCCCCAAAGTTTGTGGCAACACCCCCTTCCCTATCGCCTCTTCAAACATCCCCACCATCAGGGGTGCCAGCTTATCCTTGAATTTTTAATAATATTCCACCGGAAACCCATCCGGCCCTGCCACGACTGCATCCTCCCAATCGCATCCTTTATCTCCTGCTCCACTATCGCTCCTTCTAATGTAGCCCTGTCCCCCTCCCCTAACTTTGGATACGCCAACCCATCTAGAAATTCCTGCATCTCCCGGTCTCCCCAGGTGGCTCTGACCTGTACAACCTCTCATAAAATTCCTCAAAAACCTTGTTAATCAGATCCGGAGCCACCGCCAACTTCCCTGCCCTATCCCTCACCCGAGCAATTTCCCTTACCGATGCCTCTCTCCGGCATCGTTAGCTGACCTGCTAACATACCTTATCTCCATGTTCGTAAACTGCACTTTACCCAGTAACTGGGTACTAACTGGGTAAAAACTGCACTCACCCTTGCTCGTCTCAGTTGGTGCACCGCCTTACAACTGACATTCGTAATCTGGCAAAAACATTCCAAAGCACTTAACAGGGTTGGGAGTGTGACATTATCATAAATGTAAGAACTGCCAGGGTTAACGAAATGTCTAAATCAACCACTCAAGGGAGCTAAATGTACAAGTATATAATACATTGATGGGTGAGCGGTTGAGGAGAAAACTAGAGAACAGACTGAAGGAAAGATAGTGTGCGTGAGAGCAGATCATAGTTAATATAATAGTGTAGAGATTAGTAGTAGATGTGTAGATTATATGTTTATTATCCAACTATTATCTGGGAGTAAGTGTTGAATCCAAATTAGTTGTGTTAATAAATTAATAGCTTTGTTCAATTTAAAGCTATTTGTGGACTTTGTGAACACTACGCCAACCATCCTAAAATTAGCAACACTAAGAACACCACAGAGAGAAAAGATGCAGCGATAAGTAAGGAACCACGTTAGTTCTTATTCTGCAGTTAGAAAGTTCAGGTCCTTTAGATCTGACGCAGCAACCACGTTGGCGCTAGATCTGCCATTCAAATGGTCGTGCTTGTAGAAGCTCTTACTTTCTTTATGTTCCTTACTAGTTCACTCTCATTCTAATTTCTTCCTCTTTTTTTTTAGTCACCTCTTGCTCCTTTCTAAAGTAAAATCTTCTGCACTACCACTAATTTTCACAGCATTGTACACCTTTCCATTCAATTTGAGACCATCCTTAACTTCCTCAATTAATCTTTCCTTTTCGTTGTGTCTTTCTCAATGGAATGTAACTTTGTTGAGGGTTATGGAATGCCTTAAATGCCTGCCACTGCTTCTCTACTGTCTTCCCTTTTACCCTTTAAACCTATTTCCAAGTCCACTGTGGCCAATTCTATCTTCATACCTCTGCAGTTGCCTATATTAAAGTTTAATACACTAGTTTCCAAACCTAAGTTTCTCATCTTCAAACTGAGCGTGAAATTATAACATGCCTTGACACATTTGCCGAGAGGACCCTTGAGTAATAGATCATTAATTAATCCTGCCTCATTACACCTTACCGGGTCTAATATAGCCAGTTCCTTGGGTGGTTCTGGAACATATTGTTCAATGAAACTGTCTCAAATACTTTCTGTACACTCGCCCTGCAGGCTTCCTGTGCCAATTTGGTTTGTCAAATCTATCTGAAGTATAAAATCACCCATGATCATTACAGTACCTTATCACAAGCCCCCATTATTTCTTAATTTATACTCTGCCCTCTAGTGTAACTACTGTTAGGGGCCAATAAACTCCAAAAAGTAACCATTTTCCCTTTGCCGTTTCTTATCTCCAACCAAACAGATGTTAAATCTTGATCTTCCAAGCCAAGATCATTTCTCATTATTAAACTGATCTCATCATTAATTACAGAGCCACCCCCTTCTTTTTTCTTTCTCTCTGTCTTTCCTAAATGCCAAAAACCTTTGAATATTCAGTTACCAGCTTTGGTCGTCTTGTAACATGGGCGGGATTCTCCGACCCCCCCGCTGGGTCGGAGAATCGCCGGGGGGCGGCGTGAATCCCGCCCCTGCCATCCGCCGAATTCTCCGGCACCGGAAATTCTGCGGGGGCGGGAATCGTGGCACGCCGGTCGGCGCCCCCCCCCCCCCCCGGTGATTCTTAGGCCCGTGATGGGCCGAAGTCCCGCTGCTGTCATGCCAGTCCCGCCGGCGTGAATCAAACCACCTACCTTACCGGCGGGACTGGGGGTGCGGGCGTGCTCCGGGGTCCTGGGGGGGTGCGGGGCGATCTGGCCCCGGGGGGGTGCCCCCATGGTGGCCTGGCCCGCGATCGGGGACCACCGATCCGCGGGCGTGCCTGTGCCGTGGGGGCACTCTTTTCCTTCCACCTCGGCCATAGCCTCCGCGATGGCCGATGTGGAAGTGACCCCCCCGCGCGAATGCGCAGGGATGACGTCAGCAGCCGCTGACACTCCAGCGCATGCGCGGGCTTTCGCCGACTGGCGGAGTCCATTCGGCCCCAGCTGGCGTGGCGCCAAAGGCCTTTCCCGCCAGCCGGCGGCGCTCCAACCACTTTGGCGCGGGCTTAGCCCCTCAAGGTGAGGGCTTGGCCCCTAAAGGTGCGGAGAAATCACCTTTGGGGTGGCCCGCCGCCGGAGTGGTTCACGCCACTCCATCCCGCCGGGACCCCCCCGCCCCGCCGGGTAGGGGAGAATCCCGGCCCATGTGTCTGTAATGGCTACTATAATCAGATCCATTTATTTCTATCTGGGCGATCAATTGATACATATTTTTATGAACACTGCGAGCATTCAGATAGTCTTTAACTTTCACCATTTTGCCCTACTCTAACACTATTTGCTGGTGCAGTCTAATGTTTACACGCTCTACTTTCTCGTCACATCCAGGTTATCAATCCCCATTTCACCGCGTCGCAATATTGCCTTGTCCTTTCCCATTAACCTTCTAAATCTAGCGTCACAAAAGGTCAGAGGTGAAAAGCATGCAGCTGAGGGATGTCAGGGATAGAGCAGTGGAGCAGAGTGAACCTGAACATCAGGGAACAAGGTTTAAAAAAAAGAACTAGAAGTATCATTAGCGCAAGGGAGATTTTTCATCAGTCTTTAGTTTATTTGGGCAAATATAGATTAATGAATAAAAGTCAAGTTTAGTTAAGTCTAATAAACAGTATCATGGTGGGGAGCCTCAATCCAGTGGAATCCACTTCCTATAACATGTGTGGACCCCAGGGAGTTGCCCAGGTTATGGTGAAAGAGGAGGGAACTGAGACACTGGGTGGGTTAAAATTTATAAACAGGAGGTATTAGAAAGGCAGGCTGTACTGAATGTTGATTTACCAAGGCCAGATCAGATACATTTCAGGTGGCTGAGAGAGGTTGGGATTAAAAATTGCGAAGATCTGGCCATAATATTCCCTTCCCCCTTAGCTACCACATGTCAGAAAACTAAAGAGTTGAAAATGTTACACCCTCGTTCAAAAAATGGTTGTAACAATTAACACAGCAACTACAGAGCAGTCAGTTTAATCTTGGAGGAGGAAAAATGTTCAGAAACGATAATCTGGAAGAAAAGTAACACTCTCCTGGACAAATATAGATTAATGAATAAAAGTCAAATTTGTTAAGGACAAATTGTTTTGAACCAATTTGTTTGGTTTGTTTGATGAGGTGACAGAGGGGGTTGATGAGGGCAATGCGGCTGATGTGGTATACATAGACTTGCAAAAGGCGTTTGATAAAGAGCCACACAACAGCGTACAAAGTTGAGGCCCATGAAATGAAAAGGGAAAGTGACATCATGAATACAAAATTGGCTGAGTGACAGGAATGGTTGTTTCTTTGGCCTGGAAGAAGGTAAACAGAGAGCTATCCCAGTGCTTTACCTTGGTCTATATTAATGACCAGAGTCCCAGGTTCGATTCCCGCTTGGGTCACTGGCTGTGCGGAGTCTGCACTTCCTCCCCGTGTGTGCGTGGGTTTCCTCCGGGTGCTCCGGTTTCCTCCCACAGTCCAAAGATGTGCAGGTTACGTGGATTGGCCATGATAAATTGCCCTTTGTGTCCAAAATTGCCCTTAGTGTTGGGTGGGGTTACGGGGTTATGGGGATAGGGTGGAGGTGTTGACTTGGGGTAGGGTGCTCTTTCCAAGAGCCGGTGCAGACTTGATGGGCCGAATGGCCTCCTTCTGCACTGTGAATTCTATGATAATCTGTGACCTAGACTTCGGTGTACATGGCACTAATTTGTAGATGACACAAAACGTGGAAGCATTGTGAACTGTTGGGGGAGGATGTTGATGGAATGGGTGGAGAGGTGGCAGATGAAATTTGATGCAGAAAGGCGTGAAATAATTCATTTTACTAGGAAGAGCAAGAAAAAGCAATTAAAATAAAGGGTTCAATTCTAAAAGGGGGCAGGAGCAGAGGGATCAGCAGTACATGTGCATGAATCACTGACAGGACAGGTTGAGAAAGTGGTTCTAAAGGCATGCGGGATGCTGGGCTTTGTAAGTAGAGGTATGGAGTACAAAAGCAAAGAAGTGCTGAGTGCATGATTCCTCTCGGTCTTGTCCTGAGGTTCCTAGAACCACTGATGCCAGCCTTCGGCCAATTCAATTCTCTTCATGTGACATTAAGCAATGGCTGACTGTATTGGATACTGCAAAGGTTATGGACCCTTACAATACTCCAGCAATAATACTGCAGGCTTGTTCTCCAGAACTTGCTGCGCCCCTAGCCAAGCTGTTCCAGTACAGCTAAGACATTGGTATCTACCTGGCAAATTGACCAGCTATGTCCTGCACACAAAAAGCAGGACAAATCCAACCCAGCCAATTACCGCCCTGACAGTCTACTCTCCATCATCAGCAAAGTGACGGAAGGAGTCATCAACCGTGCTACTCAACAATAACCAGCTCACTGATGCTCAGTTTGTCCCAGGGTTACTCAGTTCCTGACCCCATTACAGCCTTGGTTCAAATATGGCCAAAAGAGCTGAACGCCAGAGGTGAGGTGAGAGTAACTGTCCTTGATATCAAGGCAGCATTTGACCGAGTATGGCATCAAGGAGCCCTAGCTGAACTGGAGTCATTGGGAATTAGGGGGAAAATTTCACTGGTTGGAGTCATACCTGGCACAAAGAAAGAGAGTTGTGATTGTTGGAGGTCGATCATCTTAGGTCCAGGCCAACACTGCAGGAGTTCATCAGGATAGTGCTCTAGGCCCAACCACCTTTAGCGGCTTCGTCAATGAACTTCCCGCCATCATAAGGTTAGAAGTGGGATGTTCGCTGATGATTGCACAATGTTCAGCACCTCACATGTTGAAGCAGTCTGTGCCCAGATGCAGCAATATCTGGGCAATATTCAGGCTTGGGTTGATAAAAGGCAAGCAACATTCGCCACACAACTGTAAGGCAAAGATAATCTCTAAGAAGAGATAATCCAAGCCATCTCCCTTTGACATTAAATGGCATTACCATTGCTGAATCCTCACTATCAACATTCTGATGGTAACCAATTTTCAGAACCTGAATTGGATCAGATATATAAATACTGTGGCTACCAGAGCAGGTCAGATGCTGGAGACTCTGAGGTAAGTAACTCACCTCCTGACTCCTCAAAGTCTGCCCACCATCTACAAGGCACAAGTCAAGAGTGTGATGGAATACTCTGCACTTGCCAGGATAAGTGCAGCTCCAACAATGCTCAAGAAACCCAACACCATCCAGGACAAATTAACTCCTTGATTGGCCCCTCATCCACCATCTTCAACATTCACTCCATCACTGATGCACGGTAGCAGCAGTGTGTAACATCTACAAGATGCACTGCAGCAACTCAACAAGGCTCCTTTGACAATGCCTTCTAAAATCAGTGATCTCTGCTAACTAGAAGGACAAGGGCAACAGATGCATGGGAACACCACCACCCACAAGATTCCCTCGAACCTCACACCATCCTGACTTGGAAATGTTTCGCCGTTCCTTCACTGTCGCTGGGTCAAAATTCTGAAGCTCCCTCCCTACAGCACTGTGGGTGTACCTACAGCACAAGGACTGCAGAGGTTCAAGAAGGCAGCTCAGCATCACCTTCTCAGGGGTCACTCGAGATGGTCAACAAACGCTGGTCGAGCCAGCGACACCCACAGGGCGCAGGAAACATTGATGAGAATGGTCCTGGGGATGAGGGCCTTCACTTCTGTGGATAGATTGGATTGGGAGCTCTTCACCTAATAGGATTGAGTGCTGAGGGAAGAATTCATGAAGGTGTTCATAATCCGGAGGGGCCTGGACAGAATGGATAGGGAGAAACTCCTTGGTGGAAGGATTTATAACCAGAGGCAAGATGAGGAAAAACATTGTTGCACAGCGAGGGGTTAGGATCTGGAATGCATTTCCTGTGAGTGTGGTGGAGACAGATTCAGTCATGAGTTTTGAAAGAGAATTATCAGAATAGAAAAATATTTATAGCGTTCCGGGGGAAACGCAGAACAGTGGGAGTAGCTGAGTCACTCTTACAGAAAGCCAGCATGGAAAGGAGGAACCAAATGCTCTGTGCTGTAACATCTCTATGATTCTATATGATTAGGACCTGGCCTGTAAGAGCTAAAGAGCAGGAGAGAGAGAGAGTGGCAGCAATATTGGAGTATGAATATATAGACAGAGGTAGGAATGCAGGAAGATGAGAGGCAGAGAGATAAAGGCCGTAAACAAAATGGAATGTTTGCATCACCGAGCAACTCTGGATTTTACCCCTTCCCCTGCAGGATTGAGAGGGATTCCAGCTCCCAATCCTGATCCATTTCCTGGTTTCGGTCTCATATATGGTTCAGGGCAGTTCCATTTTGGCCCCGTTTCTGCAGCTACCCCACCTGATTTCAGGACAGGATATTAGGGATAGATCGATGAATTCCAGAGGAGAAACGCTGACTCGTGGTTTATGATTTTAAGCTGACCAATGTCTGAGCAAAGGGAGCTGTTCCAAACTGTGTTTTTTTTTTGTGTGTTCATTGTTCAGCGGCCATCAGCAGGCTCCGCACGCAGATGGATGCAGGACCCCAGTTTTCCGGCCTACATGTACAAGCTGCAGTGTGGCAGGCAAAGCTCATTCTGCCCTTCGCAGGGACTCGAGCAAACAGTCATTTTCTGGGATGGAGAAGGAAATGACAGGTATGGTTCTGCTAACTCAATAGAATGTATCCGGAGATTAATCACTGCTATCTGAATCAATATGCTTAGCATGTGCCCATTGGTCCCCCACCTCCCCCCTCTAGTTTGTGTGCTTTGGTTGGTATATTTGGGACACAGACTAGTATGTTTGAGCAGCTCAAACATCAACAGCCGGACACCACACTGGAGACAGTTATTGAAGAATCAAAGGTCGGAATTCTCCGGTCCTTGCGATTCAATTTCCCCATCGGCAGTGCAGCCCCGCAGTGGGTCTTCCGGCAACATGGGGTGGTCACAATGGAAATCCCATTGGCAAGCAGCAGTAAAATCGAATCCAACTTCCAGCAAACAGCACGCGGCCGAGAAACATGGGGCTGGCGGACCGGAGAATCCCGCCCAAAGTGCAAGTGTGTATTCAGAACTTGGAACGTTACAGTCTCAAATCCAGAGACTCACTGAAGCTCTGGGCAGGGAGTCACACTCAGACGGAGATTGGGTCAGAGGGTCAGTACTCTAGAGAGGCTCAATGGGATGATCTCATCTATGAACCTTGTTCAGTAGAAGAATGGGAACTGTGGACCTTGAGTCAGCCAAAGAAACCCCAATTAATGGTGTTGGTGTGAGCGGATTGCTGATGTACTGAGAGGCTGGGACCCTCAGCGAAAGCCTCAGCTGTGCAATCCTGTTACACGCCTCTCACTTGCTCTCGCTTGTCAGAGTGATGGGTAGATGTGGTTTTTCTCTACTTCCACTCTGTTTATGCTGCTTGGGTGCAAGGAAGAGATTCTTGAAGCCTGAGTGGAAGAGTGAAAGAACTGCAGGGGAGCTGAACAAATTGATCACAGGATCTTGGTGCAGAGAGCCATGAAAGGGAATGTAATCAAAAGTAGTACAGTGAGGGGTATCAATACTGTTCTCTGCAGCCAAGAAGACAAATCCCAACAGCTGTGTTGCATGCCTGGTGCCAGGGTTAAGAACATTTCCTTGGACCTGGAGAGGAACTTGGAATGGGAGGGCAAGGATGCACTTGGGTGCCAACAACTTAGGTAGAATGAAGAAAGGGGTTCTGCTGAGGGAACATGTGTAGCTTGGGGCTAACTTAAAAAGCAGAACCAGAAAAATAATAACCTCTGGATTACTACATGCTTCACAAGCAATTTGGCAGAGCAGGTTGAACATCTGGCTCAAAGATTGGTGTGGGAGAAATGGGTGTCAATTCATGGAGCACCGGCACCAATTCTGGGACCAGTGTACTGGTGAATCGGATAGCTAGGTCTATAGATATAACTTTAAAGTAATTAGTGAGAGGCAGGCGTTCAAGTGAGGAGAAATTTAGAATGTTAAAGAGGAAGACAATTGTGCAGGTAGCAAAAAGGGTAATGATAGCCAGTGAGTCACAGGAGTAACAAAGCAGACAGACACTAGAATGCAGCAGCAAATAGGGCCAGAAGAGGCAAAAATGGTAAAAAGACAGAGTTAACGGCTCTTTACCTGAATGCTCGCAGTGTTTGTAATGAGATGGATAAAACAGCATTTGTAACTAGATCGATGAATTGATAGCACAATAAAAATAAATGGGTATAATCTGATAACCATTACAGAGACATGTTTGCAAAGTGATTGGAACACACCATGCTCAGGAATAACATACCTACTTATTCTAACCTGATTAGATGCAGTGCTAATAAGCAAGTACCAGAGTAAGTCTACCATCTGTCTAAGGGAAGATTGGTCACACATCCTAATAACCAACAACCATGCCAAGAGTCACAGATCAGCAAGCCCACCCAAAATATAGAACCAACAGGGGACAGGTTATTTTAGACTTGGTAATGTGTAGTAATGTGTAATTATTACTGAAAATCTAAGGATCCTATAGGTAAGAGTGATCATAACTTGATAGAATTTCAATTCAGTTTGACAGTGAGAAACTTGGTTCTGAAACTAATGTCTTAAACTTAAAGACAATTTCCAATGGTATGAAGACAGAGTTAACTGAAGGAGACTGGGACAATAGATTAAAAGGTTAGGTAGTAGGGAAACAGTGGCAGACATTAAAGGAAGCGTTTCATAATTCACAACAAAGATATATTCCACTGAGAAAGAAAGACGAGAAGGATGAACCATCTATGGCTCACAAAGAAAGCTGAAAGATGGTGTCAAATTGAAAGCAAAGCTGGACATTTTAGAAACCAGCAAAAGATGACAGAAAAAAAGAGGGAGAAAATAAATTATGAGAGTGAACTCGGAAGAAACATAAAAACAGGCAAAAGAGCTACTACAACTATAATAATCAAAGATGAATGAATAGAAAATACAGTGGCCCCTTAAGGGATGAGATTGGGGAATTAACAATAAGAAACAAGGAAATGACAGAGACGTTGAACAGTATATTGTACCTGAAGACCCAAAGCATCCCAGAAATAGTAGAAAATCAAGAAGCAAAAGCAGGGATTATTGCCAGAAACAAAGTACATGTAAATCTGACAGGCCTAAAGACTGAAGTCCCCTGGACCTGATGGCTTGCATCCTAGCATCTTAAAGAAGTGGCTGTAGACATACTGGATGTACTGATCGCAACCTTCCGAAATTCCCTAGGTTCTGGATTGGAAATCACCAAATCAATATTCAAAATAGGAGAGAAAGCAGGAAAGTGTAGACCAGTAAGCTGTCATTGGGAAAATGTTGCAGCATTATGGAAGTAGCTGCAGAATCTTTAGAAAATCACATTTTGACATTTAGAAATCAGTCAAGCAGAGTCTGTGCGTGTACCGACACGTCAGGACTGCGACTGGTTCAAGAAGGCAGCTCACCACCACCAAGGACAATAAATGCTGACCTGGCCAGTGTTGCCCACATCCCATAAATGAGTTGTAAAAAAACATGGTTGGATAAAAGGAACATCGTGTTTGACAAATTTATTTGTGTTCTTTGTAACAAGCAGGGTGGATAAAGATGAACCTGTAAATGTGATATATTTGGATTTCCGAAGGCATTTGATAAGGTTTGGCAGAAAGAATAGAAAGACAGAATATTATTTAAATGGAGAGAGATTGCAGAATGCTATCTTATAAAGATAAGTGTCCTTATTGAATCACAGACAGTTAACATGCAGGTACAACAAGCATTTAGGAAGGCAAATAGAGTGTTGGCCTTTATTGCAAGAGGAATGGAATATAAAAGTAGGGAAGTCTTACTACAACCTGTACAAAGCATTGGTGAGCCAACACCTGGGAATACTGTGATAAAAGCAAATGTAAAAACAATTTACTGCAGATGCAGGAATTTGAAACAAAAACAGAAAACGCTGGACATTCTTAACAGGTCTGACAGCATCTGTGGAGGGAGAAGGGAGCTAACACTTCGAGACTGGCTGACTCTTTGTCAAAGCTTTAAGCTGAGAAAAGGCTCCAATAACTATTCTTTTAAAGCTGTTAATGCTCATTTACCTACTTCAAAGCTATTAATATTTAATGTCAAATTATTTCAATTCCCCACTTCAGATATAAAAGTAGGGAGACTTGGTGAGACCAAACCCAGGGTATTGTGCACAGTTTTAGTCTCCTTTGTAAAAAGGTTATAAATGCGTTAGAAGCTGTGCAGAGACTCAACTGATTCTTGAGATGAAGGGGGTGTCTTATGAGGAAAGATTGGACAGGTATGGCCTGTATCCATTGGAGTTTAGAAGAATGAAGAGCGATCTTATTGAAACAAGATCCTGCGGGGATTTGACAGGATGAATGCTGAGAGAATGTTTCCCCTTGTTGGAGCGACTAGAACGAGGGGGACAAAGGGCCTCCAATTTAGGATGGAGTTGAGGAGAATTAGTTTCTCTCAGGAGATCGCCAGTTTGTGGAATTCTCTCCCCAGAGGGAAGAGCCATTGAATATTTTTAAAGCTGAGTGACGTTGATCGTTGAGTGACAAGGGAATCACAGGGTTTTGGGGGATCGATAGGGAAGTAGAGACCACAATCAGATTAGCCAAGATCTTATCAAATAACCGGGCAGGCTTGGGGGGGCCAAATTGCACCTAATTGGTGTATTCATATGTCAAGGAAGCTTGTGCTGTGCTTGTGGGCCTGGTATGGCCTCCTGCGAGCTGCATTAGTGTTAGGTTCTCTCCTCTCTGTCCTGTCCGTAAGCAATAGGTTGGTGCTGATGTTGCTGCCGTTGATGCTGGTTATCTCGGTCTTTTTCTGAACTCCAATCTCAGGTAGCGTAAGCAGAAGCAATGTTGGTCTTACAGATCAGGGCTCCAAAGTTGTGCTCAAATCTCTTAACATGTGTAAAAAATGCCCAAAATGTGTAAAGCAATCTCTCACGACAAGCGCAAAGAACAAAATCTTTCCCACAAGGTGGAGAGAAAGCAAGAAACGTACTGGGTACCTATTGTTAATGGTAGCTTAATTTGTTTGTTAAAGATACACAGATGAAGGGCATTATTTAATTAAGAACTGAGAACTCCTATAAAGAGAGCCTGCTATTGGTATACTCGGGAGTATAAAGAGAGCCTGCTGAGACATTGAATTGGTACATAGGAAGCGGAGTTGTATATTGCTGCATCCTGAGATCCATCTACTATCAATAAAAGGATCTCTAGCTAGTTTCATATTTCGCAATCTGACTTGAATCCGTTTAACACTTACGAGTGAATTTCGAATTCCTGATACGGATTAACCCCCACATTTACTGCCGTGTTCTCGCCTTGCTTTCACTGGTGAGTTTGAGGAAAGTCCAGGAAACCTGGGAGCCCAAAGGAAAAGTTGAAAACCCATAACAATATCACTCTAATTGAGCGATTAACATATTGAAATCAACCCTAACCCACCTAGGTTGAATTGGTTACTCACAGGCAGCCTATTGCACTGGAGTCAAATGTGGAAATTGGCAGGTTGGAGGCAGCTTCCTGTCAATTTCACTGGTTGCAAGCAATAGCCCACTCCCAAACCTCATACACTTTGACTCATTAAAACTCAGCCTTTTGGTTTTGCTCTCCCAGTATTTCTTATTTCCTCTTCCTCCGCTGAATGACACATGAAGAAGGCAAAGCACATGCTTACATCCCGGTCCATAGTTAGTCTTTCCTGGAACGGGTCACCAGCTTGTCACCAGAGGCTATAGCTTGAGGGGACGCTGACCAGGAGCCTCTCCGACTCTGACTGCCTGCCATAGGCATGTTGAGGGGGGCTTAGCGGTTGATAATCAGCCTGATTGGCCACGTTCCTTGACCATCAAGTCCTGGGGTGGGAATTGAACCTGCAGCCTCTGGTTCAGAGGCAGGGACAGTACCCACTGTGTCACAAGACCTCCCAGTAATTAGATGGAGGATATTTCTGCTCACCCTGCTGTCAATCTGGATATGTGATTCTCTTTATCCCACTGTATTTTCATCAAACTTATGTGATATATTTCTTCTCATACTGTAGGAATTACAGTGTTGTGAATATAGACAAAGGACTGATTGAAGTGGATCACATCAACTGCCCTGGGATTAGATTGTGTTGTCAGTTGAAACTCCAAAGTGCATTGTGGACAGCAACAGAGGTAAGTGATGGACTAGAACTCAGGCACAGATAGAAACACTCTTGCTCGTTTACACCGTACACATATAGGCAGATCATTTACGTTATATAGGCTTTAGCATTCCTCCATCTGCAATGTTTTTGTAATTTTGGATTTCTGTTGGATATCTGAGAAGATAAATTAGGAACAGGATTGGACAACATGGCCTTTGAGGCTGTTCTGCCATTAACATTAATCATTAATGTCAACCCACTTTCCTGCCTGGTCCTTTGATTCCCTTAGACTCCAAACATCACTGCTCAACGATGGAGCATTCACAGCCCTCTGGGGGTAGAAAAGTCCAAAGATTCACAACTCGCTGGCTGATGAAATTCTTCCTTGTCTCAGGATAAGATGATCAACATCACAGTCAGTTTTCATGTTCCCTGCAAGCTTACTCTCGTACTCATTTTTTCCCATCTTAATCAATCCTTTGGTTCTTCTTTGCTGAATTCTAAACTGTTGCCAATTCTCAGACCTGTTGATTTTTTTGGCCAATTTGTATGCTCCTTCCTTGGATCAAATACGATCTTCAATTTCCCTTGTGGGCCATGGATTGGCCACCTTTCCAGTTTTGCTTTTGTGCCAGGCAGGAATAAACAATTGTTGCAGTTCCCCTATGCACTCTTTGAATGTTTGCCATTGCCTATCCACTGTCACCTCTTTAAGTAACGTTCCCCAATTGATCGTAGCCAACTCAAGCCTCATATCATCGTAGTTTACTTTAAGATGCCGTCTCAGAATCAACTACTTCACTCCCATGTTGAAGACATATTATGTTCGCTCATTCCCAAGGGGTCTCGCACAGCCAGATTGGTAATGATTCCATCTTCATTATAGATTCCCAGTCTAGGATGGCCCTCTAGTTGGTTCCTCGACATGTTGGTCCAGAAAAACATCCCTTATATACTCCAGAAATTCCTCCTCTACGGTACTGTGGCTAATTTGATTTGCCTAATCAATATGCAGATTAAAATCACCCATAATTACAGATGTTCCTTTATCGCACACATCTCTAATTTCCTGTTTAATGCAATTCCCCAAATCACTATCCTTCCTCGCTATTGTGTTAATTTTGTCTTTGACTTCAACTCTACTGCCTTTTCCATTTTCCTTCCTAAATATTGAATACCCCTGGACATTCAGTTCCCATCCCTGGTCACCCTGCAGCCATGTCTCCATCATCCCGATTATATTATACCCGTTTACGTCTATTTGCATGATTAGTTCATCTGTGTTATTGCGAGTGCTCTGTGCATTAAAGCACAAAGCCTTTAAGCTCGTCTTTTTAACATTACTTGTCCCGCTCCCAAAACTTTTCACTGTGGCCCTGTTTGAATCTGGCCCTTGTTTTCTATGCCTATCACTTTTATAATTCCCCTTTCTGTCTTTTGTTGTTATACTTGTTTCCTCCTCCTATGCCGTTGGTACCGATGTGTACCACAACCACTGGCTGTTCACCCTCCCCTCCAGAATGTCCTGTAACCACTCTGAGACATCCTTTAAGCCAATCTCCATACAATTGATGGGAGTGACCCCCTATCTCACAGCCTCCCGTGATCTAACCGCCTCCCCAGCATGTGGTCAAGCGGGTGCCATTAGTACACTTTTTTATTAAAAACGTGAAGTTGGCGGAATGGCTGTTATGGGGATCTGAGGAAGGAGGGCAGTCTCGGTCAGGGGGTGGAGGAGTGGGGCAGGCCGTCACGTGTGGAGGGGGTCGCACCTGGACTGGGGGGAAGGGGGGGATGCATGTCTCAGCACCCGTGGGTCCGCCTTACCAACCCCTGGATCATGTGCACCCATGACCGGGGCAATCCCAGCCACTGCCTATCCGGACACCCGGGCTGTCATCAAGCGGTGCATCGGCTGCACAAAATGTGGGTTCCAATTCCTTGACCACTCTGGCAGTGGATTGCAGTGCACCCCCCAGAGGGTTGCCCACTTGGTGGTGGCCTGCTGTGCCCTCCACAACCTGGCACTGCAACAGGTCGACGTGCAAGAGGTGGAGGAAGAGAAACATTCGGCCACGTCCGAGGGGGTGCCGGACCAGGAAGGGCTGGAGGACTAGCCTGGGGAGGACCTGTAGGGCCAGCCAGAGGACAGGCAGCAGCGGCAAGGGCCCAGCAAGCCCGGAAGGCCATGGAGGCCCTCATCCTCGCCAGCTTCGTTGGGGGGGGGTCCAGGACCACCATTCCCAGGGAGATAGGCCAGGGGATTGGTAGATGGCCTGCATTGTGGAAGGAAGTACCAGCGGTGTCATATACCTTACGCGCAATGATTTTTAATTCAGTACATATGTATTCCCAACTGACCCCTAGCCCCCAATGGTGCCACCCCCCTTCCTCCCCAGTGCCCTCACAGTGATCCTCGACCTGCCTTCCGTGCTCTACCGCTGAGTCTAGGTGTGTCACGAGGATGCACATCAGTTATTTAAACTAGCCAGCGCCCGCCAAAAAGAGGGAGCAGCACTTAAACGGAGTCTGCAGAGCAAACCTACATGGCTCACAGCCATGCCACCGAGGAGACCAGCCCCACGAGAGGTCACATGATGTTGTCTCCAGGCAGATTCTGGAAGAGGTCGTAACCCGCTCTCTATTTTACCTTGAATTAGAGGAGACATTTTAAAACATATTTAGCTGAGCTCAGCATTCATAGCACTCCACAATATATCGATCAAATTCATTCTTTGCTCCTATTCAGGTTTTTTTTAACAACTCTGTGTTCTGTTCCTTCCCTAATGCCTCCTGAACTTTGTGATTATTTCTTGTAGGATCAGAAGATTCAGGTTTACAGTCTGAAAGGAATGTGTCCCTTAAACGTGCCTCTCCGAGTGCTGGATGTTCCTGCCATCATTACATGTTTCTTGCCTGTATCACGGGGAAACCAGGTAAGAGCAAAAGACCATAAGGGACATAACATACCCACACCCGATTAATTGACTGATCTCAACCACAATCCTCTTCGCAGTCCTCTGCCTGAGGGCAGATCCACTCACAGTGCCGCGACATCCACCATGGGTAGAGCAAGGAGCCATACAACTCTATGCTGTTGGTATCAATCTGATCCACAGTGGCTGCCCAGCCAACAGGCCCAACCAGTCCCCAAGGAGTATGTGTTGTTGTGGCTAGATGCATTTTTACAGTAGTCCAAAGCTTTGGATAATGGCAGTAGAGTCTCCAATATTCTTTCCTAGCTGGCCAGGAATCTCTCTCACTCTTACTGCCTGCCATTGCCGTCCGTACATTCCAAGGATTTGTGATTTGACACTCAATTGTTTAGCTGCGTCGTGAATGCACCTTCTTTGGCCATCAACTCCTGGTGTGGGACTGGAAGCTGGAGCTTCAGGCTCAGAGACAGGGATACTGCCCACTGCAACACATGAGCTCCATTGAGCAATAATAAACATTTATAATTCTTTCTCTCTCCAGAAACACATTGGGTGACCTCTCATACATCATCTACACACTATCTGAGGGTGGGGTGGGGGAAGAGAAGGAATTTCAAGATTAAACATGGAGGGAGACTCAGGGCAGGAATTCCAAAGTTGTGTGGTATTAATTTTCTTAATTATTTAATTGGTGTATCTATTGTAATGAAAATTGGCAATTCCTTCTCAAAACCAATAGAATGGCATAAAACTTCAATGGGTAAATCCATTTCTGTAAGTATTAACATTCACTTCTAGTACTGTACTGGTTACACCTGTATGTGTCATTTTAATATGAGTTTTCAATGTTAAAGTCCTGTCATGTAACATTAGCTGCAATTTCCCTTGGATGGCAGGAATGACAACACAGTTATGTATGAATTCTGATCAGAGTTCATGTCCCCCCCCCCCCCACGCGCTCAAACATTTATCCAAGGCTTCCTCCATCAAAGGAAGATGAAGAGTTGCATTCCTGCCTTGCTGACATGTCTCGCCCCTAAATACCTCCCCCACCCCCCAACCCCCTCACATCCCCCCCGCCTCTACATCATCCCCCCACCACACATCCCCTTTGTGCCAACAACGCTCTTCAACCCCAGGCAACTTTGCAATCCGAATCCAGGCTTATCAGTCTATCGGGTGTACTTCCCATAGCGCCAGCCTTTGAAACATCCTATCTGATAATCTTCCCTGATAACCAAAATAACCCCCCCCCCCCCCAGCCTGAAAACCGTTCGGTAGAGAAAACAATCATCTTCTCTGCAGGATCTCCTGCAGTTCTGGGAGGAGATTGGCAGCACCTCCCCAAGGAAACCACACTAATGGGTGACATTGTGCTGTGGGTTTACCAAAATCCAATCTGGTGTTGTGGACATTGCTGACAGGTGAGGACAAGTCACATGACAGGAGTGATGATCAGAGTCTCAGATGTAGAAGTCAGCATGCCTTATTCCTAGCTTGAATCGCGAGGACATGGGAGATGTCACTAATGGAAGGGCTAATCTGTGTAACTGGTATATATGTCGTCCTAATCTGCGAAAAGTGTAAGAATTACATTTGTAAGCTTAAACTGTGGCAGGGCAGCGTGGTGGCACAGGGGTTAGCACTGCTGCCTCACAGCACCAGGGGCTCAGGTTCGATTCTGGCCTTGGGGTGACTGTGTGGAGTTTGCACGCTCTCCCCGTATCTGCGTGGGTTTTCTCCGAGTGCTCTGGTTTCCTCCCACAGTCCAAAGATGTGTAGGTTAGGTGAATTGGCAATATAAATTGCCCCTTAGTGTTCAAGGTTTGCAGGTTAGGTGGGGTAAGGGGGATATGGAGAAAGGGCTGGGGTGTGACCACGGTGGGCGCTCTTTCGGAAATTCGATGGGCCTCCTTCTGCGTTGTAGATATTCTCCGAACCTTAAACCTTTTTTAAAATCCCTTTAATCACAGAAATCTCCACTCATGCTTGCTGGCATGTCGGATGGAATGGTCGCAGTTTACGCATTAGTCAATGAAATTCCCGAGGGTTGGTCCTCATATCTGTGCTCACGTTCGGCAAACAAGTTTCAGTTCAACATCTCCAACAATGACTTACGACAGAATGCATACCCAGTGACCGATATGGTAGCAGTGAGCAGTGAATCGGAAGTATGGTACAGCAATGGTCCTGGAATCCTGGTCATAAACACACTTACTGCAGAAATAACTCGGAGACTGGAACCTTATCAGCCTCCCTCTCAGGTCATATCAATGACTTGCAACCTTGGATGTAATGGGGAAGAGACCATCTGGTGTCTGGATGACAAGACAAGCACCTTAGTGATGTACCATTCTTATCATATCTGTGCACGATACACGTGCAGTGACTGTAATCCACTGAGAGACATGTTCCCCATCCAACAGCCTACCTGTGCCACAGCAGCCACAGCCATTACACCCAAGGACGTGAATGACTCCAACTCCATGGATGTCAGCATCATCTTCAATGATGAGGTTGGGACACAGATCATAAGACATTTTGATTCTGTGACCGATTACTGTTCCCTTTCCTCCGAATCTTGCTCCTTCGTCAACAGGAACACCAAGTCGTCATTCGATGCCCTGAGTTCACCAGCCAGTCCCACAAGTATTCCTTATTCTACTGACTACGAAGAACCAGATAAGTCAAATGTACCGTGTGATGGGTCTGGCAACATCTCCCCATTGGTGGGTGATGTCGAACAGCAACAAGCTATAAAAATCTTAACGGTGAAGGACACCCTTTGGATACCGAGGTAGGTGGATTATCAGCAGTTACAAAAACAGAATTTGAAAATGCAGCTTTGATCTTTTATCATTATATAACATCATGACATAATCTTTTCTACAATGTTTTCTATAGGGGTACAGAGATTACGTTTTCCAAACTCATTCCCTCATGTGTTGCCATTTCTATCTGCACTTCACCAGCTGAATTGGCCAATTTCTGCACAGTAATGTTTCTATGTTCCTAACATGAGCCCGCAAACATTTTCTGCTTTGCTCTGAAGGGGCTCCTCCTCATTGGGATAATGTTTCATCTCTCTTCAGACTGTCAGTGATTTGAGGATTCACTCCATGAGTCCGTGTGATGTTCCACTTTGAGTCCTTGGTGCTGGAAATGCTCATTAGTAGAAGTGCTAAGTTTTAGGACAGTTACTTGCGCGTCTGTAAATTCAGAATAGAACATGCTGCGAAAATGGTAATCGTATGCAGTGTCTATGTAGATTTCTTTGAATGGTATTACACAACTAATTTAAGACAGAACTATAATCTGTTTCTATTTCAGCTTGGCTTTCTTATAAATATTTTTCATTTCTCTGCCATCTCTTAACTATTTAAGGACCAAAGTGGGGTTTAACAAGCTGACTGTTAACTGAATGAGTATTAATACATCACTGACCATACATGGCAAAGTGATTTCTTGATTCACCGTGTACCTGACCTCATTGGGGCAACCAGTGAAGTCGGGGTGCATTGTGTTATGATCCCAGCTGATGTTAAGGCTGGACAAGTCAGGTCCCAGAGTGATAGATCCTAATTTTCTTTTAGAAAATCGAGATGAAAGTTACTGAGCAAACTCCAGGATCCTGCTGATTTAACTTTTAACACAAAGGATAAAATATTCATTGAACAAGAAAAATGAACTATCTTCCACCAGACAAAAAGGTTGGAAG
The DNA here is from genome assembly GCF_047496885.1 of Scyliorhinus torazame. Classification (NCBI taxonomy): domain Eukaryota; kingdom Metazoa; phylum Chordata; class Chondrichthyes; order Carcharhiniformes; family Scyliorhinidae; genus Scyliorhinus; species Scyliorhinus torazame. The sequence goes on from NC_092718.1 coordinate 66,163,929, forward strand.
GATCGCAATACAAACACAAGAAAATTATTCAATTTCCCAGTATTTCTTTAGCCAGCAATATCTTTACAGACACATAAACCAGTGAAGAGTTCCCACGACTTGACACAAAGACTACTTGATTGGAACTGGCACTAATGCAAATGGTTTTCTTCTGGTGAATTCTTGAGCATTCACTTGATGCTTCTCACCCAACTCATACCTTCCCCAGAGACATCCAAAACCTCACTCTAAACTCATTATTGCTTCAACTGCAGATTAATACACAAGTTCCCTAAATTCAGTTTCCCAGTAGCCTTGTAGTATTTCTTCTCTCAGAGTGTTGAAAATCCCTGGTTGGGATTTTCTGCTCCTGTTCTCCTCGGACAGGGTTGGTGACAAGAGCGGAAAATCTAACAAGAGGCCCAAATTGTGTTTTACGTCGGCGGGAAGCCTTGTCGCGATTTATCCCCACCCTCCTCACCCCGCCAGGAATCACGACGTTTAAATGTCTGGAACATGATTATAATGTATTTATAGATCATTATCAGACCTCTATGTCCGATCATCCCCTCTGTAAAATAATCCATTCCTTGCCTTCCCTGCTGATATATGAAAGGAGCTAATGTGCATTCTAGGTCACACAGAAAGCTCTACAATCTGTCCAGACTGAAAGCGAAGGCAGAAATGCAACACGTCTTGTTGAGGGAACTCCGCCAAGCTGATGATGGGCTGTGCTAATTATTCACATGGAAACTTGGCAACGAAGGTTCATGGATTACTCTCCCATGCCAGTAGCATGTTCTCTCTGACCTTGGTGATGGGACAGGGTGTAATTTCTTCGCTCCTGACCAGACTGCATTATATCCTGCCGAAAGTGGGTAGCACATTCTGCTTGGGGCCCATGGACCAAACAGTGACAGACAATCTGTCCCTTGATGCAGAACTCGATACGCATGTCAGGAAGGTAGCTACCACCTTTGGCTGATTAACAGAGATGGCCGTTTTCGATATCCTTGTTCCCGTCGTCGCCATGTGCGGCCTGTTGCAACAAGCGTTCTACACCCCCCCACCCCCCTCCCACCCACTCCTCCCGGCCCATCTTTCGCTCTCTTTCCCTCCTTTCCCCTGATCTGGCGTTTTACAAAGCCCCCCCCTTCTGCCAGGTAATCTCTCCTTGTCAAGGTATTCTGCCGTACCTGCCCCCCCACCCCCCACTTCCCTGTGAGTCTCACCTTCTTTGGATTGGATTTGTTTATTGTCTCCTGTACCGAGGTACAGTGAAAAGTATTTTTCTGTGAGCAGCTCAAACAGATCATTTAGTACATGAAAATAAAAGGAAATCCAGAATAGGGCAACACAAGGTAAATACATAGACACCAGGATCGGGTGAAGCATAAAGGGGTGTAGTGTTAATGAGGTCAGTCCATAAGAGGGTCGTTTAGGAGTCTGGTAACAGCGGGGAAGAAGCTGTTTTTGAGTCTGTTTGTTCTCAGACTTCCGTATCTCCTGCCCGATGGAAGAAGTTGGTAGAGTGAGTAAGCGGGGTGGAAGGGGTCTTTGATTATGCTGCCCGTTTTCCTCAGGCAGCGGCAGGTGTAGATAGAGTCAATGGATGGGAGGCAGGTTTGTTTGATGGACTGGGATGTGTTCACGACTCTCTCTGAAGTTTCTTGTGGTCTTGGGCCGAGCAATTGCTATACCAGGCTGTGATGCAGCCAGATAGGATGCTTTCTATGGTGCATCTGTAAAAGTTGGTAAGAGTCAGTGTGGAGGGAAGAAGCCGTTGAGCTGGGACTGAAGGGTTTGTGCCATTTGATTTTCATCCTGGGAAGGTGCCAGCTCTCTAACAGTGTGTTCCTCAAACCTGGACTTGTGCAACGCATTCTCTTTGGAAGATTCTTCATGGAAAACAGGGAATAAGTTAAGCATCACAACAGTGGATTAAGGAGCAGCATGCGGCACAGAAGTTAGCACTGGGGCTGCAGTGCTGAGGAACTGGGTTCGACTCCCGGCCCTGGGTCACTGTCCGTGTGGAGTTTGCACATTCTCCCCATGTCTGTGTGGGATTCACCCCCATAACCCAAAGATGTGCTGGTTAAGTGGATTGGCCATGCTAAATTGCCCCTTAATTGGAAAAAAATAATAATTGGGTACTCTAAATTTTTTTTAAAAACATTCAGTGGAACTAAGATCAGGGGCGAAATTCTCCATCCCGCCCCGCCACATTTCTGCCCCGACCGGCCGGTGGGAGTCTCCGTAACACCGGCCGGTCAATGGGGTTTCCCATTGTGGGGCAGCCCCACGCCGTCGGGAAACCCCCCGGCGCCGGCAAAACGGAGACTCCCGCCGGCGGAGAATGACGCCCCTGAATGCTGCTCAACCAATACAAACACAGCTGATTATTCTAAAAAGACAACAGACATCATGAAGTGCATCCAACAATGGGAAAGCTGAAACAATCTCTAGGACCTCAATCTCCAAGCGGTCACTCAGTGCTGCAAGGGATTCTTCTTCATCACTCTCTAGGAAGAGTCAATTCAGGACCAGAAGGTCCTCATGGGAATGGCCACTGTTTGCAAAATAAGATAAGAGCCCATGGTGTTAGGCGCAAGGCCCCCGATCGCGGGCCTGCCCGTCGTCGCGGCCCCCCCCCCTGGTGTCCGATCCCCATGCCCCCCCCCCCCCCCCCCCCCCCCACTATAATGGCTACATCAGCCGCGACTCTGAGTTCCCATCGGGTGCAACCACATTAGAACCACGCCGGTGGGAACTCGGCTGGTCGATCGCGGTGGATCGCCGGGGTGGCCTTTTCCAACGGCCCCCAACCTGCGCCGCGTCGATCGCGCGCGCGTGACTGGCGGCAATTCTCCGGGCGCCGGAGAATCGCGTGCCGGCGTGGGGGCCTATTTTGGGTAATTCTCTGCCCTTTCGCCGAGCACGATTTTGGCGCAGAGGGTCGAAGAATCCCGCCCTTTGTACTTTGTTTGAGGTCAAGAGAGGGCTCCTCCATCTTGAGATGCCCTCACAGACTCCCATGTATTGCAGCAGGACCCAGAGCCTCCGGCACTCCCATTGGCCCTCCTCTGTGCACAACTCGTAAACGATCAGAGTTGGCGCCCAGAAATGGTCCCATCACTTGTTTAAAACAAGTTAGTCAGATTTAATCCAGTGTTGAGGATCTTGGAGAAGGAAGGAGGGAGATGGAGGAATGACCAAAAGTGTGATTTTTAGAGGGGGGGGGCGGGTAATGTGATAGCAGGTTTGGAAAGGAATAGGCACTGCTCTGTTAAAGGGGTAATCGTAGCAGCAACATGTTTGAGAGCCAGGAGCAGTGGAACATAGTATTAAGATTAAATCATTCACCCCCTCACGCCTGCACCATCTTCAGTTACATTGTGGCTAATCTGTAGCTCATTCCCATTCCCCTCTTTTAGCTGCATATTCCAGTGCCTTTAATTAAACAAAAATTAATCCCAATGAAATTTCCAACTGATTTCTAACGTTCTCGGCCTTTCTGGGAGAAAGAGTTTCTGATTTCCGTGGAGAAGTGCTTCCTGATTTAATTCCCAAATGTCCGACCCTGATTTTAAGAATACCAGAGGAAATAGTTTCACCCTATATTCTATCAAATTGTTTTAACATTTCAAATAAAGCAGTATTGTGCATCACTGCACACTTGGAGGAAGAGCACAAAGCTCTGGTGAAGCAGAGGAAGCCATTCGCCCAACAACTCTCCTCCATCAACCTAAACCTAACGTCGCCCCCTGCCCAAGCCCTGTATCAATCCCAAACTAATCTCACTGCTTCGCTATCTCCCTTAGCCCGACACCAATCCAAAATTAGCCCACAGCCCCGCCTTTTCCTCATAGTGCTGGAAGGGAATCGCTAGAACCGAGTGAGAGAATAAATCGGGAACCCGGCTTGGGGGATTGCACTTGGCCTTCAGAAAGGGTCAGTGATGGAGCCAGAGGCAAACTGTTGCAGTTGTAGAACAACAGGAATGACAAGAAAGATCAAGCCTCGATACAGGAAAGCCGAAGTTCATTGGCTGCTGAGTATTGCTGCTCAGGGACTGAGTCTAAACAACTGGCAGATTAAAATCAATAAAACAATTAAGTACTAATAAAAAGCAAGTAGCTGGTGAATCATATCTTCTATTGTTAAGTAATATTTATTACCACCAATAATGTGCTGATCCACTTTGTGCTCATTCACTCTCGCAAAACACACTGCTGCCATGCTGAATAGTTCCCAGAGCGCAATGCTGCCGTACTGCAGCCCTCCCAGAACACACTGCTACTCCACTGCATTCCCTCCAGAGCACACTGCTACTGTACTGCAGCCCTCCCAGAGCGCAGTGCTACTGCACTGCATTCACTTCAGAGCAGACTGCTGCCTTGCTGCATCCCCCCAGAGCACACTGCTGCCTTGCTGCATCCCCCCAGAGCACACTGCTGCCTAGCTGCATTCCCTCAGAGCAGACTGCTGCCTTGCTGCATCCCCCGAGAGCACACTGCTGCCTTGCTGCATCCCCCCAGAGCACACTGATGCCTCGCTGCATCCCCCAGAGCACACTGCTGCCTAGCTGCATTCCCTCAGAGCAGACTGCTGCCTTGCTGCATCCCTCCAGAGCACACTGCTGCCTAGCTGCATCCCCCCAGAGCACACTGCTGCTGTACTGCATTCCCCCAGAGCACACTGCTGCCTTGCTGCATCCCCCCAGAGCACACTGCTGCCTTGCTGCATTCCACCAGAGCACACTGCTGCCTTGCTGCATTCCACCAGAGCACACTGCTGCCTAGCTGCATCCCCCACAGCACACTGCTGCCTTGCTGCATTCCCCCAGAGCACACTGCTGCCTTGCTGCATTCCACCAGAGCACACTGCTGCCTTGCTGCATTCCACCAGAGCACACTGCTGCCTTGCTGCATCCCCCCAGAGCACACTGCTGCCTTGCTGTATTCCCCCAGAGCACACTGCTGCCTAGCTGCATCCCCCACAGCACACTGCTGCCTTGCTGCATTCCCCCAGAGCACACTGCTGCCTTGCTGCATTCCACCAGAGCACACTGCTGCCTTGCTGCATCCCCCCAGAGCACACTGCTGCCTTGCTGTATTCCCCCAGAGCACACTGCTGCTTAGCTGCATCCCCCCAAAGCACACTGCTGCTGTACTGCATTCCCCCAGAGCACACTGCTGCCTTGCTGCATCCCCCCAGAGCACATTGCTGGCTAGCTGCATCCCCCAGAGCACACTGCTGCCTTGCTGCTTTCCCCCAGAGCACACTGCTGCCTTGCTGCATCCCCCCAGAGCACACTGCTGCCTTGCTGCATTCCCCCAGAGCACACTGCTGCCTAGCTGCATCCCCCAGAGCACACTGCTGCCTTGCTGCATTCCCCCAGAGCACACTGCTGCCTAGCTGCATCCCCCAGAGCACACTGCTGCCTTACCGCATTCCCTCAGAGCACACTGCTGCCTTGCTGCATCCCCCCAGAGCACACTGCTGCCTTGCTGCATTCCCCAGAGCACACTGCTGCCTTGCTGCATTCCCCCAGAGCACACTGCTGCCTTGCTGCATCCCCCAGAGCACACTGCTGCCTTGCTGCATCCCCCAGAGCACACTGCTGCCTAGATGCATCCCCCCAGAGCACAGTGCTGCCTTGCTGCATCCCCCCAGAGCACACTGCTGCCTAGCTACATCCCTCCCAAAGCACACTGCTGCCTAGCTGCATTCCCTCAGAGCACACTGCTGCCTTGATGCATCCCCCCAGAGCACACTGCTGCCTTGCTGCATTCCCCCAGAGCACACTGCTGCCTAGCTACATCCCTCCCAGAGCACACTGATGCCGAGCTGCATCCTCCAGAGCACACTGCTGCCTAGCTGCATTCTCCCAGAGCACACTGCTGCCTAGCTGCATTCCCTCAGAGCACACTGCTGCCTAGCTGCATTCCCCCAAAGCACACTGCTGCCTAGCTGTATTCCCCCAGAGCACACTGCTGCCTAGCTGCATCGCCCCAGAGCACACTGCTGCCTAGCTGCATTCCATCAGAGCACACTGCTGCTGTACTGCAATCCCTCAGAGCATACTGCTGCCTAGCTGCATCCCCCCAGAGCACACTGCTGCCTTGCTGCATCCCCCCAGAGCACATTGCTGCTGTACTGCAATCCCTCAGAGCACACTGCTGCCTAGCTGCATCCCCCCAGAGCACACTGCTGCCTTGCTGCATTTCCCAGAGCACACTGCTGCCTAGCTGCATCCCCCCAGTGCACACTGCTGCTGTACTGCAATCCCTCAGAGCACACTGCAGCCTTGCTGCATCCCCCCAGAGCACACTGCTGCCTTGCTGCATCCCCCCAGAGCACACTGCTGCTGTACGGCAATCCCTCAGAGCACACTGCTGCCTAGCTGCATCACCTGGAGCACACTGCTGCTGTACCGCATCCCCCCAGAGCACACTGCTGCTGTACTGCATTCCCCCAGAGCACACTGCTGCCTTGCTGCATCCCCCCAGAGCACACTGCTGCCTTGCTGCATCCCCCCAGAGCACACTGCTGCTGTACTGCATTCCCCCAGAGCACACTGCTGCCTTGCTGCATCCCCCCAGAGCACACTGCTGCCTTGCTGCATTCCCCCAGAGCACACTGCTGCCTTGCTGCATCCCCCCAGAGCACACGGCTGCTTTGCTGCATCCCCACAGAGCACACTGCTGCCTTGCTGCATTCCCCCCAGAGCACACTGCTGTCTTACTGCATCCCCCCAGAGCACACTGCTGCTGTACTGCATCCCCCTAGAGCACACTGCTGCTGTACTGCATCCCCCCAGAGCACACTGCTGCTGTACTGCATTCCCCCAGAGCACACTGCTGCCTTGCTGCATCCCCCCAGAGCACACTGCTGCCTTGCTGCATCCCCCCAGAGCACACGTCTGCGTTGCTGCATTCCCCCAGAGCACACTGCTGCCTAGCTCTATCCCCCCAGAGCACACTGCTGCCTTGCTGGATCCCACCAGAGCACACTGCTGCCTTGCTGCATCCCACCAGAGCACACTGCTGCTGTACTGCATTCCCCCAGAGCACACTGCTGGCTAGCTGCATCCCCCCAGAGCACAATGCTGCCTTACCACATCCCCCCAGAGCACACTGCTGCCTAGCTGCATCCCCCCAGAGCACACTGCTGCCTTGCTGCATCCCCCCAGAGCACACTGCTGCCTTGCTGCATCCCACCAGAGCACACTGCTGCCTTGCTGCATCCCCCCAGAGCACACTGCTGCCTTGCTGCATCCCCCCAGAGCACACTGCTGCCTTGCTGCATTCCCCTAGAGCACACTGCTGCCTTGCTGCATCCCCCCAGAGCACACTGCTTTGCTACATCCCCCCAGAGCACACTGCTGCCTTGCTGCATCCCCCCAGAGCACACTGCTGCCTAGCTGCATTCCCTCAGAGCACACTGCTGCCTTGCTGCATCCTCCCAGAGCACACTGCTGCCTAGCTACATCCCTCCCAGAGCACACTGCTGCCTAGCTGCATCCCCCCAGAGCACACGGCTGCTTTGCTGCATCCCCGCAGAGCACACTGCTGCCTTGCTGCATTCCCCCCAGAGCACACTGCTGTCTTACTGCATCCCCCCAGAGCACACTGCTGCTGTACTGCATCCCCCCAGAGCACACTGCTGCTGTACTGCATCCCCCCAGAGCACACTGCTGCTGTACTGCATTCCCCCAGAGCACACTGCTGCCTTGCTGCATCCCCCCAGCGCACACTGCTGCCTTGCTGCATCCCCCCAGAGCACACGTCTGCCTTGCTGCATTCCCCCAGAGCACACTGCTGCCTAGCTGCATCCCCCCAGAGCACACTGCTGCCTTGCTGCATCCCACCAGAGCACACTGCTGCCTTGCTGCATCCCACCAGAGCACACTGCTGCTGTACTGCATTCCCCCAGAGCACACTGCTGGCTAGCTGCATCCCCCCAGAGCACAATGCTGCCTTACCACATCCCCCCAGAGCACACTGCTGCCTTGCTGCATTCCCCCCAGAGCACACTGCTGCATTGCTGCATTCCCCCAGAGCACACTGCTGCCTTGCTTCATCCCACCAGAGCACACTGCTGCTTTGCTGCATCCCCCCAGAGCACACTGCTGCCTTGCTGCATTCCCCCCAGAGCACACTGCAGTCTTACTGCATCCCCCCAGAGCACACTGCTGCTGTACTGCATCCCCCCAGAGCACACTGCTGCTGTACTGCATTCCCCCAGAGCACACCGCTGCCTTGCTGCATCCCCCCAGAGCACACTGCTGCCTTGCTGCATCCCCCCAGAGCACACTGCTGCCTTGCTGCATGCCCCCAGAGCACACTGCTGCCTTGCTGCATCCCACCAGAGCACACTGCTGCCTTGCTGCATCCCACCAGAGCACACTGCTGCCTTGCTGCATCCCCCCAGAGCACACTGCTGCCTTGCTGCATTCCCCCAGAGCACACTGCTGCCTAGCTGCATCCCCAGAGCACACTGCTGCCTAGCGGCTACGCCCCAGAGCACACTGCTGCTGTACTGCAATCCCTCAGAGCACACTGCTGCCTTGCTGTATTCCCCCAGAGCACACTGCTGCCTAGCTGCATCCCTCCCCCAGAGCACACTGCTGCCTAGCTGCATCCCCCAGAGCACACTGCTGCCTAGCTGCATTCCCCCAGAGCACACTGCTGCTGTACTGCAACCCCTCAGAGCACACTGCTGCCTAGCTGCATCGCCCCAGAGCACACTGCTGCTGTACTGCAATCCCTCAGAGCACACTGCTGCCTTGCTGCATCCCCCCAGAGCACACTGCTGCCTTGCTGCATCCCCCCAGAGCACACTGCTGCCTAGCTACATCCCCCCCAGAGCACACTGCTGCCTAGCTGCATCACCCCAGAGCACACTGCTGCAGTACTGCAATCCCTCAGAGCACACTGCTGCCTTGCTACATCCCCCCAGAGCACACTGCTGCCTAGCTACATCCCTCCCAGAGCACACTGCTGCCTAGCTGCATCCCCCCAGAGCACACTGCTGCCTTGCTGCATCCCCCCAGAGCACACTGCTGCCTAGCTGCATCCCCACAGAGCACACTGCTGCCTAGCTGCATCCCCCCAGAGCACACTGCTGCCTTGCTGCATCCCCCCAAAGCACACTGCTGCCTAGCTGCATCCCCACAGAGCACACTGTTGCCTTGTTGCATCCCCCCAGAGCACACTGCTGCCTAGCTACATCCCTCCCAGAGCACACTGCTGCCTAGCTGCATTCCCTCGGAGCACACTGCTGCCTTGCTGCATCCCCCCAGAGCACACTGCTGCCTTGCTGCATCCCCCCAGAGCACACTGCTGCCTAGCTACATCCCCCCCAGAGCACACTGCTGCCTAGCTGCATCGCCCCAGAGCACACTGCTGCCTAGCTGCATCCCCCCCAGAGCACACTGCTGCAGTCCTGCAATCCCTCAGAGCACACTGCTGCCTTGCTACATCCCCCCAGAGCACACTGCTGCCTAGCTGCATTCCCTCAGAGCAGACTGCTGCCTTGCTGCATCCCTCCAGAGCACACTGCTGCCTAGCTGCATCCCCCCAGAGCACACTGCTGCTGTACTGCATTCCCCCAGAGCACACTGCTGCCTTGCTGCATCCCCCCAGAGCACACTGCTGCCTTGCTGCATTCCACCAGAGCACACTGCTGCCTTGCTGCATTCCACCAGAGCACACTGCTGCCTAGCTGCATCCCCCACAGCACACTGCTGCCTTGCTGCATTCCCCCAGAGCACACTGCTGCCTTGCTGCATTCCACCAGAGCACACTGCTGCCTTGCTGCATTCCACCAGAGCACACTGCTGCCTTGCTGCATCCCCCCAGAGCACACTGCTGCCTTGCTGTATTCCCCCAGAGCACACTGCTGCCTAGCTGCATCCCCCACAGCA